>NC_142923.1:21744500-22093500 GCF_054131065.1 Drosophila arizonae | reverse complement strand
AGCAAGTTGTAGTAATTTATTGAAATTTGAAACAATTTAAGGTCTGCAAATGTTTGAAATGTTTGTCAGAGTGAGTTTAATGATAAGTTGAACATTCAAAAGTAATAAGTGATAAGGTGATAAGAAGCTCTGAACTAACAGAAAATCTTTTACTATCCAAAGTCTCTTTGCAAAAATATATTTATTTTGAAATAAAGCACAAAAATAATAATTATAAAAACAAAATGCTATAATAAAGATACTGACAAAAATAGCCAAAAAGCCAATGTGAATTATAAAATAAAGATGTCTAGATAAACTTGAATACTCAATAGTATATCCAAAATAAAGATGCTATGCTAAGCCTTAATACCCAATACAATGCCCAAGATATAAAGGCTTTGATAAACTTTGATACCCAATAATTTAGGTAAAACAAAGATGCGTTGATAAGCTTGAATACCCAATGGTTGATGCTTAGATAAGCTTTAATAGGTGTTAGCTTAACTTAACAACTTTTTCTAATTTTAAAAATTTATTTATTTAAATTTTTATGTTTAAAAAAAAACAGCAATAATTAATATTAATTCAAATATTATACATTTATTTTCTAAAAATAGTCAAAATTATTCCAAATTAAAAAAAAAAAAAAAAAAACAACAATTCAAAAAATGTATTTTTGTATTTTTTTTTTATTTATTATTTTATTTTTTAATTTTTTTGTATAATACCGATTATCTCTGCGGCTAACAATTCCAAGTATCTTTATTATCGCATTTCTATTATTTAGCACGCAATTTAATTAATTTGTAAGTTTACCAAATAACGTATATATATATACATATATATTTATCTGCCAACTGGCCAACTTAGTATGCCGCCCACCAAATGCCCCCAATTTCAAGAATTCAGTCGCAACGCATTTGCTCATTAAATCCAATGGCTGCTGCACGTTTCTATCCAAAATACCCACACACAAAAAAGAGAACTACGAGGTCCATTCGAGCCACTCGGTTCACTCGGTCCATACGCTCCAACCAAACAATAGTTTTTAATGTGCTAAATTAAGTTTCGAATGCCTCTTATACAGGGCGCTTCCACTTTCCCACTTGGTCTTCCCTTTCGAGAAAATTACCCGCACAATTTCTTTTCGAACTTGGGGGCCACGAACACTGAGCACCGAACAACCCCAACCGCTTGCTCTTTTTGCCATATTGAATTTGAAGTTAGCCAAGGCATGCCTTTTGTTCTACTTCTTCCCCTGCCGCTTCTTCATTTCGCTACGTTTCTGTTGCTGTTGTTGTTGTTGTTTGTGTCTGGGCGCTTAAACGTGACTACCGTTAATTTGGCCAGAACCTTATTTAATGCTCTAGCAAAGAAGTTCTTGCCACAGTATACTAAGATTGTGTTGCAACGATAAGCGAAAGACATAGCACAACAAAAACAAAAAGTATCTTCATTTTCGGCTGGCCAAACCGAAAGAGAAAGAGAGAGAGGGAGAGAGAGAGAGAGAGAGAGAGAGAAGGAGAAAAAATACGAAATAACACGGCGTGTCAAAGATTTATCGGCTTGAAAAAGTATTTCGAATTAAGCGAGCGCTGCCGCTGCTGATGATATCATTTCCCAGATTTGCGATTTCAGATTCACATACTTTTGGCCAAAATGTATCTACAGAATACACACACACACACACAAGCATATATGGAAAAGCGATTGATGGGATAGCATCAGGCCGGCATGGCCTTTAGCACCCATTTGCCTAGACTAAACTAACCCGTCGATAATTCATTTTTGGTATTTCTCGATTCATAGTTGTTGTCAAATCGAGCGCCCGTTAGCGCCCCGCACGGCCTGCTTTGATTGATTTCGTTTTGGCCATAAGCATATCATTAAGCGCGCACGCCCCAAGCCAAATGGTGCCACAGAGGCAGTCGAAAACTAACCACTGGATCGTTTTTTTTTATGGCTTTATAATGAATCGCCTAATGCTTGACATTCGTTGTTCGCCAGTTCATACGTAGTTGTTGATTTATCTGCCGATTTCCATTGCCCGCGCCAGCCTGTGCGATGCTAGAGAAGCTATAGAAGCTGCTGAAGTTTCTCATTAAATTTAACCAAATGTCTATTGGCGCCGTTTGCATAGAAATTGGATAATTTTTCAGAGTTTCAGAATTTAAATAGAAATTGTTCTATTTGGAGATGCAGGAATATTGGTATTTTAATTATTTAAATATGAAGAAATCATAATATTAATGTTTATGGATAATTTCCATACATTTAAAATTTCTTATATAAAAATATACAATTTTTTTTATTTTATTTTTTTAAAATAATTTTAACTTGATAAAATTTCACATTTTAATTTAAAAGAAGCATTATATTTAAATAATTTTTTATATATTTTAATTAAAACAAGCATTGTATTTAAATCATTTTTTATATATTTTTTAATTTTTCTATATGTTCAATTAGATTCTATTTCTATGAATTTTTAATTTTTCAAAAATAATAAAAAAAAAACAACTTTTTTTTTTAGTGAAAATTGCTTACTATAACTCGAATATATTAAAAAGTATTAAAAAATAAAAGTGTTGAAAATATTAAAACAGCACTTTTAATTTTTTGCGATTTTGTTTAAACATGTGCTTTTTAATTAGGTGTAAAATTAAAAAATAATATATTATCATAATTTTTTTTTTTTTTAATTTTTAGTGCCCTAACAATTTTATAATTATTCGAAATGATTAAACAACAATTAAAATTTAGAAATAACTAAATAATATTATTTTATTTAATTTATTACAAACTTTTCTAACAAATTATTGTATATATGTCAGCAATAAACATGTTCACTAAATTCTGATCGTAAATTCTGAATGTGCTTGACCTCCTTCCACTCATTATCACCTTCATCAGCTGATTATTCAAAGCTTTTATAGAACAAGACAAAAGACATAAATAAATTCTAACAGAATAAAAGCTATGGACAGCCTTTATTAAAAAAGCAAAAAAAAAAAAAAAAAAAGAAAAAACAGTTCTTTTCTTTTTTAAAGAAAATTTTGTTTTTATAAAAAAATCAAAATACCAAAATTAAATTAAATTTTCGTCACGTTCTGTGCATGTAAATTATGGCCCGGCATATCAAATGTTTTTGTTGTTGTTTATTAGTTTTTTTGTTTGCCTTGTTGTTTTTGGTTGTTTGTATGTGTGTGTGTGTGTGTGCCCCACCATGTGCTGCGACTGGGAGCGGAAATAAAGCGTATAATTGTTTAACACGCATCTGTGGAGTTGTACAGCATTCCTAGAACTTGGCTTTAATGGCTCAATGTGAGTTATTTGTATGGCCAAAAGTGTGCCAAAAAGCTGTCGCAAAGCGATTATACCAACTGCAGCTCTTAACGCGTCTAAAGGCTTCAAATATATGTGGCAAAAATATCTGTCATAAATCAATCAACCCACTTGCGCAAAAGCCACAAATAAATTTCAAATTTGTTTGAGAGCTGAACAGATGAGCGCGCGCGGCTGTCGATAATCAACGATGATGACACAATTGCTAAATAATACGAGCAGCAGGCAGTATGGTTGGATTTGATTCGAACACGACAATCAAACCAAAGTCAACATAAGAAGCAGAAATTTATGATGAATTCAAAGAAATAATAAAAGAGGAGCGTCAGCATCTGCTGCGACGGTTCTGTGTTGGCGGGTGCTTAAAATGGGTGTGTGTGAGTGTGTGTGTGTGTGTGTATTTGAAAGTGATTGAAAACTGCAGCGAACGAGGGCTGTTCAGTGAGTAAGATAACCTTGATTAGATGGATACTAATTCAACTTAGCAACGAAACGAATCGAAATATATAAAAAGCTTATGTATGACTGAATAATCTATTAAGCAATTATTATTTATTAACAATTATTGATTATAACTATAAATAAATACAGCATAATTGTTTACCCACTATTTTACCCATATTTATTATCGAAATAAATAAATTTTTAATAAATATTATATATAAATTACTAGTAGGCTGCCTAAATATGAAGATAAATGCGCCATAGATGTTGCCTAACATAGAGAAAACAAGTTTTACTCTCCAAATAATATGAACAATATGCGATTTATTTATTATGAAAATTTCCAATAAAAGGAAGCCTACCTACAGACCCATTACTTTGGAAAAGTAAATATATAAATATAAAATTTATTTTATTTATTTTTTCTATTTTGGTAAGTGTTGTTTTTATTTATTTTATTTTTTGTTTATTGTTTGTTTATTTATTATTTATTTATTTATTTTTATTTTTGTATTATTGAGCGTATTGTAAATATGGAAAAGTCTAGAGCTGTATAGTCATTCCTATTGATGGCAATTAATTTATTTCAAATATATATAATAAAAGTTATAAGCTGACTAAGAATAATATAAATATGCAGCTAAATATATTTATTTCTAAAAAATAAATTTAAGAAATTTTTTTTTAAAATAACAATTAATGTTTAATATGAAGTACCTGAATTAGTTTATTAAATATCTATTTTTTTTTGCCTTGGCAACATAATCAAGCAACCCTCTCAGATTCACTATGTTTTAGCCTGTGGGCTGTCTAGAATGAGAAGTTAGATCATGCCATCACGATTCTAGTCAAGAGCGTAGCCTCTTTTATTTTAGTGCCCCAATGGCAGCTTCAGACCCAATTTTAATTCCAACTCTTGAGCTCTGGGCCACAGCATTCAGTACTCTGCGATCTGTTTGTATGCCAATCCAATTAAAAACCACTAAAAGAGCGCCATAAAAGGCTAGCCAAAACCAGACCTGAACCAACCCGGTAATTATGTAAGCGACACAGAGACTGGCTGCGAAAAAAATACCTCAAAAAATACCAGACATATAGACGTGCCAATTTTTGCGGCGTCTTGAATACATCATTGAGCAAAAAAAATAAACAAAAACGAGAAAAAATAAAGCGCCTGCGGCATAAATAATAAAAGTTTTAAGCAAAACCGCGCCAGCTTCCTGCAGTTGAATTTTCACACACACCAACAAAAAAACTGATATAAAATGCACTAAAATGGGGGCATGAAGTCATTAGAGTTACCTAATATTTTATATGTTTTTTGTGTTACGGGAAAATTATGAAAAATGTATTTACTAAAGTGGTGGCAAAAGGGACAAAGAGAAGCACAGAAATAGAGACAGAGACAGAGACAAAGAGGAAGAGATAGAAAAGAAATGCTTTGGCAAATAAATCACATAAAATTTACTTATGTACATTTGCTTATCGTGCTTATCATGCCGCTGTATTTGCTTTATCAAAACTTAACGGATATGCTTGAGTGTATAGCTATGTATCCATAAGAGGGTGCCCAGAAGGTGGGCTGGCTGATAATTAAAAAAAAAAAAAAACAAAAAAAAAAAAATTCATTTAAATTTTGTTTGCACTATGATAACAAATATATTTAAATGTCAGGCAAATAGTAGCTGAGACGCAAAAAAAAGAATGAAAATATATAGATGTATAAATTTATGTATATACAAATATACCTATGCATTTATATCTTTAAAATTTTACAAATAGAATAAAAAAGAGCAATTAGATAAGAAAGTTTTACAATGATGCGTAAGCTTTATATACGAAAGTATATACGAATAAATATTAGTATACAAACAGATACGGCGATAGGCAATACGAACTGACTTATGCCAGAAATTTCAATTTTATATGCATTTAAAAAAGCCGAAAAAATTAAAAACAAATATTGCAAAATCAAGAGTTTATTTTACATAAAATTAATCAAATTTAAATACCGAATTTTTGTTAAGGAAAATTATAAAAAAAAGTAAATCAAATTGACAAACAGAGCATTTAATCAATCTAAACAAAAACGCAAAATTTAGGCACTTTTAACATCCATTTTAAGTACTTCATATTGACGCTTATATAAACAATTAAAATTGAAATAAAGCCAATTTGTTACAATTAAAGCATTTTGCTTTTGTAAACTAAAATGTTGTTCGGAATTAATAAAACAAAAAAGGCATTTGAAATAATTACATTTACGACCCCAGAGTCAATGACTTTTATAAATTGTAGAAAGAAGGAGAGAAAAAAAACTAATAATTTAATTAGGCATACAGACACACACCACTAACTTGGACAAACGGTGAAAAATCAGTGAAAAGAACGTGGGGAAAACTCGACTCGGCGTTGTGGAAACTGCGCGACTACAGCTAGGGAAATTGCAACTCAAAGGTAGTGTAGGAGTCGCATTTTATAATTTTTATTATTTTTATTATTTTTTTATTTTTACTTTACTTTTGCCACTTGAAAGCACAGCAAGTATTTATGACTGCTCGTTGGTTGGATGACTGCCTGGTTGGTTTGACTGGATGGATGGATGGATGGATGACTGAGTGACTGGTTGGCTGGCTGGTTGGCTGGATACGTGGATAACTTGTTGTTGGGTTGCCGACATCAAAAGGCAAACAACACGAGTATAAATATAATAAAAAAAAAACCCAAGCACAAATTAAAAACCATTTTATGATTGCGCTATATGGAAAAGTCAAGTCAAAGAAAAATCTGATAGCCAGTGCAGCGGCGAATGAAATTCAATTTCCAAACAAGTCATGTTGAAACAATGTGTGAAGTTGGCAAATTGTTCAATATTTGCCAAACGGTAATTGAAAATCAACTAAGAGTCATAAAATGTGACTATCTATAGATAGACGAAGTGTATATATACTCATATATATACATATATATTTGCCTGGTTTATGGTAGTATCTGTTGTATATGCTTTATATGGGTAACTCACCCAGTAATAGTCCGTTGATAAAATCATGACACGCGCGCCTATAAAAGATGCGTGTTTACTATGCTATAAATACCAATTTATAGGCGCTGCATTAAATGCCTCTTGTTTTCCTCAACACAATGTGTCGTATGAATTTCTTTTCTTTTTAAGAATTTCTTAAGACACACACACACACACTCGCAGTCACACACGCACACGTTACACTAATGATTCTTATGCGCGGCTAAACAAACATTTAGCTCAGACGACCGAAAAAAAGTATAGATTGTAGAAATATTTATGTGTTTTTTTTTTTTTTTGTTTTTAGCAACGGCTGCGAAAAACTCTACCGACACGAACCAACTTCCATTGACGACTATTCAAAAATTCTGAGCGAAAAATATATATTTGTATTTTTCATGCTGCAGCCGCCTAAACATTTTACACATATGGCAAAAACAAGCCCAGTCCATTGTGTGTTGCTTGTGCCGTTCTACACATGAGCACGCAAAGTATCTACAGCAACAGCAACAGCAACAAAAAGTATCTGTATCTGTAGCCGTAGCCATAGCTGTAGCTGTAGCTGTAGCTGTTGCCGTTGTCGTCTGCCGTGACGTGACACACATGTGGGCAATTCTATGCAGCCAATGGCAGTTGTTGTTCTTCTTAATGCTGTTGTTGTTGTTGTTGCTATTACCACTGCCTTTGTTGTTGTTGTGTTTAGCCAAACATGTGCCTACGGTCGATGTGGAGTTTTATTTTCTTCTGCTTCTTTTCGGTTTCTTGACTGGCTTTTATGGTTTATGTGTTAATAAGGCGACCTTCAGAGATTTTTCTAGGCTTTTTTTTTGGCATATTTATATAGTTAAAATAAATCAAGTGAACAGACCAAAACTAGATTTGGCTTATTTTTATTTGGCTATGCAGTGGGCGTGGCTGTCGAGTGACTGAATGTCTGGCATATTGCATACAATACGATTTTGTATTTTCATTGTTTTGGTTCAAATCTATGCGGAACTGAGTTTACTTAATTCGATTTGAGTGTATGAAATTGAAGAATCTTCATTTAAGTTATACAAATATATTTTACGATTAGCTATTCTATGTGCCATAATACGATTACGATTGTAAGACGATTATGTCCATAAAAAATGAGTCAAAACAAATATGCAAAGCTCTGCTAATGGTGTGTTGTTTATTATCATTGAAATATTTGGCTAATAGGTTAAAGACCCACAGTGCTTAAGGAAGTTCTTTGAAGAAACAAGTTAAGTGATATACAAAGAAATTTATGATGTTCGGGACTGGAGAGCTTATATTTTTTAGTTGATAAATTGCCTAAAAATTACACTCAAAATGAAGTAAGGCCTTTGCTGAGTTATTTCAAACTTAATTTTAAAGCTCGTAACAAATATTCGCTATGTATGTATGTATATGTATATATCAGGGAGGCCTACAAATATTCTAGCAACCAGACATGGCTTAATTAGATTAACTAACTTGTCCCCACTCTAATAATTATAAATAAATACAGCTGCAGTCATAAGAATAGAAGCATATAAAAACCTACTAATGAAGTCAATATTAATATCTAAATTAATATTAATATTTGAATGAATAATAAACGTATATTGTGTCATATTCATCTTAGACTCAAATTGTTGTAAAAATAAGTTTTAGTTTATTAATATACATATTTATTTATTTATTTATTTTTTTTTACTTTGCGCAACATTTAGTGTTTAGGTGTGCTACTATTTTTATATAGTTAATAAGAACAAATATGTTTTCCATCTTTTTTTATCTTCAAAGCCATTTTTGTATATTAACTTCGCACAAGATTGCGAAAACTTGCCAAACATCATAAATGTTGACCTAGAATTCTACAAAGAGAAATATATTGGAGCCACATTTAATAGTGTTTTGAACTAGGAATTGAGCAATTCCATTTGACGAACTCTTTTTCTTTTTCTTTGGCTATTTCCTGCTGTTCCACAGAGCCATAAGAGCCATAATCCGGCTGTATAAATAACAAAGCAACCCATTGACCTTCACGCAACGCTCGAGTGGCACTCGCAATACATCAAATCCGGCACTCAACCCGCTCAAAAACCGTTATCAAGCACACATATTTGGGCATGTCAGAGCAGAGTGCAAAAAACGTTGAAATGCTGCCACATGCAGCTAACAGCACACTCACTCACTCACGCACTCACACACGCAGGCACTCATATTTGAGCATTCAAAAGTCATTTAAAATGCAATAGAAAACCCGCATGCTGCCATTCGCACAATTTCATTCTCTCAGCGGGGCGGCCCAACCAGAAGGCGAACCATCCTATAACACAGAGAAAACCAACAGAGAAAGAGATAGAGAGAGGGAGAGAGAAGTCTCAACGGAAACATTCACACGGCCAAAGATCCTGCCGCCTTAAACTAAAATGAAATAAAAAGGAGACGGATGAAAAGAGGTACAAGAATTTTTCTGTTCTCTTGGCTTCTCAGAAAAGTGCAAAAAAAAGAAAAGAAGAATACGAAAAAAATACATCATCTTGGCAGTCGTCTATGGGTCTTATTGAGGCGTCGCCAGGTCTGCTCACAATTTATGCATGTGCTACAGATGGAAAGAAGACCGAAAAGGAAGAAGAGGTGAAAGAGTCGGAGAATGGCAGAGAGCCCTTGAACTTGGGCCAGGAAGTGTCGCTCGATTGGCAGTGCCAAAAATTGTTTCGAGAGAGAATTCTACTTCAAAGTAGGTATTGCCGATACCCTATTGAAACGGGTAATATGTATGTATGTGAATGATATCACTGAGTTGACTTTTCCCATGAAATGGGGTTGAACGGGAATTATGATTGCATAATATATTATGTGGATTTTAAGGCAGGAAATATGTGGCTAGGAATTATTAAATTTATGAATGTAGCTCGAAGTTGGAGTTAAGTATATTATTAAGGTATAAGAATAAAGTAAGATATATATATGATCAGCAAATTTTAGAAGAGTTATATCATATATTTGTGTTTATTAGACAAGCTTCACGAATCAGGTATCAAATGGGTCCAAAAAAACCCAAAAGTCATTTATATAAAAAAACTCAAAACTCATTTGTAAAATAAAATATATATATTGTCAAACTCTTGAAAAATAAGTGTATTACAGCTTCTATATAATACTTATATAAAAGTTTCGCTTGAATAAGTTATGAAGAACTAAATCAAAATGCATTTAGCTAATTGAATTAATATAAATAAATTTTATAAAAATACAAAAAAAAAAAAATTAAATAAAATGGAGTCAGTTCTTCTAAAATAAGCGTATTAAAGCTTCGTATATTATACAAAAAGAAAGACAGAAAATATTATATATATTTCTCTGTATGTTATATAAAATGCCTTGCATATTTGTGCAAGCTCTCGGCTCGGCTCGCATGCGATGGCGTCATGCGGGCTTGCTGAAAATGATGCGATTGTCGTCGTTGGCCTTTTTTGGGTCTGTGTGCTGTGTGAGCCACTGCATAAATCTGCAGAAATTATGGCTAGATGTATCTTTTATTTCGAATGTGTTTTACGAGCTGCAATTGACGACAGCTTAAGTAAAAAAAAAAAAAAAAAAAAAATACTGAAAACTTGAAAAGTTTTTTTTTTTTTTTTATCTATTAGCAACAACTAAGTATGTAAGTGAAGTTTGCCTGAGGTCACGCCCCCTTCTGTAAAGGCGAAGGCAAAGTCATTTCGCATGCTGTTTACATTTATGCAACATGTTGAGAGCGGCTACAAAGTATCTACAGTTACTTTTAGTTGGTGTTTATATATGTATATATGTGTGTGTGTGTGCGTGTGTGTCACTGCGTCTGATTATGACATTTAACATGAACACGTAGCAGCAGCAGCGCAGCATATGCGAGCGACAGCATTCATATATTTTTCTTTTTTTGCTTCTCTTTGGTCTTTTTAGCAGACACGAACCGAGGGGCTATTGGCAATGGGTGGCGGGGCAAAGAACTGCAGGCCAGTTCTCTTTTTTTTTTTCTTTATAAGTTTTTTTTTTAGTTTTATTTTAACCTCATTGCGAATTCATTCATTCATTTCGTGCTGTCATATTTTTGCTGTCTTATCGCAGACCCAAACAAAATTGGCAAACATTTCGTAGCACCAAATGCAGCGAGAAAAAATAGTTTGACTGCATTTGGCGCAGTTCAAGAATTGTTGTTGTCAAGTTGGGATTGGGGGTGTTTGTCCATGGCTAAATTGGCTTGTTCGAATGCATCTTGATAAGAGCTGACGGCCTATTGGCAGCGGAGCTAGCGCATTGAATTGGAAAATGTTTTCAATTTTTTCAGTCTAGCTCCTTTTTTTTGGTGGGTGTGTGTGTATATATATGTAAGACTTGCCTGTAAAACAAGCTGTTGCGCATTTTTGTAGTTTTTGTTGACACTCACCTGCAAAGAGAGAAACGAAAAATATTAATTAAAATATGTAAAGCTAACGAATATTTGTTAAGCTAGAGTTTATCTATAAGCTAGGAAATTGAAAAAAGGAGAAAAAAAAAATCGTAAAAATATTAGTGGGAGTAAATTTTTACATTAAGTAAAAATACATATATATTAGATATACATAAAATATAAACATTTTAAATATTTATTAAACGCATGTATGTTAATTATATTCACAAGTAAAAAAAAATGAAATCTCAAAATCTTTATTTATTGCAACAATTGAAACAAGTTTTGATTGATATGCAAAATAAATAATCGAATCAAAATCTTGGCTGTTAATTGACCAGCTTATGGCGTACTTGAAATTAATACGCGAACAATAGGCTTAAAATATATTTATATAGCTCAATAGACAGTCAAAAAAATTTAAGTGGGATTTGAGCAGAACTCTTTTAAAAATAAGTTTCATAAAAATTTGCAATAAATTGTCAAAATGCTACAAGGCAAAAAAAATAAAATAAAATAAAAAATAAAAAAATAAATAAAATAATTATAATAATAATAAGAAGTAAGAAATGTATTTATTAAACACCTTAAAAACGAGTTCTATAAAGAAATCAAGTGGAACGAGAACAGCTAGCGACAACAGCAAAAATTTAAAAGCGAACGAGTCAAGTGCCAGCGACGACTTATTTGTCACTAGAGCTGTTTTCTTAATGTTGCTGTTGTTGCTTTTATGGACAACAACAAAGTTGTACGTGGGCGTCAAGTTGAACGACAGATATATGAAGCTGAGGCAAGGAGAGGGCAGCAGCTGGCTGACTGTTGTTATTGTTGTTGTTGTTGTTGTTGCTGTCGCTTTGTAAGGTCAGGCGTTCACCAGTGCGTATGAGCAATAATTTTTTTAATTGTCGCATTAAACAGTTAACGGGCGTCACGATTGCCTGCCACAGTTTTTTCGTATTTCAGTTACGTTACACTCACCACGGCACCGCCTGCTTTCCACTTGAGTGTGTGTGTCTGCGTGTCTGTTATGTTTTATTTTTCGCCTGCTTTTAATTGTTTATGCAAATTAGAATTAACTGATGAGCAATTTAAATACACATTCAGCGCTGTTTTTTTTTTCTGTTTTCGTTTTCATATTTGAGGAAGCGAATGGCGCAGCGGCGTTTTGTGCAAAAAAAATATATATGTATATGTATATATATCTATATACATATACATATCTGGAGCTCTCTCAGCTACTTTTAGCTGTACAAATAAAGGTGCGAAGACGTTTTGCGTGCAAATGCTAACGCTTATTCTTGCCTTATTAGAGCCTGAAGCGTAACTTCGTGTTAAATGCGCCACAAAAGCTGCCGCAGCATTTCAAGATTTCAGTTGACAAGTGGGCGCTTTCATGAGTGCGTCTATTATTTGAGAGCACTCGACTTGGCCTAGCATAAATGGGTTCACTAGTCAAGCGCGACAGCATCGAAATTCACATTAGGGGTACTCGAGAAAGTATGGGAATTATATGTTCTATTGCAACAATGGATTTGTTGGACGAAGAGTTGATACAGCTTTTTGTTCTCTCTATCAAATTCTTTGTTTCACTAGAATTATTTATAAGAAAGCATTTTTTTTTTTCAATAAAACGTTTTAATGCTTTTGTTTATTAGGTCGATTTGACATTTAAATAATTCTTAATGAAATTTTATTTTTTATTTTTTAAATAAGGTTTTTATATATTGAGAATCCTCTTTATTCATTCTATTTGTAAACAATTTAGTTTCTATAGAAAATGTTTGGTTCGACTCTTTACTTAATGACCATTATCTGATAACTAAAATAACTATAAAATATAATAAAATAATTATTAAATGTAAATATTTACCACAAAACAGAAGAAGGATAAAACACTGCACTGCACTGCACAAGCGACTAGCCGGGGTTCGACTGAATCAGGCCTGCAACAGTGTAGCCCTTATATAGGTCACCTCAACTCTGGAGAAGTGCTTTGAGCTAAGAATCGATTATTGAGTGTAAAATAAAAGTCCTCTCTGCTGTTAGATGAGTAATTTCGATGCTCGATCAGAAGGAGAGAGAGACAGACAGAGAGAGAGACAGAGAAAGAGAGAGAGAGTGAGAGAGAGAGAGAGAGAGAGTAAGGGAGAGTGAGAGAGTGAGGGAGAGTGAGAGAGAGAAAGAGAAAGAGAGTGAGTGTGACAGAGAGACAGAGAGAGAGAGAGAGAGAGAGAGCGAGAAAGAGAAAGAGAGAGACAGAACAAATTGGACTTAATATGGAATATTCATAATTTAGAATAGAATATTAACACACTATATTCATATATTTAGAGCTCTATATATTTATATTAATACTTATTCATATAAGTATATATTTATAGGAATATATTTTCATTCGTGCGGCTACGTGCTATATTTTAAAAATGATATTAATATTTTCGCTTGAGTAACCCTACTCCTCATACATCAAGAGAAGAAGCAAACTGTCCAAACTTGTGCAGCTGTTGACCGCTGCGCTCTGTATATAGCTCTGAACTCACCGCACAGGGCACACTCAGCGCAGAGCATATACAGAGCTCTTGTGGTCAAAGCTCGTGTCATTTATCTTGATATGTGTGGCTCGCCCTGCTTGCTTAGTCAGCCCGAGCATCCCTTCGTTTCATGCCCTTATCAAATTAGCCCAGCTAACAGGTAGTGTAAACGTCAGTTAGCCAGCTCTTTTGTCATCATAACTCTGTACTCTGCACTACGTCTGGACGTCGAGAGAGAAATTTCAGTTGATTGAACGCTGCGTTGACAAACGACATAAAAGTTTGTCAACTCTGTAGATAAGCCACGTGTAACTTGCCTTGCCCCCTCTCCATATTCCCCATTCCCCATCATACGCGATTGCATTTGTTAGCCAGGTTCAATGCTTCAATTAAATTTCCTGTCAATCATTGTTTTTGACTTTGACTTTGCAGTTGTTGTTGGCCTTTACGGCTTTCCACTTGTTTTGTTTTGAAAAATTCGTTTAGTATTTTGAAAATTTCATAGCTGGTTTTTGATTATCCACCGCTCTCGACGTTTGTGCATTGGCCAGCAAATGGGTTTTTTGACTTTGACTTTGACTGATTTGCATTGCAGTTCATTGAGGTGTCAGTCAGTCAGTTAGTCAGTCAGGTGTAAGGCTCTTCTTCGCTGTCTATAAAGCTGCTGAATGGGATGTGCTTTTTGTGTGGCATACAATTTTGTGTTTGAAGAAACAGTTTGTTGGTTTATACGATAGATATAGGGATATGGTAAAAGGATATACATATAAATAGATATAATTTATGAGAGGATGGAAACTGATAATTAAAAGTGGCTCTATGCTATTATATATAAGAGCTGTGCTTCTATTTAAGATAATTGTGAATCGAAAATCGTGATAAATCGAAAAAAAATTCTATACCCTTGAAAAAAAAAATCGGTCTCGATAATTTGAATTTCTGTGTGAATCGAAAAGAAAATTGATCCGCTTGTCATTTTTAATTATCCAGACTCGACTGTATTAATAATTATTATTTGGGATATATAAAGATAATAACTATGAATAGCAACATATATTTATAAGTATTACAGTTCTGTAATATAGTTCTGCTCAAAATCTTCCATTGAAAATTTCACTTAATTTTCTTGTTAATTTTCTCTTCCCGCTTTCGCTCTATTTCAACTTTTCTCTATGTACATTTCCCCTACCTTTTCAGCACTTGCTAATCTAGGTTCACTTCCAAGCAGATCTTTATTTCTTCTTCTCTATTTCTTTTGATTAAAGACTTTCACTTTTGTTCTTTACAATTTAACACTAGTAGATAAGAGGTGATAGGCAGTTGATCTCATATTTAAAGCGCAGCCCTTTTAATCCGTTCTTCTATCTAGTCCACTCGTATTTACACCTCATTCTCTCAGTTTTATCGCACTTACATATCAGCCTTTCTCTCTCGCTTGCTCTCATTCTCAACATCTTTTCTCTCTCTCTTTCTCTTCTGTTAGCCGCCCATTTCCTTTATGTAAACACCTACCTAACCAAAACGTAGTTCTGCTCAGGTTTTTGCCTACCCACAGCGCCAACGCCGTGAGAACTGTGCCAGGTGAATGGCTCTCCATTGTTCTTGGACCGTTGTTCGTCGAGATTGTAAGAAACTTTGCGCTCTTTTACCTATTTTTCTTGTGCAATTATTTATAATAGCGCCGCCTGGTTTTGAAGCCCGCTCGCCGTTTCAATGCAACGAACAGCGCGCGTTCGCATACGCCTCGAAATTATGCAGGTAGCGTACACCATACCTTGTCGAACCCTGAGCGCAGTTCATTAAGGGTAATGCATGCTAAAAAGATTGAAAGAAAGACAAATTGTCTGCAAAAAGAAGAAACTCGCTTACACACACAGAGCGAGAGAAAAAGCGGGAGAGAGAGAGAAGACATCACGGTGGACGGAGTGGCAGCGCCTTAATGACAAAACGCCGCCCGTTGTCCTCAGAGCACCTGCAGCAGTTCCTTAGAAATTTCGTACCTTCATTTGCCGTGCAACAGCGACAACTACAACTACAACAACAACAACAAATGCCACATCAACCGGAATAACAATGTACGGATTCTTTCAGTACATGTCCGGTTCCAGCTCCTTAATATTTATAAATAATTAAAGTGCTTGCCCGGTCTGTGGGTGCAGTTTATTGCTTTTTTGAATACCCTATGCTCTTTCGAGTATAAGAATTTTGAAAGATCGTGTTCAATAGGTATGAAGCTATAAAGCCAAAATGTGATGTAGGTCGGTTTCAAACAAAGTATAAGGCGTACATATTTAATTATAATTTTGTAAAATTTGGGTATCGTAATCGCCATAATATATATGTAGATCAAGATTTTCTGTATGTCGATTCAGAATTAGGTGTAGACTATTTATAATTGAGTTGGACTTAAATTTGGTCATATTTTCATATGCTCTCATGACGTTATGTTCTCAATATTTCATATAAATCAAATCCGAGCTATATGTAGCGTATTTATCAATCAGTAAGACTACAAAACTAATATACCCCAGATTTGATATAGGTAAATTTACAACTATGTGCTTGGCATTCACAAAATATTTTTAAATCATGCTCTCATAAATATTTTATTTACACTAAAGTAAGATACCACAGCTTTGAAATAACTAAGTGCAGGGTATTCTTCAGTCAATCACATACAATTTTGTCAAGTTTTTCTAAATGTCTCATTGTCAGGGTATTCATTAGTCAGTCACTCCCAAGAATATAATATGCTTGACTTTTCTAACTACTGCGGAAATGTGTGGGGATGCGATATGCCTGCTCCGAGTGGGCCGTATCGTTGTTGCCCAGTTCATTGCACTGACCCAGTGAAGGTGGCAACATTTTGTAGCTACTTCTAAGTGAAAGCCATATAACTAGCCGCAAGTACCTTTAAATGATGATATTGTGGCACCTACAACAAGTGCGCGCTCCCAGCCGAAGCGAAGTCTTACATGTGTGTGTGTTTTTATTTTTACGGCCTGTCACATATGTCATATAGCGAAACGTCTCATATTTCTTCAGCTGATTAGCATGTGCACTTGAAGGACCCGCTCTCTACTATAATATATCTGTGTGTGTCTGTGTGTGTGGCTACTGAAACCGAGGGAGGGACCGCGCCCAAGGCTGAGACACTTGAGGTGCCCGTGAGAAAAGTGCACGGCGGCAGTGTTGTCTTCTCTTTATGCTGCTTTATGATGTGCTAATGGGCGGTAAACATTTCGTAAGCTTCATTGATTTTTATGCATTGTTTATGGGCGGCATAGTATGCTATCTCAAGTGGCTCACTTGAGGCCAAAACGTCTGTGATATGAATATGTGTTTTCGTAGTAGTTATATAAGATTAACATGTGTTATATAACTATCGCTTAGTTTTTACTATCGTCGGTTGGCATATACTTATTTGAAGGCAGCATTTTTTTGAGCATTTCCTTGAGTTTTCTGTGGCTGAGCTGATGTTTTCTTCTGATTGTCTCTGATTGATTTAATAATAATTTGATTTTTGGATTGCCCTATATTTTATTTATACAAAATTCATTTACTTCTCATATGCCTTCTTAATTTTTCGTATTATTTTTTAAAGGAATATATTGATTAGTTAGCAAATGTAAATTAAATTTAGTTGTAATATATTATTTAACATCTTTTTGGTATGATAAAGCATCCATTATAAAATATACAGCAAATTCAATTCATATATTTTCATATTTTTATTTAAAACCATTTTCTAATTAAATATTCTTTTTTCTTTATAAGGTCAAAAATATTTAAAAATTTGTATAAAAAGTAAATGATTACAGTAAAATGCAATTATTTCTATTATTTATGGTTACTTTATCTATTATATATAGATTCGATAAATTTTAGAAAATTAAAAACTATAATTAAAATAATAATAAAAAAAAAAATCATTGTGCATTTAAATATTTTTATAAAATTTAATTGACATTCGCTTGGGATTATCAGACTTGATGGCTATAAATATCTTGGCAGGCATAAAAGTTTGCAAACAAGACTTTAACTTTCTCATAAACCGTATTTCCTCAACTTCCTGCTCCTCATTGCTTCGCATTTTATTTTAAGTATAATTAAAATTTTTGTGCGTATTATACTTTTTTCTTTATACATACATACATATATATACAACTCAACGCTTTTCCGCAAACGAAAATGAAAAACTGGTCAAGTTTCGGTCGATTAGAGCAAAAAAAAAAAATGACATTTGCGACGTGGCGAAAACAAGATGGTTTCAGCCATCTAGTTGGCCATCGCCTAGAGAGAGAGTGAAATCTTGATGAGTAGGAAAAGTGTGCTCGCAAAACATGTGCTGCAACTTGTGTCCAACAGATTTATCAGCGCCAACGAACGTCATCATTATCGTTATCATTAACATTAACATTATCATCGGCGGCCGCATCATCGTTAAGAAAAGGCTGCGACAGTCTTTTGTCATTGGTATCAAAGTGGAGGAAGCTTACATGATAAATGAAATTTTTGCCACACTAAAACGTTGCTTTTACTTAAGACCAAAAACTTTTGCTTTGTTCGCAGTTGGATGTGTGAGTGTGTGTGTGAGAGTGTGTTTATCATTATTGTAATTTCTGACCGTAGGCATTTGGCCAAAACACGCACGTCTCTAACGCTCTGGGCCATTTGGCACACAGCCAAAACAGCAGCAGCAGCAACAACAACAACAAACAGCATAATACAACATATGTGATTGATTGTAATTGAGGTTGGTAAAAGTTGTTGTGTCAATGTCAAAGTCGGGGTGCCAAACCAAAAATGAAAATGAGAAAAAAAAAAAAATCTGTGTAAAAAATTGTTCCACAATTCAGGGGAGCTGCTGTCACTTGTGAAAAACCAAAGAAGCGGCAAATTTTCTACCACAATTTTCCTACAAGCCAAAAGAAAATGATGCAGCAAATTGTGAAATTGCTTGGAATGGGCATTACATGTTTGTCCATTTATCATTTCAAGTTGTTTGTAGATAAAAGCGGAATTCAATTGTTAAATGATTATAAATTGATAATATAAAACCAAGAGACGTAGCTGAAGCTTGAGTTGGGAATTTTAATTCAATAATATAACAAGACAGTTGCATGACTTTGGATTATTCGTAAAACATTTGATGTAATAATAATAATAACAATAGTAATTAAAATAGAATACAGTTACTCAACTCTAGTTGCTTGCCAAGTTCTTGAAGCGTATAACATAATCATAAATTCAAACTCATTCACAGAAAAGCTTTTTGTCTAATTAACATAGAAACCTTTTCGACAATGACCATCAAAGCCAGCTCTTAGCTCTAGACAAGGCCAGAAAATGAAAAAAAAGCAACAACAAACTTTTTAGTTGCCAGAAATTTCACTTGCGAAAGTTTTGAGCTACAATTAAAGTGGAGAAGTTAAGAGTAAAGAGCTGACCAGGTTTATTTTTCTTTTGTCTTATATATATAACTTATTTTTTTGGTGTATTTTTTTTTCTCTTGTGGGCTTGGGCTATGGCGTAATGCTGAAAAGCAGAGAAGCTCGAAAGGCACATTAACACGTTTCAAATGACTTTAAATACGTTGCCAAATGCTGGCAAGAAATATAAAACAGAAACTTGGGAAAGTTGGCATATCTGGAAATATGTCAGAGTGTCAACAGCGCACACAGACACAAATAATGAACGAAATAATCATAATCGTAATCATAATCATTATGATAATAATATGAAGAAGAAGTAGATGAAAGATGATGATGAAGAAGAAGAAGAAGAAGCTGCAGGCTGTGACCCTCATCGTTGTTGTTGTTGTTGTAATATTATCTGACTTTGTATCTGGCACTACTCGCCATGATTGCCCAAGCGAACAAATAAAGGGGTGAACAACTCGGTGTCTGTGAGTTTTTGGCCTTATGCAATTGTCATTATTGTCGGAGTGTTGTTGCTTTTGCTTTATGAGTATTAAACTTATATATATATATATATATACACTTTGCTATTGTCGCCCCGTCGAGTACAGCGTTTGAAGATGCTTTACTCAAGTGCTCTGTGTTTTGTTTACTGTTGTTCACAAATTTCACTGCTCCTCTTGAAATGAAGTTGTATTTATTTTTTTTGTCTACTGCTTCTTCTACTACTGCAATTTTGTTTTCAATTAAATGCGCCAAAAGCGTAAATTTAATTAATTTATTTGTTGCTGCAAAAGAAATGTGGTAGAAAATTTCAACTTGGCCACGTTTTAAGGCCAAATTTGTTGTTAGCCAGAGTCAAGTCTATTTTTGTTATTTTTTGAAGTATTTTCAAGTTTTGTTAGACATTGTTGGCGAATACTTGAGGGAAATGAAGCTGTTTGTGCAAGTTGTGGAATTTTTACAATTATTTTAGGTATTTTATTTTAAATAAAAAAAATTTATGTTTTTTTATAAAATATTTAATGAAAAATTGCATTAAATTTAGAGGTTTTTTGCAATTTATATGATTTCTAAATTATTTAATAAAACAGTTATAATATGACGAGGGAAATACAACTTAAGAAAGTGAAGTCTTTATTGTAATTTTTTTTCAATATTCAATTATTATAAGCTAAATATTTTATTTAAATTTATGAGATTATTTTTATGCAGATATTTATTACATAATATAACTTATGAAAATATTTTAAAATATTAAACATTTTACTACAACTTGCATAAATGTCAGATATGTCTGCTTTATCTCTGCTTATCTGCGCCAACATTCAAATGCATTTTGTACTCAAGTGAAATTGATACAAATTTGAGTTGCATGCAATGAGCATTTAGAAATGAATATCACAGCTTAGTAAGAAAAGTAAAGAAACCTCAGACAGACGTTACAATAGTCAGTTATACAATTAGCAAAACGCCCACAAGCGCTCATACAACTATGACTAATTGATGATGCTCAGCAGCTGTGCAAACAGTTAGAAAAAACCAGAAACTAAAAAAGAATTCCTCACACGAGCGAAAGTATTTTATATGCCATTAATTTCCATAAAGCGTTCGGCTTTAACAGCTCCGATTACTCATATGTGTCTGTGTCTGTGTCTGGACAGTGGGGTAGAGGGGCTAGGGGGCAAACTTAAAGCAGCGAGGGGCAAATAAAGTGAATCATCTATGAATCCAAACCGAATGAGAAGTGCACTGTAATGCCAACGCCCCGAAGCGCCAAATGACGCAAATTCATTCACCAAAAGTGTTTTGCTTCATAATAATATGTGAATATATACATATATATGAATGTATATATTTGTGTGTATATATATTTATGCACATATGTTAATTTGTAAATTCGCTTTTTTAATTTTTTGGCAAATGAATGCAATTATAAATACAGCACGCGGCCAGCGAAATGATACGTGATTTGTATGGAAATTTGTGAAAAATGCACCCGATGGCTGCCAGAGCGCGAAAATAGTGCATCTCATGGATGCAAATTGTAAATTGCAAATTGCGCTATCATGACATTGGTACAGTCTGTTTTTTTCTTTTGGTATTTAAACATAAAAAATTAAAATACCTGCGGTTTGTTTTTATGGTATTTTTATTTTTTCATATATAACATTGATTTTTTCTTTCTTTTTTTTTTTGGCTGCGGTCTTGCTTGGTAGACGAGTGCATAAATTTTGTGTTGTGTTTTATTGTTAATCCGGGCAATCGTAAAGTGGATAACTAGACGTAGCCAGACTATGGAGCATCTATTTTAAGCATATTCCGTTTTGAATCAGTTGGCATTGTTTGAGCGTGATTTTAACAGTTGTCGACCATAACAATCACATAACGCATCGCATCGCATTATATAACAGATTTATGACTGCGTTTTTATTGAATATGCATATTGATTGATGTTTGCAACTGGAGATTGTGGACTAGTATTATTTTGTTTATATATTATGTGATTTTCAAGCTGTGAAACATTTTAGAAATTGTTTTTTTCTGCTCCAAATTTTGAATAATGTATGAACCAGTTTTTGTGTAAGCAAACTCGTTCGGATTTACAAAAATTGTAAATATTTTTCATTATTCAACCCAATATTAAAAATTTTTTTTTTTTTTGTTTAAATTTAACTTTCGTAAACTTCTGAATGAACTGGACTTTTAAATGCTGCAAATAAAACTTGAAGAGTTAAATATTTGGGGAAAGAATGAAATTAACAAACTGGACTATTTCATGGATCTAGCTCATTATGCATTGTAGAATATATTTATCGCATATTCTGAATGAAAACTTGTTTTCTGAAAATAAATTTGGATATTATACTGGAACTGATCTGTGTTTTAAGAACTCTTTTTATTCAACCAACTGAGGAGGAAGTTGTAAACAGAGCTATTTCTTAAAACACATAGAAACTAGGAGCCGTTTATAAAACTATGAATTATATTTTAAATTTGATAGAATTAGACTAGAAAAATAGTATTATTTTAACTAAAAGAACTAGCTCATAATGCTATGAGAAATAATTTCAGCTCATTATTAAATTTGCTTGCTTCAACTAATACATCTTTTTCTTCTTCTTCTTCTTGCTTATGTACAACTGCTCTAATGCTCGCACTTGCGAATGTTTCAATTTGGAACTGGTTTCGAGAAGCAGTTCCACAATATATTAGCAGAAAACTATCCACACATCATGTTTGGTCTGCTGGTACCAAAAAAAAAAAAAAAAACTCTTCGCAGAGTAGTACTCGGTATATCCAATCCAATTAGTTGCTTTCACATTTCAACCGTTAACTGGCAAGCTGTCAGCACTTCTTGTGCCGCTTTTAGCTCCGCACTCAATTGTCATTTCAATGGGCCACTAAAAGTGTCATTCTTCATTTAAGAGCTAGATAATTTCTATGCTAGGCTAGGCACTTGCGAAATCATATTCAACATTGGGTAACAATTTCTGTCATATTTTTTTCGTATACCAAAAAAATTGTTGAAAAACTGACATTTGACATTTTAAGTAAAGTGCTTGAGGCTGCTGCGCGCGCTGCAATCGCTCAAAGGCGAAAACCATTTAAAAGTTTTGTCATTGAGTAGAAAATTGTGAGGAGAACAAAACGCAGCGTCAACTTGATGATGCTATGAAAGTGAAGACGACTTTGAGATTTTCCAGCTAATTTAGCAGTTGTGCGTAGCAATGGAAAGTTGAAAGTAATTGGAACGAGTTTGCTTGACGATGGCGATACGCTGTAAGTGCGTAAAGATGAAGTCTAACGACTTTCCAGTGAATGACTTTTTTTTTTTTTTGTAATATATCAAATATTGTAGAAATATGGAATTCAGATTTTACTGATCCGAAACAGATTCTCAGCTTGTGAGTATATGAGCATGCTCGACTTGAGATACGCTGTAAACAGCTCTGGGAAACATATAAAAGTGGATGAGCTTTTAAAACTCAGTGCTTTGGCTAATTTGTGTGCTTTGAGCATTGCGTATGATACGCTAGGAGATACTCTGTAAATTGCATTCCTACTTGAATAATATAAAATATATGCAATTTAAACAGGCAATGTGGATTCGATTCGATTCGAATGGGTATACCTGCTGGAATATACGATGTGAAGTGAGATAAATCAAGAAGTTTCTTCAATTTTAAGTCTTGTGTAGACATATCTCTCATTCAGGCATATTACATTTTCGTACATTGATTGTGCTTGATACTCCGTAATGCCATTGAGATATTCAACGTGTGTGAGTAGATAATAACTGTCCTCTGTCCGTTAAGCGAATTGCCTCGGCTACACAACACCCACAGTCAATGGTTAGCGGAGTATTTAAAAAGCTGGCATTGGTCACGCAGCGTAGCTGCCAATGCGTGAATGCGCCCCAGAGCAATTTAAGTCCATTGTTCTTTTTGGCCCATTAAAAGTGGCCTCAACTGCAGAGTCTGTCCAACAACAAGCCCCACTAATGAGCGCCATGGCATGCATAATGCATGACAGTCGGCCATCCGCCCACAGCCACCCACTCGACAGTAACATAATAGTGGCTGTCAAGTGCAGTGCATGAGTGTAAGAGATACTAAAAGATACTAAGATACTTCCTTGTCAGAGAGCTCTTTGGGCCACACTCGAGTGCGCACACTAAACTTAATGACAATATCAAATTACACACAGCAGAGCTAGAGAGAGAGAGAGAGAGAGAGAGAGAGAGAGCGCGAGAGAGAAAGGGGGAGAGAGAGAGATGTACAAACAGTCGGACATTCACGACAATTTGCATGACACACTTTGCTTGCCCGGCCGGCCACATCTGTCTGTCATGGTGGGAGTGAATGGGTGTGGCAGTGCCTTAAATCCTCGACTGTTGTCCACACGTTCGACTCACATTTAAAGTCGGTTTGCAGTTGGCAGTTTGTCAATGAGTCGTTAGCAATGCGGGCCAGTGTCCACAATTTAATGCAATTTTCACTGAACAATTTCTAAAAGCCACAGCGAGACTGAAAATGAAAGTAATTTTTGCACAAGCCACGCAGCGTCTTCTGCTTTTTGTAAACACACACACACACACATACAGCGAAAGATCGTGAGGCCATAAACAAAACTCAATGCAAGTTGCTGAGAGAAACATGTGAAAGTCGATGAACGCTCGACCTGGTGGTTTGATGCTTTGGCATTTACCTGACGGGGGCATCTATAATCGAAAGTGTGGAGTTGTGTCTAATGATATTCTCTAAATAAGGTACAAGTTGTTGAGTTGATTATTGGTCTTGAAGATTATATGCTTGGAGCGTGATGAGATAGGTTTAAAAAACAAAACGAAAAACATTTGTTTGCATATGGTAAAAAAATATTTTAACAAACTAAATTTAATTGAGAAGTTGCTCATATTAATGAGTAAATGCTTATTATATAAATTATTATATAATTATTAAAAGAAACATTTCTTGACAAATAAATCAAATGGTATATATAGCTGTCGTTGGTTGGCTTAGAATTTCGAACAGGTTGCTAAAAAACAAGTAAGAAAGCTCTAGTCGAGACTGCTCGACTACGAAATACGCCTTTTACAAATTTATTGGTGAGGGGGTGGATAAAGGGGTAAGGGTTGACTTTTAACCGAAACTCTATAAAGTATATATAAATCCACAAAAATGTAGTTAAGGCAGCTCCATGACAAAAACTGAATGCTAGGAGATTCGATGGAAGGTGCATTATTAAAACTTGTGGAAATATTTATCATAATTTGCTCGTTCGGAAAAAAGCATAGCCCCACGAATGTCTCAAAGCTTAAAACTTGAGTTAGTACAGTTGCATGACAAAAGCTGTATGCTACGAGATTCGATGTAAGGTACATAACGCCAAAGACTGAATAATATGAATTCACTGCTCATGAAATAGAAAATACATTCATGATTCACAGAAATATGAATGCACTTAGTTTAGATCTTATAGCGAATTCATGGCAGAAGTTAAATGCTCTGAGACTGCATGACAAAAGCTGAATGATATGACACTCGTTGGATGGTACATCTAGGAAACTTGTGGAAATATTGATCAGAAAAGGCATAGCCTTATGAATGAATTAAAAATTGTTCTCAACTCTTATAGTGAATGTGTTACAAAAACGTAAATATAATGAATTGAATTAGGCAGCTGCTTGACAAAAGCTGAATGCTACAAGGTACATCAATGCCAAAGACTGCATATTATGAAGTTTGTGTAAGCCCTGACATAAGTCACATAAAGGATTTTCAAATCTATAAGTCTATAAAAATCTATCAACCAATCAATCCATCAGTTTATCAACCAATCAATTTCAATAAGTAATACTCGATTTCGAGGATTCCTCAATAATTATTGATCGAATCCGATAACGATTTATTGATTTCGATAATTATTTATTGATATCGATAACTATTTATTTATTTCGATAACTAGTTATCTATTTCGATAACTATATATCGGTTTCGATAACGAATTATTGATTCGATAACTAATTCTCAATTTCGATAACTATCGATGTCGATAACTAATTATCTATTTCGATAACTAGCCATTGACATCTATGAAACATGTGGAAATTTGATCATATTTGCTTGAGCCTTAAGTTAAGGCAGCTGCCTGACAAAAGCTGGATGCTACGACACCCGATGGAGGGTGCATTAATAAAACTTGTGGAAATATTGATCATAATTAGCTTGTTCAGAAAAACCATAGCCCCATGAATGCCTCTGATACTGTGGGCCAACTTTTTAGTGGATGTGGCAAAAGCTAGAGTGAAGGCAGCTGCATGACAAAAGCTGAATGCTACGAGATTCGATGTAAGGTACATCAATAGCAAAGACTGAATACTATCTCGATAACTAGTTATCTACTTCGATAACTATCGATTTCGATAACTAATTACTAATTATCGATTTCGATAACTAGCCATTGACATCTATGAAGCATGTGGAATACTGATCATATTTGCTTGAGCCTTAAGTTAAGGCAGCTGCCTGACAAAAGCTGGATGCTACGACACCCGATGGAGGGTGCATTAATAAAACTTGTGGAAATATTGATCATAATTAGCTTGTTCAGAAAAACCATAGCCCCATGAATGCCTCTGATACTGTGTGCCAACTTTTTAGTGGATGTGGCAAAAGCTAGAGTGAAGGCAGCTGCATGACAAAAGCTGAATGCTACGAGACTCGATGTAAGGTACTTTAAAAGCAAAGCAGCAGCAAAGAGTACTATCTATTTCGATAACTATTTATCGATCTCGGCAACTAGTTATCTACTTTGATAACTATCGATCACGATAACTATTAATCAACATCAATGAAACATGTGGAAATATTGATCATATTTGCTTGAAGCTTGAGTTAGGCAGCTACATGACAAAAGCTGGATGCTACGACACCCGATGGAGGATGCATCAAAAAAACTTGTGGAAATGTTGATCTTAATTAGCTTGTTCAGAAAAACCATAGCCCCATGAATGCCTCTGATACTGTGGGCCAACTTTTTAGTGGATGTGGCAAAAACTAGAGTGAAGCCAGCTGCATGACAAAAGCTGAATGCTACGACACTCGATGTAAGGTACATTAATAGCAAAGATTGAATACTATCTATTTCGATAACTATCGATCATGATAACTATTTATCAACATCTACGAAGCATGTGGAAATATTGATCATAATTAGCTTGTTCAGAAAAAACATAGCCCCATGAATGCCTCTGATATGTGGGCCAACTTTTTTGGTGGATGTGGAGAAAGCTAGAGTGAAGGCAGCTGCCTGACAAAAGCTGAATGCTACGAGACTCGATGTCGATGTACTTAATGTATGTATGTAAGCATAGCAATGACTGAATACTATCTATTTCGATAACTATTTATCGATCACGATAACTATTAATCAACATCTATGAAACATGTGGAAATATTGATCATATTTGCTTGAAGCTTGAGTTAGGCAGATGCCTGACAAAAGCTGGATGCTACGACACCCGATGGAGGGTGAATTAATAAAACATTGGAAATATTGATCATCATTTTCTTGTCCAGAAAAAAACATAGCCCCATGAATGCCTCTGAAACTTTGGGCCAACTTTTAAGTGGATGTGGAAAAAACTAGAGTGAAGGCAGCTGCATGACAAAAGCTGAATGCTACGAGACTCGATGTAAGGCACTTTAATGGCAAAGCAACAGCAAAGAATACTATCTATTTCGATAACTATTTATCGATCTCGATAACTAGTTTCTACTTCGATAACTATCGATCACGTTAACTATTTGTCAACATCTATGAAACATGTGGAAATATTGATCATATTTGCTTGAAATTTGAGTTAAGGCAGCTGCCTGACAAAAGCTGGATGCTACAACACCCGATGGAAGGTGCATTAATAAAACATGTGGAAATATTGATCATAATTTTCTTGTCCAGAAAAAAACATAGCCCCATGAATGCCTCTGAAACTTTCGGCCAACTTTTAAGTGGATGTGACAAAAACTAGAGTGAAGGCAGCTGCATGACAAAAGCTGAATGCTACGAGATGTAAGCGAATAGCGAAAACTGAATACAATGAAGCTTGTGGAAAAATGTATTCTCATTGCTCACGAAATAGAAAACATAATTATATGATTCACAGAAATATAAAATGCTCTTAATTTAGGTCTTCTAGCAAATTTATGGCAGAAACTAAATATGATAAGACTGAATGACAGAGGCTGAATGATATGACACTCGACGGATGGTATATTTATTAAACTTTTAGATCGTGATTATAACATTGAAATGCATGCATCTGCCAAAGCACAAGTGTTTAGTATCTGAAATAAGCCTTTTACAAATTTAAGGTGAGGGTGTGTATTTAAGGGAGGAGGTGAATTATAATTTTAGCTAGGTCTTATATCTTCTGAGATCGACGCGTTCAAGCATATGGACAGGGCAGGGGTCTGTCACGCCTCTTTCTGTCTGTTACATACATTTCAACAAAACCATTATACCCTGTTGTATTTTTCATATTTTATAATATTTGTGTTCATTAATTTTTTGCTTTGCAGCTCTTTTATTTAAGTTCGCTATTCTTTTATCATTATCCATTGAACATTTTCTAAGTGTTATCTATACGATATATATAATATAACTTAATTGTTTTTAACCTTTCTCTTTTGCTACTGATTTTTTATAGATTTTTAACGACGTTTCTTAGGAAACACAAACACGTAACTTCTAATGTTAATAACACAGAAAGAAATTTTAAAAACCTTTTTTAGACAATTTGGAATACTTTAACATATTAAAATGTGCTTTTATTTTCGCAACACTTTTAAACTTGAAACTTTTTAACTTAACTTAACATAAAAGCTCCTTCATTTTAATCTGACATCATTAACCAAAACTAGTTTTTTATATCTCATTTAAAGACTTGTAAAGATTCCTTAAGCATAATCGCTTTCTTTACTGCATTAATTCATATACAATCTCAGTTTTTTCATTAGCTCTGCTACAATTATGATTTTATATAACATCGTGGAGTCAGGGTACGCTGTCTTTGATCTATTATTGTGTATATTGTTATTAGCTCTGCTCTCATTTCCCGCACTTGGTATTTATTCATGGTCTTCCTTTCTCTTTTGCTCCATGCTGGTTAATTGATTAACTCCCACACACGCATACACACACACACACAGATAACATGGTCTCATCACAATTGTTTGTATATATTCGCTGTTGCCTTCCCCATTCTGGCAAACTGTGTGAGTGCATCTCTTATATGGTGCCTTTGCATGCCTTGTTAATAACTTCCTGCATACTTGGGCTCAGCCCAACTAATTAATCAAATAATCAAAAAAACAACGGTAAGAGCCATTCACGCGATACCTTTTCGAGGCGACTCACTTGTGAACCCACCGATAGCGGCTAAAGTGCTTCCTTATTATTACTCATAGCGATTGATCGATCGATAAGGAGAACCATAAACAATTTCAAATTTGTCAGCTCCGAATAATATATAAATATAAATATAAATATAAAATATATATATAATGCAAACTTACGATCAACAAAAGTCAAGTCAAAAGCTTTATGCGCACTTACCTGGAAAGAGAAAACAAAATTAAATATGATTAAGTAAAACTGACAACTTAAGTTGTATTCAAATATTGGAATAGCCTGAAGTAATTTTTATAGGAAAACATATGAAATTAAATTGACTTCCCGATTGCCAGAACCAACACCCACCTCATAACGTAAGATATAGATACAGTATAAATTATATATATATGTCCAGTTGGACATTTAATTAAGTGTGAACAAAATGGCAAAATATATGAGGCGCCTATGAATGACACACACAGAATGGCACACAGACAGACACCCATATATGTATATAGTATATATGTATTACAAATAGAGGCCGGCGAACTTTGAAGGTCTTAATTGGGATGCAGCATTTCCGTCTGGGTTCATTTCATATGTAAGCTGTTATTAGCATTATCATAAAATTATCTGTCGATTACATATATGTACGTAAATATATATATATAGAAAACTGACGACTTTCATCTCTTCAGTTTGGGCTGTGATGTCCGTGTGATCTTTTCTCCACTGACAACTGCTGCTGGGGCCTGCAACACATTGACCCTGACTGAGTGTTGGGGTCGTCGCCAACTGAGCGAGCTAGCGAGCACAGAGCGTGGCATTGTCTGCGTTTCAGTGGCGTCTGTAAATTGTCAGCTAATTGCAGACGATATGAAGTTGTGGGCATTATATTGATGGTACGCTTGAAAGGCGGAAATTGATAGATGCCCAGAGACTCGCTCCATAGAGTCGAATATATATGAACATATGTATGTATATATATTTTCAGTTTTCAGCCCACGCCATGCTTACGAACAAAAAAATCTAGCACCATAAAATACCAAAGTAATACCTATTGACAGATCTACATTTAAATTGTCACCTAAACGAAAAACTTGAATTCCTTTTCGATTCATTTCGTGTGCCTGACCAAATTTGGATACTCGTTCTATATAAGGTTAAATATTTTTAGTGGCGTTGCGCGTGGCCAAAACTTGAGATCAACCGAAAATTTGCTTCATGTTTTGGTCATGTTGTTGGCTTTGAATTCGTTTCGTACGTTTTAAGATATTACGCTATGCTAGATCTTATCTGTCAGCAGCTGCCTTATCTTATCTGTGTTACTAGATTGCAACACAGTTTGCTTGAGTTTGGTGTAAAATGTGTGTTAATTACGTCAGCAAAAGAAATAATTTTCATTATGCAATTAAACGCTTTTGGGGCAGCTGTGGGCGGGTCAACCGGCAAACAATTAGCGTGTTTGCGGCAAGTGGGAGTTGAGGCCAGTTGCCAGTTGGCAGTTATGTAAACTCTTAAGTGATTAAGGTCAGACTGTTAATTAGAAGACCAATAAATGAAACTGGGTGAGCTTCGGTTAAGAGTTTAAGGTGTTATATGTACACACATGATATAGAGCGGCTACTTTGAAGTGCAATTGCCGTAGATTCTAACGAAGGGTGTGACTCTGCAGAGAACGTATAATGCATGAGGGAAATCTATTAAATGGACAAGAATGCTATATGATTAGAGAAGATTAAAATTATGATGGAGATACTCCATTGCTGAACTTCTAAATAGTTTTTGATGAGCAGCCTAAATGACGTGGTCCACGTAACTGAACCAAAATAAAAATTAAATAAAAAAAAAATAAATAAATAAAAAATAAAAAAAAAAAATTAAAAATAAGAGAAACTAATATTGAAAATAATTTATAAAAATAGAAAAATAACAAAATAAATAATGTACAAAAACATAAAAAACGATAAAATAAAAAAAATGAAACATATTACAAATTAATAATACAAAAAAAAGTAATTAGACGATATAGAATATAAATATAAATATCTACAAAAATAAATTAATTTAATAAATATTAAAAATTATACGCAACTATAAAACAAATCTTTCACAAAATTAAAAATAGAATTAAAAATTTGAAAAAAGTACTAAAAATGCCAAAATTAAATTATTATATGAAGAGAATAAAATATATAACATTAATTAGATTTACTTTAAGCTTCCATAATATATTTATAATCGATTAAATAAATTTGCATGGGTTGATATAAGTAAATATTTCAAAAATGAAAAAAATATATTTAATACGGATGGGATTGTTAGAAAATACGAAACACTGATTAGTAAGGGCACCAGAGATACTTCCGAAATAAGAATTTTCTCTGATAAGAAAAAATATATTGATATTTAACTATAATAAGGCATTCACCAATCAGAATTATTACTCGAAATTGAATTTAACAACTCTTGAATCTACGAATTTTACGCCACGTTAAAACTTTCCAACTGACGCTGACGATTTCAGATTCTTTTAGCTTGTATTTTTTCCAATATTAATTAAATACTGACAATATTGGCAACATGTGGCTGGCCACATTTCAATGCACGTTTGCCCAACGACAATCGACAATTGACAGACATTGAAATAAACGGAGTTAAGAGATTAAAAAAGTGAAAAAAAAAGAAAATACAAATAACGCAGAGAAAAGAATTAATATTTGGATGGTATACTGTGGACTTGATATTTGGCATTGCAACTGTTCCATGTGGAATGAAAGGCAAACAATCGGACAGAGACCTGCCACAAACAGAGCATGGCAAATGCCAAGCGAAAAACTGCAAACTGATGCCGAGCTGACATTTTCCTAAAGGGACAATTGCACATGGCATTGCAAAAAGTGGGAGAGAAAAGAGAGAAACAACTGCTAGTGGAAATGCAGAGGCTCGGCGGTGAGCCCATTGTTTGGCCTAGAGCAACAGCTGCCAGCCAGGCCAATGCCTGAATCCCTGGGCAGTCTTTGTCCTATAAACATTTTGGTACTGTTTAAATTTAACTTCCGCTCTGGTAATATTTTCCTTCACTTGATTTTAGTGCTGATTTATATTGTATGGCTCGGAATGGCACAGCCTGCGGCCATGTATTGAATATCAAATATGATTTTTTTTAAGACGCAACCAGCAACGCACACAAAACCGAAGAAAAATTGCCATGAATTGAATTTTACGTCGCAGCAGCAGCTTAGGCCCTGATTCTGATTCTGTTCCTGACTTTGACTGTTGATGGTGGCCTTGCTGTCTCTCTCTCTCTCTCTCTCTCTCTCTCTATCCCTACCTCTGTCTTACTCATGCTCTTTATCTTTTTCACTTTTTTACTGCACTTTACTTGGCGTAACAATAAATTGCCTTTTATATATACATAGATTCTGCGGCTGCATTATGTATGACTACCATGAGATAAACGAGTGTATATATATATATATATATATTTATATATATCTATACATACATATATATATTCTCTTTGTGGCTTTGCCATTTATGTTATTAATGCGGCGCATACCTTGCGGCTGCCTTTGTCTGGCCCAGGAACCTGTTTGCCCAGGAGGCATTGCTGCCTATTCTGCGTGTGTGTGTGTGTGTTTTTTTTTATATATCTGATGCCCTTTCAGTGGATAATATTATATAGCCAACTGATACGTGACGTAACGTAAAGGCTAGATATATATATTTGTAGCTTAATATAGAACATTCGATAGAGTATATCAAAATTGTGGTGACACTTCACTTATATTTCTCAATTTCTAGTAAAATATCATTACAATTTGTATATGTATGTATATATTATGCCTATAATACCTATAATATAGTGCAATCTACTTAAGAATTTAAAAATATTTTAGTAATTATATTTCTATTTATTCGATTTCTTTCAGGTAAATATTCCACATGTAGAACCTGTTACTAGACAGAAGACGGCTATGTAAGTTTTAACAATATAAAGTTTTAAATATATATATAAAAATGAAACTTTGATTTTTTTAAAATTCAATTTAATGAATGAATTATTAAATTAATTCTAGTCTGTGATTCTAGTCAACAGTTAAAAAAAAAATTATTAATTAATAACAATTTTAGCTGAAAAAAGATCTACAAAAATTCTGGCCTGGCAGCGTATCTAATATTCGTGAAGACAACTCATTTATATTTTTTAATTTTTTATATGCTTGAGAATCAAAGTTGATAGCCGAATATATATGTATAAAATATTTATTGTTGATTGATATCGCCTAGGCATTTTGATGTAAGCAAAGCGCGTGCAACGCAAAATTTCATTAAAATATTTTAGCAGCTGCTCATATAAATATTTAACAGATTTTATAATTAATAGCTTTATAAAGGCTTTTGATACATTGTAATGAAAAAATATATATAATTCAGTCTATTGGCTAAGGAGCAAGGCAGAGAGAGGGAGAGAGAGAGAGCAATCAATGAGGTCTATCTGCTGCCGTTAAATAGGTTTTGTCTAGGTCGACGGCTAGCGGCTTTTAGCTTTTAATTGATATTCTTTTGATGTGCCTTTTAGTGTTCTTCTTTGTCGCAGAAGGCTTAATATATTCTTTTGTTATTGATAAATGTGGGCAGCTACAATGCAGAGTCTAATCTGTGAGATGCTAAAGGAATGTTAATTGTTAACATTTTGTCAACCGAATGTAATTGATTGCCTTCAATTTGTCTTTTAACCGAAGGAAAATGCATTTAGATATAGCTTTTCCTATACGGATATACTATTGAATTAACTGTATATATTTAAATTCGATTGCCATTCGCTCGCATATCATTTGCTAACCATAAACTCATTAAAACAGTAGCCAATTGGCAACGACCGCTCTCTAGCCACTTTACACCGTGAAAAATCGAGTGCAATTTGCATTATTTTTGCTTGCATATCTGATTTCGTTTCGACTGTCCAATAAAGTGGAAAGTCTATGAGCGCAGAGGTTCCTCTACTACTACCTCACATTTTCAGGCTGAGCTCGTCAACATTATTTCAAAATGAAATTGAAAATTATAGTGTGCGATCAGTTGGTATTTTTTTTTTTTTCTTCTGTTGCTGATGCTCATTATGTGTGAAGCGGGCTAGGTAGGTACACGCATACATACAGACGTAGATAGGTGTAGCTTTATAGCTTACAACTGTAAACCGGTTCAGCGTTTGGCTGCGCATGCGCCGGAAAACCTGTCCGGCGATTCGCTCAGCCCGCAAGACAATACAGTGGTAGAGCACACACGGCGCACAACAACAGCCTCAATGGCGCATCAATTATGTTAATGAAGCTTTAAATGTGTCTTGATATTGAAAAACTTACTGCTACAGGTTTTTCACAAAAAAAAAGGATAAGAAGAAGAAGAGTATATACATAATGAAGAAAAACGTTGGCCGGCTGCAGCAAAGCCGGTTTTTCAAATGAGAAATGTCAATCGCAACATTATATAAAAATGAAAAAAAAAAGAGTCTAAAGAGCAATTTGCATTTGGCGACCTTTCACACACACACACACACACACACACCAAATATCACATTTGAATTGCTTCCACACCTTCGCACCGTGTCACATTCAGTTTTTATACCCTGAACCCATTGAAAATGGGAAATCAGGGTATAATGGTTTTGTGAAAAAGTATGTAACGGGCAGAAGGAGGCGTGGCAGACCCCACAAAGTATATATATTCTTGATCAGCGTGACGAGCTGAGTCGATATAGCCCTGTCCGTCTGTCCGTCCGTCCGTCCGTCCGTCCGTCCGTATGAGTGCGTCGATCTCAGAAGTTATAAGAGCTAGAGAGCTGAAATTTGGCATGCATACTCGTGTGTACCATACGCAGTACGAGTTTGCTTTATTTTTTCGATAAATCGTCCGATAACTTTTTTATCGAGAATAATCGAAAAATTGATTTTGTTTTTTTAGCCTAATTTGAACATTTTTAGACCTGGAGTCTTCAAATTTGTGTTGTATATAAAGTTAATTGATACAAAGATTTTGTAATTTACAGATTTTGGATACCACGCCCCCTTCTCCCCCAATTTGTAAAAAACGCATTTCAAGTACTAGAGACTTGTGCTTTGGAATGTACACACATTTTCACCATATGATTACACTCTGAAAGTTTTATGAAGATCGTACGTCTACAAAAGAAATTATTTGACAAATAAATTCTCATAATATTGCCCACACTGCAGCGCAGCCCAAGCGCAGTCGCTGCTTACTGCGCAGTTAGCAGAGCGCAGGCTTATGCGTGCGTGTGGATGCATGTGTATGTATGTGTGCATAAAAGAGGTGCAGAATAATTAGAATATCAGCTTAGAGGGTTCAGGGTATCTCCTAGTCGAGCAGTCTCGACTGGAGCCTTCTTACTTGTTTATTTTTCAGTTTTTCAGTTTTCATTTGTAACTTGGCTAACGAGCTTTTGTTTTGTATTTTAGCAACGGGAACGGCTCTGAGCTGCCTCTGACCCTGAGCTGATTCAGCCAATAGTTTATGGCCAACACGTAGCTGACTTACATGCACATGCATGTGCGCCATATTTCTTCTGGCTGGCATTTTAAGTCGGCCTAAATGAGCGTATTTGTAAGGATTTATCCCTAATCATGCCTGCTGCACACAGAATTTTTTTTTTCCCCTTTTTCAATGTCATGTAGAATGTTCACGCTACATACCTTTTATTGAGTATTTTATGATGCATTCGGCATATGGTAAAGGCATTTGCCTAGCTTGGCTTTCATTTTACTGTGAACCTCTTGAAAATGGGAATTCAGAGTATACGATTATTTTATTGAAGAGTATGTAACAAGCTAATTCTGGCTTTGCTGACTTCTGGAATTATATATATACATATATTTTGTCTAAGAATCAATCATTTCTGTCTGTGTATTTGGTTCTATATGTGAACTCGTTGTTCTAGTAATTTTATATTCACACGCGCACAGAAATTCTGTTGCATATCATCAAAAACTTTTTTTATTTCCATGAAATCCATTAAATACTTTATTAAGTCACTTGCATATACTTTGCACATTCTGAGAAACTGATTCACTAAATTTGGTATATAGATAAGTTGGACAGAAAAAGATAGAGATAGGCAAATTATAAGCATTCTGGAATAATTACCCCGCACAGTGGGCTAGGTATTCTTTAGTAAAGTACTGTAGAAATTCATTAATACATATGTTGGGCTCAGCAATCATCGCTTCATTATGATTAAGAGCGGCAGTTCATAAAATATGTTATCATTTAAGAGAATTTCTAACGGAGATCACGCTCTCCCTTTTGCGTTGTCTTTTTCACCCACGCACCGGCTCAGCTTAATCCGCCGGCTCGCGTACATTGTAGTTAGTATACAATTAACTCTTGTTTAGAGCAGATGCAGTGTTAGATTGACTATTACAAACATAGTAGCGGACAGCACGACAGCCTAGTCGCTTGCTCGCGTCTATCACATAAACTCTAATAATCGCTAATAAACTAATCCTTAAGTAAATTCAATCGTTTAATAATTTAAAGCTATTCGAAAAATCTCGATAGCTCAACATTTGGTGACCCCGACGTGATCTCTTTTCGTTTCTTTCTACATATTTGCATATATATATATTGACAGCATCACATACATACATACACCCGTGAACATAAGCAGTGTATATAGCGATTAGTTGCGTGCCGTTACTTTGCCAATTTGCTAGACACTCTTTCGTTCGGTCTGCAATACACTGGCGCCCGTAAAAGTAGTACACATGCGAAAACTTCTGCAAATGACAATCTAATAAAGAATCTGCTAATTTCTGAACTATGTCTATGGTTAGTGACTGCGTGTTCTATAGCTTCAATCTATAAGTGATTAAGTTTGCATAAGCACAGTGTAATTACATGCTTGCCGTTATTCTTCGTTGACATTGCACTCTTTCGCCACGGCTGCGATACGAGCGCGTCCATAATAATCGTACCGGTGTGCAACAATTCATACGTGTATATTATTTGAGTATCATAATATAATTCTTTGCCAGTTTATTAAAGTTGCAAGTACTCTGCTCGACAAATACGACTTATTCCAAGTTTGTGTCTGCGCTATAGCATATATACATTTACTTTACTCTTGCAATCGCGCTCGCACCAACGACTTTGAACTCTATCGTGTTACTCTTGCTGTACTCGTCATGGCGAATTTAGATGCTAGTGCAGTTGCTCCCGAAGATCGCGTGCGGTTTTATAAGCTCAAGGTACAGTCGGTGTTTGAACGCGTAAAAAAGCTACAATCCAAGGTCGATTCAGATGCTCTTGCCGATCACAGTGACAGCACTCTAAATGTTCTACTGGAGCATATCGACAAGCTAAGCCACTCTTTTAGCAAGGCCCATGAAAGTCTAGAGGAGCTCGACTTTACTGAGATGTCCAGCAATTTGCGCACTGACTTTGATGATTTAGTAATGGTCATGCAGTCAACAATAATGTCCGAAGTGCAAAGTCGTACTGCTCAAGTGCATCACAGTTCCACGTTTAGTCGTCCAAGTGACCCTCCTCGCGCATCCGCTCCCAGATTGCAGACTGCACCTGCGTTGCCGCCATTAAAGCTACCTACGTTCAGCGGTGGATATGCTAATTGGGCTGATTTCTACTCAATGTTTTCTACAATCATTGAAAGTCGGCCAGAAATCAGCAATATGGAAAGACTTCAGCACCTCCGGTCCTGCCTCGATGGCGCAGCGTTGGATACGGTTCGCTCTTTGGAAATTTCTAATGATAATTATACAATTGCCATAAATTTATTAAAGCAGAGATATGATAATCGACGTTTAATCTTCCAGGCCCACATCGTAAAGATCTTAGGTCTCAAAAGAGTAGAAAACGGATCCATAACCAAGCTGCGTGAGCTATCTGACAGCTTCAATGTCCATATGCGTGCGCTCAGTAGTCTGGGCACAACAGAGCAGATAGCCAGTGCCATGATTGCTCAGATACTGCTACAGAAGCTTGATGAGGCCTCACAAGCTAAATGGGAAGAGAAATTGGACAACTCAGAGATGGCTCTTCAGATACCCAGATATGAAGAAGTCTCCTCGTTTCTTGAGCTTCGTTGCCGTACTTTGGAATCGATGAAATTTGCTCTTACAAACTATTCGTCAAGTAAGCCGATGAATTCTTGCAGTAAGGTTGCTACCAGTAGATCAGCATTTCTCGTAACCGGCCACAGTACGCACAGTTGCAATTTTTGTAATGATCTTGAGCACACAATCTACAAATGCCCAAGATTCGCAAACTTGTCTCCTAGTCTTCGGCTGAATGAGGTCCGAAAGGCTGGCTTATGTTTGAATTGTCTCAAGGGAGGTCATCAGTCGCGACAATGTGGCTCGCGCAGTTGTCGGGTCTGTGGAGTCAAGCATCATATGCTTCTTCACCTCGGCCACTCCAGCACATCGCAGGCAGCAATTCCGCCCCATCAACAATCTTCAACATCAAGAGTACAGACCATCCCTCAGCCCTCAGTACCAGCCACTACTCTCTTATCCCAGGATCGGCACAGCGATGTTGTGCTCCTGGCTACCGCAGTGGTTCTGGCAAGGAATCGGTTTGGCGAGCTTGTTCCTTGTCGTGCACTTTTAGATTCAGGCTCTCAACTACATCTCATTACAGCCAGATTTGCGAATCTCCTGCAACTTAAGAGAACAAAATCTGTTGCATCTGTATGCGGCGTAGGCGACTCCAATGTTGCCATGGATGGCAGCAGCATTTGCCTCACTCTTCAAGCTCATGCATCTGAATATACAACTAGCATAACGGCTATGGTAGCTACAAATATAACTGGCAGGCAGCCCAGTTCTAATGTGAATACGAGCAATTGGAGCATACCGCAAAATATAGTGCTGGCAGATCCAGCTTTCCATAGGCCGCAACGAGTAGATCTGCTTATCGGAGCTAGCCTGTTTTATGATTTGCTCTGTGTGGGACAAATCAAGTTGATGCCTGGACTTCCATTGTTACAGAAGACTCGTCTTGGTTGGGTTGTATCAGGTGGCGAGGCTCGCAACCACAACTCCGTGCTAATAGCTTCAAAGACGCCTTTGGATCCGATTACAGACTCCTGTGCTGATATCAAGTTGGACACTCTAGTTCGTCGCTTTTGGGAAGTTGAGCGCTGCAGCGATTCCATTGTAAAGTTCAGCAAGGAAGACTCAGACTGCGAAGCGCATTTTGCGAGGCATTACAATCGATTGGCTAGTGGCCAATATACAGTACGCCTGCCTGTTAAGCTTAGTTGCGAGCTTCTTGGAGATTCTTATGAGCAAGCGCGACATCGGTTTCTCAATTTGGAGAAGAAATTGAGTCGTTTGCCGCATATAAAGTCTCAATACTCAGCATTTCTGAAAGAGTATCTTGAACTTGGTCATATGTCACGCGTTCCTCTTAATTCATTGCATCTATGCAGATATTTTCTTCCTCATCACTGCGTTCTGAAGGATGATAGCACAACTACCAAGCTTCGCGTCGTCTTTGATGGATCTGCATCTACAACAACTGGGCATTCGTTGAATGACATTCTAATGTCAGGTCCCGTCATTCAGCCAAAATTAGTCGACATATTATTGCGCTTCCGATCTTATCCAGTTGCACTCACCGGCGATATTTGCAAAATGTATCGTTGCGTGAAAGTACCTGAGCCGGACAGCTATCTACAATGCATTTTATGGAGGAATTCGCCAGATGATGAGTTGGAAGTTTTCAGGCTTGATACGGTAACATATGGAACAAACCCAGCGTCATTTTTGTCTGTGCGCGCCATGCATCAGCTTGCCGTAGATGAAAGGAACGCATTCCCAGTCGGGTCCGACGTACTGCTTCGCGATTTCTATGTTGATGGTTTGATTAGTGGAGGAAATTCAGTCGAAGAAGCAAGACTTGTTATGCAAGAGACAGCTGGAATCTTGGCATGTGGGAAGTTTAAATTGAGGAAGTGGTGTTCAAGCCATCCCATGGTACTGGACGGCGTAACAGACTGCGACAAGGAATCGCTCATTAGGTTCAATGATGGCAGCGACATTACAAAGACACTTGGCCTTGCATGGGATCCGGCATCTGATCAACTTCTTTTCTCATATCTAGCCCTGAATTCAGCCTCTAAGCCCACCAGGCGCTCTGTTCTCTCTTCTATTGCTAGGTTTTATGATCCCCTCGGCCTGGTCGGCCCAGTAATAACGAAAGCTAAAATCTTCTTGCAACAACTCTGGAGGCATAAACTTGATTGGGATGAGAGTCTCCCGTCTGCATGTCACACTGCATGGCTAGACATTTGCAGCAACTTTGGCAATGGTCTTAGTAGTGCATTTCCCAGGCTATCATTAATACCAGGATCGAAGGTTGAGGTCCATGGATTCTGCGATGCCAGCATCGAGGCATACGGAGCTTGCATTTATATTGTATCCAGAGGTCAGCATACCATCAGCAGGTTGCTTTGCTCTAAGTCTCGAGTTGCGCCTCTAAAAACGCTCACGGTTCCCAAGCTGGAACTATGCGGGGCAGAGTTGCTTGCGCGTCTAATGAATGAAGTGGCTCGCTTAGGCATTTTCGCAGGCGAGTTTCATTGTTGGTCTGACTCTACTGTTGCGCTTTCTTGGATCAATGACGAGCCCGGACGATTTAACGTTTTTGTTTCAAATCGCATCGCCACGATACAAGATCTCACATCAGCAATGGAATGGCACTATATACCTACAACACTGAATCCCGCGGATATATTATCTCGGGGTGCATTGCCCTCGGATTTAAATGCATCATTACATTGGTTCAACGGTCCAGGTTTCCTCTGTAAGCCCAGATCTCAGTGGCCAGTCTCAGCACTTCCAGAAAGAACTTCAATTGAGCGTCGAAGAACTGTGCTTCTTGTAAAGGACGCAGTCCATGATGTCTCTATGGACTGCAAGTTTGTGAATTCTTTCGGCCGCTTGCAGCGTACGTTTGCATACGTATCAAAGTTTATTAAAAAAAGTCATGGTCCAGGAATAACCCTAGCAGACATCCGGAACGGCACTCATATACTGTTAAGAATGATTCAACGAACACATCTCTCAGACGACATAAATGCTCTTCGAAATAAAGGAATGGTTCCGTCATCCAGCAGTCTAGCCTCGCTGTCACCGTTCCTTGATGAGATTGGGCTGCTACGTGTCGATGGCCGTCTCAAAAACTCAACTTTAAATTTCGATAGTCGCCATCCAATTATTTTGCCCAAAGTTCATCCAGTAACTAGAGCCATCATAATGCATTTCCATCAGCGAAACTTGCACGCTGGTCCCCGAGCAGTGCTAGCGTTGGTTCGTTCCCAATATTGGCCAATTGGAGGTAGAAAAACTGTAGCCAGTGTAATTCAGAGATGCGTAATTTGCTTTCGTGCAAGGCCTCGACTCGTTGAACACATAATGGCAGATCTACCCAAGGATCGAGTCAACGGCTATCGCGTCTTTGGAGTGACTGGAGTCGACTTTTGCGGACCCTTCTTTTACAAGCCTGAGTCACGAAACAAGGCGCCTGTGAAATGCTACGTTTGTGTGTTTATTTGTTTTGCTACGAAGGCTATTTGGTTGGAGTTAGTCAAGGATTTAACTACTGCGGCATTTTTGCATGCACTTCAACGTTTCATATGCACCAGAGGAAAGCCAAGTCAAATCTGGTCGGATAACGCCACAAACTTTCTTGGTGCCCGCAACCAGCTTCAGGAGTTGAAGCGTCTATTTCTGTCAGACACCCACCAGAAGGCTGTGAAGGATTTCTGTTTGGCAGACTCAATCGAATGGCATTTCATCCCTCCACGATCGCCTCACTTTGGTGGCTTGTGGGAGGCGGCAGTGAAGACAGCGAAGCATCATTTTTACCGATGTGTTGGGTCCTCCGTCCTAACTTACGATGAGCTTCGCACACTGGTTTGCAACATCGCTGCTGTCGTTAATTCACGCCCTTTAGTTTCGATTTCAGAGCACCCATCAGACATAGACGTGTTGACTCCTGCGCATTTCCTCAACGGTGGCCCTCCTTCGTCCTTCAGTGAGCCAAACCTGACAGGGCTCAATTTTAATCGTTTGGATGCTTGGCAGCGCGTAAGCTATCTTCAGCAGGTGTTCTGGACTCGTTGGCGGGACGAATATCTCAACTTGTTACAACAGCGAGCGAAATGGAGAACCTCCAAACCTGGCTTGGCTGTTGGCAACATAGTTCTTGTGAAGGATGAGAATCTACCTTCACTTAAGTGGCCACTAGCCAGAATAATCGAACTTATCCCTGGAAGTGATGGCGTTGCACGGGTAGCCCTACTAAAAACTGAAGCTGGCGAGATTAGAAGAGCTACAAATAAGCTGTGCTTGCTGCCCCTTAAGGATTCTGTTGAAGACTAAGTCTTCAACGGGGGGAGGATGTTGGGCTCAGCAATCATCGCTTCATTATGATTAAGAGCGGCAGTTCATAAAATATGTTATCATTTAAGAGAATTTCTAACGGAGATCACGCTCTCCCTTTTGCGTTGTCTTTTTCACCCACGCACCGGCTCAGCTTAATCCGCCGGCTCGCGTACATTGTAGTTAGTATACAATTAACTCTTGTTTAGAGCAGATGCAGTGTTAGATTGACTATTACAAACATAGTAGCGGACAGCACGACAGCCTAGTCGCTTGCTCGCGTCTATCACATAAACTCTAATAATCGCTAATAAACTAATCCTTAAGTAAATTCAATCGTTTAATAATTTAAAGCTATTCGAAAAATCTCGATAGCTCAACAACATATATATCTTATATTTTATTATATTCCCGACTATATCACTTTTCTTATATTTTAGTCAAGCACTCTCGACATTTATTTATATTTTGAACTATATCACTATTGCACTTTAATCATTAAGGATTTCAAATTCCGAAAGTCTAACCAAGCTCTCACTAAAATGTTCATAAGCAATTGTTTAAAATTTTAATTATATTGTCTTAAGAATAACTATCAAAATTCACTTGCATTATTTTCAAGTCAATGATTGAGGATTTTAAATCGGAAAGCCTTACCAAATTCCCATTAAAAATTTAATAAACAAATATTTAAATTTTAATTATAATTAAAACTATACAATAACTAATAATATTGCCAAAATGTCTTGAGAATAGTTATTAAAAGTCACTTGCATTGCCTTTACGCTTTGGTATTTCAAGTATTTATTTATCTAACACAAAGCTCAACATGCCTCGTTAACATAAGTTGCTTTTGGGGGCACAGACTCAACCGCGAGTTTGCCTTGGTCGAGTCAATTGCAAACTGGGGGCTGGCATTTGGTTGCAATGAGGTTTATGTTTACGATTATGATTATTAAAAGCATTTTTCTTATGCATTGCATTTAATGCAACGCTGAGCTTTGGCAGCGCTTGACTGTGCTGAGATTGTGATGCAAATAGTTGGTTATAAAAATGGGGTTGGTGGAATGCATGGGGGAAAAATAGTTGCAGGGTTGTTGAAGGGTGGCTTAAACTATGGCAAGGGCAAAGTTGCGTGATATTTTCAATAATAAAGCCAGGCAAAAAAATAAATAAAACTATGTAAACCATGACGCTATGGAAAAAACCCAAAAGAACGAAGTTCATACCGAAAACCATAAGAGAAACTATACATAAAGTATTTTTTTAAATATTGAAAAAAAAAATCCGGAAAAAAGCTTTAAATATATTTTTGAAATATATATAAAAATATTCGAACAAAATAGTTTCGACTACAAAATATATAAATGAATATTTGGTAAAAATAATTCCCATAGCAACCTTAAAGATAACCGAAACCAATATCTATCACATACGTATATAGTATAGCCATAACCATGCCAAAGAAAACTATGTAGTTAACTATAGATCTTTTTGCATATGTATATAGCGTACCATATCGGGCCTGAAGTACACCTGTTGCGTATACATGGAACTTTTCAGTGAGGACGTCTTATCCGGGAATAATATGCATTTCCCTGGCATAGTTCCTCTGCCTGTGCCTGTGTCACCATTAATTGTTGTGGTTGCTGTTCCTATTTGTGTTGGTTTTGTTGTTGTTGTTGTTGTGGCTGTTGTAATGTTGTTTGCTGTCAGGTGATGATGGCCAACGCCCACATCTGTTTTCTGTGCTGTCAAACTGCTCGTCGAGTTGACTTTGGAGGCGTGCGATAGGCGTTTCATATGCGTCCACATCTGATGCCATGGCGCCGCATCTTTCTATAGTTTTTATTTTGTTTATTTGTGGGGTGTTTGTTGGCCACACACAAGACGTAGAGTGGGTTTGTTCGTATATGTATAGTTTAGTGTAATGAGTCGGTTGAATTGAGAGTGTACGAAAAAATAGAAATAAATACAATTTTATTTTAATTGAATGCGGCCAATTATTGAGTTTTCAAAACAATAATGTTTTAGGGTATTTTTATTTAAAATTTTTAATTAAAATTAAAATAAGATTTTTCTGATTATGTAATAGTTTTACGAGTTGTTTGATGTAATATATCCCATAAGTAGTTTTCAAATTGGTTGTAAATTTGAAAAGAATATATTCTGTGTAGCTTAAAATAAATTTGGCGTATTTAAACTTACATATTTTATATATTTAATAAAAATCTGTTGATTTCCTGTTCACTCATGATCTTTGAACTGTTGAAATATATACTATAGTATATTACTATATACTATAAATAATTTTTGTTAGCTGTATACTTATATATGTTTTTTTCTTTTTAGTTGTCAGGCTAGTGAACCCCGAGCACGATTCAACCGCTCGCACTTAGCACATGGCACGCACTTAACACCCTAACACATAGAAGCTTTAAGCACACACACACACCCCCAATGTACAGCCCCCATTTCTTAGATATTATGATGTCATGCAGTCGGCTGTTAACAATTCACTATCCACCCAACCAAAGCCAACAGCGTGAGCAATTTAAATTTCATACGCGTATAGTACAATTTGTATACTCGCTCACGCAGTTGAAAGAGAGAGTATATTGGCTTCATACAATGTTCGCCTTGCTGAAGGTCTTCCATATAAAGATATGGTGGATATATATAGTTTATTTTCTATTTTTAAGGTATAAATATTCCTTTTTTTTTAAGGTGAGTGAGTATTATCCAGTCGGTATGACCCGACTGCAACATTTTGCTTGTTTTACTTAGTACGTACGCGTACGGGGGCAGCATGATGTCAGCTTTATAGTCCGGCTATTATGGAGGTTTGTTTTTAGTATTATTATTTTTATTTCTTTTTTTTTTCGTTTCGGTTTGAGATAACGATAGACGCCGGCCCCTTGATAAGGCAAATATTTTTGTGTAATTTCTCGAGCAATTCGCTTGACTAACTTGATTTACTGGAATATTTATGACAATTTGTTGAGGTAGTCATTCTATTTTTGTAATTAATTAATATTAAAAACGGAATCTCTTAAAGAATGAGGTAAACGATGGTGAATCATTGTGGTATGAATAACAAGATGAGGTAGCTAGCTTGGGAATATGAAGAGTTGAAATTAATTTGTTTGTGTATTTGATTGCAAGTGTTCATTAATATCAATTCGCGAGAGTGATTTTTAAATATTTAGCTTCTAAATAGTATACAATAATTTAATGTTGATTAACAAATTGTTGGACTCCCATTTTGGTGAATAATATTTATTTTTCACATTCTAAAAATTAATATTTGATATAATTTCTTTGAAAAGTTTATCTATTTGATTTTTCTTTTCTAGTAAATTATAATTTTAACGGATTTATTTAGTTTGAATGTTTTTCTATCTTATCTTCTAATATATTTTTTAATATAAAAAACTTTGTAATTTTTCAAAGTATATTTTTTTTATAAAATATATATTTACTTAACTTATTTCATGCGAAAAAATATCTGAAAATTCTGTTAGTCTCTTTTTATTGAATTTATAAATTTCATAGCTTGAAATTTTTTATTTCATATATAAACTTATTTCATATCCAAGTTTCATAACATTATTTTTACAAGCTGCTAAAAAATTGTATATATTTACACATATTTCCCGTTTAAATAAAACAGCGGCAATTAGCCATCATGACAAGCAAACACACAAATACACATATACTATATAAACACGCATATGTGCACCTAGTGCACGGTAGCTGTGGCCAAGGCTAAGCGCATAGCACATGCATCTGTTTTACACAATGGGCGCCCCTCGCATCATAATATTCATAGCTCATACTCAGCAAAGCTCCAAACCCCAATGCGGTCAGCAATGCATTTAAAAGTCATGCCCTTGTCGCTAAATGGGTCTCAAAACGCCCACAGAGAGGGAGAGAGAGAGAGGAGTAAATAGGTGAAAGAGTAAATGGGTAACATGGGTGTATGTCCCCCTCGCTCTGCAACAGCAACGCAACGCGCTAAACAAATGAAAATGATTTCCGTTCGTCATGCAAACAGTTGTGCAGCACGCCCCTCCACAGCCCTCTGCCCACGCCCTTTAGCCAAAAAAAAAAAAAAAAAAAAAAAAAAAAAAAAAAAGCAACACGCTGCCATTTGGCAAGTGCAACAAACGGAAGCAATGAAAATGGGCACAACAATTGCCCCGACTATGTTGGTGTGTGTGTGTGTGTGTGTGTGTGCTGTTGTTGTTGTTGTTACCATGACCCACGTCGCCCTCCGCTTCAACTGCATTTGTGTATGTATTTTTTTCTTAATTCATAAACAATTCATTAAAACGGGAAATGGCAATTAATGCATGTATACGATATATCATAAAATTATATACAAGAGGTAACTACTTTACAGAGAATGACTAATAAATGCCCTGTAGATTATATCAATAATGCGTGATTAGATAACAATAGCGAAAATTTGTTGATGGTAGTATTTCTTTGAGAATTTTACTTATAATCGGAGTAGCTAAAGCAAATGAAAATGTACAAATATTGTTTGTAATATTTTTTTATTTTATTTTTATTATTATTATTTTTTTTTAATTTTTGTTCATTTTATTTTTATTTATTTAGTTGTTATTTATTTTATTTCCATTTATTTTATTTTTGATTATTTATTTATTTATTTTTTATTAAACAAAATATCGGCCTGAAGGCCTTTGTCGCTCTGGCTTAAAACTTGTTATTTAGAATTAATTCTTTGTATCAATAAATAAATAGCTAATAATAAACAGATTATATTAAGAAACGAACAAAAATACTATTTACTAATTTTTTAATATTTATTTTTATCTTCATTTAAACATTTTTATCAATATTTAATAATGATTTAATTTAATTTAATTTATATCTATACTATTTACTAATTTTTTTAATATTTATTTTTATCTTCATTTAAACATTTTTATCAATATTTAATAATGATTTAATTTAATTTAATTTATATCTGATTAAACTCTTCGCTTTTTGCTTTCTGATTAATCTGATTTCTGCTATCAAAGCCTTCAGCTTCATCTGCTGCTATATTATACCCTGTTTTAGTACTTATTAAATGGGTATATGCATAAATACAGGGCATGCACAACATATGGAGGAAGGAAGTTTGTCATGCGAGGCAGCTGAAGGAGGTCAGTTCCCAGTTCGCATATTAAAGATTTAAAATATGTTTTATTAAAGACGAACGCCGAGAGACAGGCCCCCCACAAAGCAAGCAGGTTGCTGTTTAGCTATAATGCGATGTGAATCAAATGCTAACCGAGTTACTCACGCATCCACTCACATCTCCCACACACACACAATGAATGCTGATTGCAATGCGAACATCTCGACTCTTCCTCTTGAGCAGCAGGCTGCCTTGATTTTACTTTAGTCTCGCGTCTTGTCTTGTTATTTTATTTTTCTTATTTTTTCATGCCATGGCTCGTTTAACGCAAAATGCAGGAGGCTGAGACAGGGGCAGGAGGAGACATGCATGCGCAAGTGCAGGGCGCTTAACTCAATTGCATGTTGTATGCAACAATACGTTGCAGCTTCTCGCACTGCAACAACAAACTAGATACAAACAACAACAACAACAAAACAAGTAAGAACGTTGCAGTCGGGCGTTACCGACTGCGGAATACTCATTCACATCCCATCAACAATTTAGTAGTTAAGTTTCGTTCTAATACTGTAGAATATACAGGTTTTTCCGATTTGCCACGTCCCAACTGGGCGTAGACACCTCATTTTTGGTCAGTTTTTAGAAAGAGATAACGTTACCCTAACTGCAAAGTTTGAATGCTTACCCTAAAAAAATGTGAAAATTACAGGGTATTTTTCGATATGCCACGCCCCTAAAGAGGCGTAAAAATTATTTTTGGGGAATCGATAGAGGAGGCTACCAGTAACTCAACTATCCAAATTTGAAGCTTCTAGCTATTATACTTTAGGAGATATAAACTTTTGCGGTTTGCCACGCCCCCTGTGGGCGGACATATATCCGACAAAACTTTTTGGTCTTGGGTGATCAGTCCGAGTATATATACAAAATTTGAGGTCTCTGCCATCAATAGTGTCCAAAATATAGGAGAATTTAAAAAATCACTATATCTTCAGGTCCGATTTGCCACGCCCCCAACGGGCGTAGACTTATAATTTATCTTCAGACTTTATAGAATCATACCATTAGCTGACGTGCAAAATTTCAGCATTCTAGGTTTACAACTTTAGGAGATACAGTTTTATCCGATTTGCCACGCCCCCAATGGGCGTAGATATATCCGCCATAGCTCGTGATCTTGGGTGGTCAACGCGGACCTACATACCAAGTTTCAGCTTTCTAGCTCTTCAACAAACATGATTTCTGGTATATCGGAAAATGCATTTTCCGATTTGCCACGCCCCTAGTGGGCGGATCGGGAAAATTTTAACACTTTATAAATCGGAGATATACACGAGTATGTGTTCCAAATTTCAAGTCTCTAGCTTCAATAGCGCCGAAATAGATTGCGTTCATACGGACAGACGGACAGACGGACGGACGGACAGACGGACAGACGGACAGACGGACGGACAGCAAGACGGACATTGCACAAAACCAATATACTGATTCACTTTCGTGAATGAGTATAAACAGCAACGGCAACAGCAACAACATCTGCAGTTGGCATGCAACATGTTGATGTAATATGCTAATTTTGATGCTGTGCCATCCATTGTTTCGAGTTTTTCCATAGAAATTTGCTAATGTCGAAGTCGAAGTTAAAGCTGACTTGTTCAGTGAGAAAGACAAAGCAGAAGACAGTTTGAGCAGCACTTGAAAAACTTGAATACATTTGGAAAGGTTGTTTGATATTGTGTTAAGATCAATAAAAATGCATAAGAAAGGCTTGGGTTGGAAAAGGGAGCGAAGTTACGAGAAAGAAAGAAAAAGTAAAAGCTTGTGTGCATTAGTTAATAAATATAATATTTTATTTTTTTATATAGTTTATATTATTAGTATATAAATGTTATATATAATCGAACATTTTTTTTTTTTTTTTTTTTTTTTTAATTTTGCTACAATTGCTGTAAACTCAGTTCCGAGCAAGTATCTCATCTATCTTCCAGTATGATGCCCATCCCTTTCTGTAATTGGTTGACCTCATAGCTTTACTACTCATTTCTCCGTCTCCCTCTCTCTCTGTCTCTCTGTCTCTCTGTCTCCCAATTATTTTTTGAGGCCAGCCCTTTCACACTTTACTTAACGCACAAGTGTGTTGCTGCCCACACTCTATCAATTTCACCCAATTTACATGTTGCCATATTAAAATTAACACACTGCTCTACTTAGGCCCTGCTGCAGCCCACCAAATGCAATCTATCAAAGTGCATTAAAAATAAAAATTGGCCCCAAGCTACATCTGGATGCACGTTTCACTTCGTTGCGGTGTTGGTTGTTTTTTCTGTTTTTTATACCCTGAACCCATTGAAAATGGGAAATCAGGGTATAATGGTTTTGTTGAAATGTATGTAACAGGCAGAAGGAGGCGTGGCAGACCCCACAAAGTATATATATTCTTGATCAGGGTGACGAGCTGAGTTGATTTGGCCCTGTCCGTCTGTCTGTCTGTCCGTCTGTCCGTCTGTCCGTCTGTCCGTCTGTCCGTATGTTTGAACGCGTCGATTTCCGAAGATATAAGAGCTAGAGACTTCAAATTTTTTGTAAAATGTTCGTAATTACAGCGCGGATATCGAGTTTATCATTAAAATTCGATAACTCATCCCGATCTTTTTTTATCGATGAAAAACCTTATCGAAAACCAGTTATAAAATTATATCTTCTACACCTTTATTGCTAGAGTCTCCAAATTTTGAATGTATGCTTATATGCAATTTATACAATTTCGGTTTTTGTTAAAATTTACCCCCCACCTCTAAATTCACCCCCTCACCCTCACTTTTGTAAAACGCGTATTTCAAATATTAGAAACTTGTGCTTTGGCAATTACATGCATATTCATGTTATAATCATAATCTGAAAGTTTCATGAAGATCGTACGTCCACAAAAAAAGTTATTAAACAATTAAGTTCTCATAGTAAGCGCACACTGCAGCCCATGCGTGTTTATGCGTGGGTGCTTGTATGTGTATGTGTTTGTGTATGTGTGTGTGTTTCTTGTGTAAGCTGAAAGACGCGAAAAATTATTGAAATAGCTAGCACTCCAAGGGTTCAGGGGATCTCGTAGTCGAGCAGTCTCGACTAGAGCTTTCTTACTTGTTTTTTTAATGGGTCAAAGTCTGACCGAACCGCTTAATTGTGATATATCACTTTACTCCAAGAACATCAGCATTAAGATATATATAACATATACGCATATTGAAAAAAATATATGGGGCACACAAAAAACTTCAAAAGTTTTGCCGCAAATCTTGCAAAGATGAAAAAAAAACATCAATTGATATACATATATTCATAAATGCAAAATATTGTTTCTTGAAATTGTTAATTTTTCGCGTATAGCATTCATAACTGTACTATTTAGTAAATACAGTAGAGTCTCGATAGTTCGAAATGGCAAGAAATCCGTTTTTTCCGATTTGCACAGAAATTCAAATTATAGAGAATTTTTGGGAACGAATTTCTTTCAAGGGAATAGAATTTTTTTCGATTTATCGCGACTTTCGGTTTAGCGGGGTACGAATTATCGAGACCCCTTTGTATAAAAGTATATATGATATATGAATGTTTTCTCAAGTTTTTAGGCTTGATATTTTTTTTTTAACATATTGAATATATATGTATATTATTATTTAGTCTTATTTGAATATATATGATAAATGTAATTCAATTTTGAGACAATTGAAATCTAAATCAATATTATCTCAAATCACAGGCACTTGGGTTTCTGTATATGTATGCTTGGTTTAGCTACAACCTATTATGAGATCTGATTTCCTTATCGATGTTAACACTGCATCTCTTCTCATTTCAGCTTTAAAGGATTTGCTTTGTTTTTGTGCCACGCACTTAACCCACATTTTCCACATAGTTTCCCTTGCAGTTGATATGCTCCAAGTGCCTCCCATCATACTGTGCCGCACCCCTCCCATTTCAATGACCGCCCAGGCCCACCCCTAATGTTCAAAGCATGCAAAAAAAAAAAAAAAAAGAAGAAACAAAAAATTGCACTACTGAGTGCCATTTGGTGAGCTGCGAGTGGAAATTCCCTTGCGTAACTGCCTCGACCTGAACCAGGGACTTGTGCTTCTGATGATTCTGGCTGTTGCTGTTTTCGGTTCTACAATTGAGCCTATGTAGCACACTCCGACCGCCCGTTATTTGCATTAAGCCGAGCCATTTATTTGTATATTTTATTGTGGCGCATATTTTTCGCTAAAGTTTTTCCCGTCTGCCTCAGTTCGTTTTGCTTCGCTTTATGAATGAAAACATTTTCGTTTGTGGGGTTTTCTTTCGGTTTTTTTGTTTTGTTTGTTGAGAGGGGGTTGCATGATTTTCTAGGAACATACACACGCACATATGTATATTTATATATATGTATATATATATCTACATTTGTTGGCTCATTTTTATTTTTACGCATTTCTTGCGTGTCGCTCTCTTTGCCTGTCGGTTTGTCTTAACGTTTTGAGCTGGGGCAGGCTAATGGGCCGCAGTCGGGGAAGCGTAGAGGTTCTACAACGCCTCGCTCTAATTTTTTTTTTTTTCTTTTTGACTTTGCAGATAAGCAGCTAGTGCGTGTGTGCATGTGTGTGGAGGTGTGTGGGTGTGTTTGCCCACTTGTGCCCCTTGTTTATTCAACGATTTTCGATGCGTGCTTGACGGCAATTCGGACTCAAATTACCCGGTTGCAGTTTTTCCCTTAACCCTAAAATTTATTTGATTTTCTATTTATTTACCTAGTCGTCGTATATTTTGTTCTTGTTGTTGTTGTTGCTGTCGCTGCTGTCATTTAAGCTATGCGTATCACCGGGAGAGTGAGTTTAGTGTTACAGCTATTTTGGGTGTCTACATTTATGAGCTAATTTATGGGGTCATAATTGTTTCTTATGGAGAAAACGAGTGATTCGATCAGGGCATGCGGCATATATTTTCTATAATTGTGAAGTAATGCATATAATGGAGTTTATAATTATGTTTTATAATAAAAAATATAATTGCTAATTTTGCACTATATGAAGCACGTTAGTTTATTATTATATTATATATATTATATACATATTTTATTTGTATTTTTTTTTTGTTTTCTCTTTACTATTTTCATTTTTCAATTATTTTTGCTTTATGAAGAATGTTAGATGCAGAGAATTTTTCAAATAATGTGAAAATAAATCATAAATAAATATATGTTTGAAATTTCAATGTTTGTTAGAAGGTCAAAAGTAAAATAAATCTAAGTTCTATAATTTAGTTTATACTGAATTTTTTTAAATATATTTTTATTTATTAACATATATTATATTTTTATAATTTAATAATTTAGTATTACAGTACACATATTCTAAAATGTATAGAAATACCCACACAAATACTAAATAACATTTATAGCAAACAGCTGTAATATTAATTGTTTACACTTTCAAAAAGCGTTTTTGTTTTCAAGCTCTAAAATCTTATTTAAATTACAAAATACTATAAGTTAATTGCTTGACTCGAGCACATTTGCGTTTTATATATTCTTAGAAACAATTGGAAGGAAAATAATAAAATTCATTTCAACAAAAAACTATTTTTAGCTTCAGCTGATCTCTTCCTGTCTTTGAGCGATTTCGTGTTCAATTTTATGATCAGAAATTTCGAAGATTTTGGCGTTTGTTTTATTTTTGAGAACTTTTGTTGACCCAATTGAAAAAAATTTGTAGAGAATTAAATAAGTGAAATGACAATAAAACAGCTTAAGGGCATACGAATTTTCACTTTCTCTCTCGCTCTCCTCTATCTCTTTCTTTCTCTAATATTCTATATGCGATCGGCAGCTTTTGCACATTCGTCACCCAAAGTCCCATATCTCCCGCTCTGGTTCCCTCGCTAGCAGCCAGTGAAGAGGCCTCTGTGCGCATTCCGCCGTGTGAAAAACATTTTTCATTTTAAATATATATATATATTTTATTTGGTTTTAATTTGTTGCAAAAGCACTGAAAGTGTAACAACGCCAATATGAATATATGCCGTGTTCTATATGTATTTGTTGCTTGTCGTTGTTGTTGTTGGCGCTTTACCGTCAAATTGAAACGCGCAGCACAAAATAAATTGACATTGAACGTAAAATTTATTGAAATTGTTTACGTGGGGCCTGCAATTGTTTTGCGGTGCTTGCTATTGTTGTTCCTGTTTTCTTTTTGTTTTTATTTTTATTTTGTAGCCGTGGGTCGGTTTGAAAATGATTGGTATATAGAATTTATGGCATTTCGCAGAGTGTACTCATAATTATATTAATTTTCACAAATAGTAGAATAGACGTCAGCAACTACATAAAATATGTAGATATTCATAAAAAATTAGAGAGTCCAATTGGATAAGGTTGCTTATTGTATAATGATTACATATATTCCGAAGATATTTTATATTTTTACTAAGAAGCTTGCATACAACTTTTACATAGACCATTGCAATTCTATGCAACAAAAAAAAAAAAAAAAAAAAAAAAAAATTCTTTTCTTTTTTTTGTGTTTCTTGCTAAATTTCACCCAACACACACACAGAGACAATCTTCCACATTTCTCCCACATACCGTTGGATGTTTTCTGCTCCAGATACGCGACTTGAGCCCTTTGGCAACTGCACTCGAGTGCAGCGAGGCTTGGCCATAGCAACATAGCAGAAACTGGCCAAAACGACTCTGCCGGACAATGTGCTGCAATGTCTGTGTACATTGGGCCAACTATGTGTTATATCTGACGAAAGTCCGGCCATATGGTGAGCGGGCACGTACCAAGTTTTTCCCTCGATTTTCTTGCCGAGATTTTTGCTGTTTACTTTCCATTTGTGAGCGAGCGAGTGAGTGAGCGCTCTCTCTCTCTCTCCCTCCCTCTCTCTGCTCGACTGAGTTGCCCTGGCGCTTCCTACTCATAACTTTGGTGCGCTGTCTGTCTGTCAGTCCAGCATGTCTCTGGTTACAATTTTGCTGGTGTTTTGCTTTGTGTTTTTTTTTTTTGTTTTTTTTTTTTGCTATGCTTCTTCCTCGTTGGCTTTGCTCATATTTCTGACGCGGTCACTAACGGGGCACAAAACTTTGAGGGCCAATGGCTTTTTAAGTGTGACTAATTATGAACTCGTCTTAATGTCTTAAGCACTTGAAGCGTTAGGCCGTTGGGGTTCGATGAACTCCACCCATACCTTTGCAGCCAGCAGTGCCTGAACAGTGCACCAGCAAATGGGCTCTCTCAAATGTGCAGCATTGATTTTATGTCCCCGTCAAAAGTCAAACAAGAAAAAAAAAAGAAAACATGAAATAAGAAAACTTGGCTTAAAGCAAATTGGCAAAGATAGAGCGAGAAAGCAAAAAGAGAATGTTGCACAAGCAAATTTATCGACCTTCGGCATTCGCCTGTCAATGTGCTCAGCCTCCGTTTACCAGTCGAAATGTATTGACAACAACTGCGCAAATATTTGGCAACATTTTGTTGCAACGTTGCGGAAACTGCGGAAATTATGCAGACAATTTGCAACCAGACACAAGTTCTACATTCAATTTGTTGCCCCGCCAATGCTGGACAAACAGAGCGGGGAGCATATCAGCAAATACTTGGCTTCGCTTGGCATGCTCTACTTGAGAGCTCTCAGGTAATCAGTCAATTTTGTTGGCTAAACATTGGCTTGGAGCCAAAGTGAATTAAAAAGGCTAACGAATTCAGCATTCAGCAGGTCAAAATCTTATGTGGTCCAAACAGAATAGCATTGCTAAACATTCAAATTATGTAAGAACACGAAGGGAGAGTACTTAAAGAGATTGGCTTAGCAAGGCATTGAAGAGTTAAGATTGAAAGAGGCAGGGAGAATGTGGATTGACTAGGAAATCGAGAGAGAGAAAGGTACAAAAGAAGATAGAGGGAGAATAATAAAGCAAAAATCATAGAGAGAGAGAGAGAGAGAGAGAGAGAGAGAGCAAATGTGCAGGGAGACAGAAAGAAAACTATAGAGAGAAAGAGAGAGAGAGAGATCTATGAAGGAACACAGAGACAGGAGCAGACAGAAATATAGTTCCACTATATAGAAGAGATGGAGCAATAGAGAGAAAGAGAGAGAGACAGAGAAGAGAGAGGTATAGAGGTGCAGAGATACAGGGACAAATGCACAGAGAGAGATCGATATAGCGGAATAGGGAGATATAGTAACAGAGGGCTAGAGAAGCATAGTTGAATAAAAACGGGAATAGAAAGATTGTCAAATGTATTAATTGATAAAATGATATGGTTTCCATTTACTTTACTTGTTATACTACATTGGACTATGTACTTACAAAGTCTATGCTTTTCCTTAATTCACATTTATTTAGGTATATAATATACCATAGGGGAGCCCAAAGCTCTCTTGCCTAAAGCAAAGCTTCTGCTTCCGCCACGTTTATTTACTGTGCTTGTTGGACTCATTGCTTAAGCATAGGAGGCCCATCGATCATGTAATCGCAAGCGATTCGTCTTCGAGCAGTGTTTACCCAGCATAGATACAAACATAGATACATAGATAGCGATAGTGCGTATCTTAAGACCGTATCTTTTGCAATTCATTATCTTAGTTTCTTATTGCGCAGAGCCGCCTAAGCAAACAAGTACCAACAAAACATGGCCAGCTACCTGGCCAAGTTTATAAGTTACCTGTTTTCAGTCAAGTTGACGTAGGGCTGGTGTTGAAAATATGGAAATTAACAGGACAACAAGAGTGCAGAAAGCTTTAAAAAATAAGAACAAGCAGAGCTTCAAGAGCTTATGCTGCATAGATGATGAGAGCAGAATGCCAACAGCTCAGATAATAGACACAGTTCAGATAAAATCCGACAGATAAGAGTGTTAACAAAATAATAACAAAATAAAAAGCATTTACATACATACATACACAAACATATACATGTACATATCTGCACAGTACGGCTACAAATAGCTTGGGAAAATGAAGTTGGTTTCTGGCCATTAGTGAAATGCTGTCAAGAGCTGGTCAGGCACAGGGCCAGAAAGGAAATGTGAACATGGCTTATTCGGTTTAGCTGCGACAATGAATGTGAATACACTCGCATTATGTTGCTGCTTCTGTTTCTGTTTATTTTTTTCTCCTCGACTAATTTGCCACATCCAAAATGACATTTATTGCCGTCTGGAGGATTGACAGAGAGCCAAGATTAAAGTATTATGTGTTGATTTTAACTTCTGGCAAGTTTAAAGCTACAAAAAATCAAGGTTTTGCATTTAAAACTAAACTTTTAATTAATTGAAAGAAAAGTAAAATAAAAGCTAGAAGAACTTTTTTTTATAAAACTTGTGTGTGTTATAAAATAAACAAATTTATTTCAGTAGTTAAAAAATTAATAAAAGAAGAAATTCATTTTTAATTAATTAAATTACATTAATTTTTTCTACATCAAAAATTTCGTAATTTCTTAAATTAATAATTAATAAAATAAATATATTAATAAAATAGCTCCTGCTTGATTTCAATTTAAATCAAACTCAAATAAAATTCACTGATGAGCTAAGGCTATTAAAATGAATCGAAAGTTACTTTCAAATTACTCCGCTTAAACGACAGCTGTTTGGCTAGAAACCGAAGCTAGTTTAGCTTTGTCAACAACTGTCATGGCATGGGGACAAATAGATGGATGACTCAGCGGCATTACTGGATTTTAAATACCAAACTGACTGAGATCTTGGCTTGATATGTTGTTGAATATTCTGAATTTTATAGCTGCAAATGAGCCATCGAGCGATTTGGCAAGAAACGGGTCTATCAGGGGTTTCAATCGAGAACAAAGAGCATTTGCGTCATAGAACTATAGGTCTTTCATATTTTTATAAATAATTATATAAAATATATATACATTTATATTTCATATCGATTCCATATTTTAGCTTGTCCAATGCAGACATGCGATAAACACATTTGACCTAATGAAGCTAGAGCTATTCGATTTAATGCCCATGAGTATATATCTAAATAATAGAAATGAAGAGATGAATCAGTCAAGACTAGATGAATTTATTTAGATAATATATAATGGCATGTAACAAAAATTTAAAAATGAGTTAATAGCTCAAAGATGATGTCTAAAAAAGAATTTACCTAAGATGATTTCAGGTTAGATAAGATTATCTCAACACTTCAATGCGAATACCACAGAAACTTTTACAGCAGATTCCTTAGCGGTTCGCTCTTAATAACTCCCGTGATTTTCGTTGAGGCAAGGCTCTTTTCGTACTCTCCAAAAGTAAAGTAAATTAAAAACCAACAAGAAGATTGAAAGACTTAAAACAGTACAAGTTTTTATACTTAAATATATTTTGTGTATATGAATGAATTGTTTTTGTTATATAAGCAATTTTAAGAGATATAAGATACATATTTACTCTTTCTTGATAAACATATTTATTTTGTTGATAATATTACAACTTATTTTACTAACAATTTCTTTTAAATCTATTTTATTCTCAAGACTTAATCAATCAAATATCTTGAGCCCCAAAGTATAAATCTACATATATCTTAAGTATATATATTTAAAGCACTTAACTCTTAATCAATTAAATACTATCTGTTATATGAAAGTCTATATAGTATAGACTACTTGTTTCATTAGCTCTATTCTTTTACATAGAACTTTGTTGACACCTCCTCAATCAAGTTCCGTATCAATTAACTGATCGATATAGTTTATCTGCAGCACTTGAGGCATTTGCTGCTGCTGCGCTTGGTTGCCCACTTAACAAACCCATTGATTTAATTCCCAATCTTGAGAGACTTAAGGACTTGTCTGAGTGGCTTACCTACCTTTGCCATCATGCTTCGACTTTGCCCCTATATCATGCCAGACATTATAATCTTTTCATTTTCACATCACTAAATCCAACCTTGATGGAAACTTAATTGTAATTTATATATATATATGTTTGTATGTGTGTGTGTATTGGAGTTGGCTTGGACTTGGACTTACCTTTGGATCCAATATGCTGCGCTCCAGGCTATCCTCACGATTCATGGTCGTTGCTGTGCTGCCTGTGCCGCTGCTGCTGCCACCTCCGCCGCCACCACCGCCGCCCCCTTGACTGCTGCGCTGGCTGCTGCGTTCGCGCTCACGCTCCTGCTGCTCCAGACGCAGACGAGCGCGTTCTACACGCGCCAGCGTCGGACTGTCCAGTATGGAGGGCGCTCGGGATGGTGGACGCGAATTGTTAGACGATGTCGTATGCAATTGCTGCAGTTGATGTTGCAGTTGCTGCTGTTGTTGCTGCTGCTGTTGCAGCGTTTCCAGCGTGGCGCTGTTGTTGGACGATGTCGAGCCCGGCGTGGGCGTGGCCGATGAGGATGAGTTGGTCATCGTGGCTGTCGATGTGGTAGATGTGGTGTGCATCAGCATGCCGTTGTTGCTTGTTGTTGTTGTTATTTTTTTGTTCTCTTCAATAATTATTTTCAAGGGGCGTTTTTAGGCGCGTAGATTTTTATTGAGAGCGTTCTCTCTGCTGCACTTTGATCGTTATATATATATGTGTATATATGAGTTATAGAACTGCAGTTGATTATTCACGCACTTTTTGTATATTTAATTTTATTTAACTGTGGGCTAGAAGTTTGCAAAAATAATAATTATTTGATTATTTATTACGAAATTCACTTTGAGTTTTATGCGAAAGGTCACTTATAGAGCTGTTTGTTATAAGTGCCAAAAAGTATATTTATATATATTCATACATATATTATGTATGTATATTTAAAATCAATTTATAATTATTTTATTTTATTTATTTTAATTAATTGCAAAAAGTTTTTATATATCTTTCATATTATTGTTAATAACAATATTATTATTATTATTATTTTTATTTTATTTTTTTTATTTTTATTTTTTTTAGTCAATTATCAGTCAACTTTTATTCAGTTTATTATTGTTTAGTAAAAAAAAAAAATATAACTATATTTAATAATTTCGAAATATTTAGTCAATTAAATATTTTCTAATCATTTTTGATTCCTTGTCTGATTTTCCATTTTTCTTGTTTGGATGCGAGAGCTGCCAGTAATTTTTCTTTATCCTACTCATTCATATTATATATTTCGGTATATACTTAATGAATTTTATTTAAAGTTATAAATATTTCATTATGTTCCTATTAACAGCTTCTATGCCAATTTCTTATCAAAAATGTGATAAGAACATTTAAGGTACTTGGTCAATTTTCTTAAATATATACTCAGCTATAAAATTTAAAATTATATTTAGAAATACTATTTATTTGTAAATTTGATTTTTAATTGTATTTTAAAATCAAATGAATTGTTTTATAATTATATAAAATATATATCTATCTGATATTTAAGAAAATAATGTGTTATTATGAAAAAATTTCAATTTGTTTTTAGTTTTAAAAATTACTATATTGATCGTTTTCTTTATAATTATGTTTAAAAGTTTGATATGAAAAGCGTAAGTTTGAAGTAAGTTTTATTCTTCATATAGACTGACAATATTTAATATATTTGTATAACATATAAAATTTTCAAAAAAATCTGTTTTTGATTAGCCCATTCTAATCAAATATTACAAAAATATCTAAATTTGTATATACATATTTATGCAAAATGATTGTAACAATGCTTTCTTCATTAAAAGAACTATCTTTCATTAGCTAAAACCTTTTCTTCTATCCCTTAGCAAAGAAACTGATGTCTATATCTACTATGTATACAAATTTATGTTTCCTTCTTTATCGAGTTTTAATCCTTGATTCCATTGCAACTGCAGCACCTTCAGCTGACCGCTGCACACACACACAAATGCACAATAAATTGCGAATCTGTCGTCGTGCAACACTTGCAGCAGCAACAGCAGCAGCAGCAGCAGCAGCCAATTGAATGGCCAATTTCTGGTTATTATTTTTAGGTAGGGAGCGAGTCGCAACGAAATAAGAAAATAAATGCAAAAACAACAACCTAAACTGAAACAACAAAAATCGAGCAAAACAAATGCAATGGCCAATAATTTTCACAAAACTGGTTTCTCGCCCAGTTGCCCAAGTGTTGCAGGTAGTTTTTACTTTCGCACAAAACAAGAAAATGGTTAAAACAACAACAAACTGAAATAAAAACACAGACAACTAGACAACTGCACTGAAAGATACAAATGTATCTTGAAGTGCGTTCGAGCCAATTTCTTGGGCATAATTCTTCGGTTTGTTTATTATGTTTTTTTGTCGTCTCTTAGCTTATTATTTATTTAGTTGGCGCGTTTCTTTGGCATGTCAAACACGTTTCGTATGTGCTGTCATATTTCCGCTGACCAATTTCATTCTATTCGCTATATGCGTATAGTATATATATATATATTTAGTAACCGACTACATACACATACATTATTTGTTTGCTTTGATTTATTTGTGAATTGATTTGGCTGCTAGTTGTATGCCGCGTCGCATTTCTTCGCGTTGCGATTGAAAAAACCAATTTTGAATGGATTTGGCAAAATTTTATTTTCAATGCTCTATGTGAGTGTGTGTGTATGTTTGCTCTTCTTGCTTTTTGGCACGCCAAGCAAACGCGCGACCGTCGTCGAGCCGTTAACCGTTTCGAACTGCGTTTTGCGAACTGCGAACTGTTCACGCCAGCTGCCCGTCGTTGACTGAGCACGCAACAAAAACTGGTTTGCCGCCGAATCTCTTTCGGCATGCCATGCATCGGCATGCGGCTGCCAGCCTGACAGCCGTCCGAACATGTTCGCGTTTGAGGTTGTATATAAAATTGAAATTTCCCACTATTTGATTGCAATGCTGTGGTCTTTGGCGTCTTTTTTTTTTTTTTTTTTTTTTTTTTTTTTTTTTTATATTATTTAAGATATATGCATTTTATTGGTTGCATCAGATATGAGAGCCTTATAACGAGGTAACTCAAATTAGATATTATTTTACAAGATTTTTAGTAATATTTAGTACATCTTATTTAAAGGAATTCTGAGGGAGTAAACAATATTTGGGTATAAAATTAACCAATTCTGTGTCAAAAAAAAAAAAAAAAAAAAAGAAATGTAATTTTAGTTAATTAATTTCCATAAATAATTAACTAAATTTTATCATTAAAAAAAAAAGTAAAAATGTGTCAAACCATTGCAGCTGAACGTCACTGACTGCAGAATACTAATTCACGACTCAAATGTAGTCAGATTCTTCTTCATATAAGAATATGAAGCCTTCGTTTTCGTTTAATATTTTTAATATTTTTGCTCATAGCAAATATTAAATACTAAACTAAAATTAGCTGTCTTAATGGCTAAAAATAAAATGGGTTTAAAATTATTATAAATGTTTATTAATTTTCTGATTTTATTCAAATTTATTTATAACATACTTAATCTTTTGACGACAACCAACTTCTTTTATCCATTAACAAATTAACTATAGTCATATACCTCAAAAAAACATACAAAAAAATTTCCCTCTTTGGGTAATTTGATTAATCAAAACGAACTCGTAGCGAATTGCAACTCGAACCAATTAAATGCCAAACGTGCAACGATCGAACATGTTGGCCCTTCGATTGGCTCTCGGCCGGTATTTGGTTTGGTTGGTTAATGTTTCTGGTGAGGGAGTGAAGAAAAAGAAGAAGAGAAAAATAAGCATAGCAGGTAAAAAGCAGGTAAAGTTGGCGTCTTATGAACGGTTTTTATAGTAGTATCTAAATCTGTGGCTGGGGTCTGGCGTGTGTTTCCTCTTTCGATATTATAGCTATGCCCATGCTGCTCCACTCCATTGTATTGCCGTGCGGCATTTCAAGTGATTTATGCCGCGCAACAGCAACAGCCACAGCAACAACAACAGTAACAACTACAATTGTTGCATTTGAGTTGCAGTTGCAGTTCGTTGGCCCACAGTTTGAGATCAATTGGTCTGCGGTTCTATGATGATCTAATCAACGACACACTTGACAATCGTCACTTGACTCATTGGGTTTTTATTTAGCTTTATCCATTCAAGCAAAAGTTTCCTTAAACAAAAACAACAACAATAACAACAGCAACAGCAGCTACAACAACAATCAGAATAAGAAATTATTAAACATATTCTCCACACACATATGATTCACGCATTTGGCGGCATGCGAATCACGCAATTATGCAAATATCTTTATCTTTAGCATGCCAACATTTGGGCATGTCGCATGCCGCTTTAACTAAAAAAAAAAAAACAAAAACGAAAGACAATCCGAAACTAAAAAAAAATACAAATGTTTCAATTTTAGTTTCCAATTACTGTGCGTCTCTGTTGTCATTCATGGCGCCAACATAATTTTTATTATTATTTCAGATACACATTCATGCCTGTATATATGTATATATCAAACAAACCCCATTCAAAAATCTGTCGCGGCATCTGTTTTTTTCCTGAGAATTTTACGTGCTGTTTCGTAGATTTTTGGTAATTTTATTTGTATTTGTTTTTTTTTTTTTTTTTTCCCCTTTTTTTCAGTCTTCGTTGACCGTCAAGTGGTCTGATAACTTTATTGGCCATGTTCCCAATGTTTGTCTGTGTAATTTGTTGTGATTATCGCAGCTCGATTGAATTAAGTTGTTCGTTCTGTCCTTTGTTGTTGCTGTGGTTCTCTGAATGTGTAGAAATATGATATGGGAGAACAACTTTAATATAGATATGAATTGTTTTTATTGTTTTTATTTTTTATATTTTTGTTTTTATTTTATGTTTGATAAATTATCTAGAAGTTAGTCGGCTGTGCAGCACAGTACTAGTAGAAGTATTTGTAGTAAAAATAAAAGAATGTTAAGAAACTGACGGAAGCGAAGCTTTTCAATCATTCAAATAAAAATGACGACATTTTTTTTTTTTTTTTGTAGATATATATAATTCAAAATCAATATTAGAATATATCTTGATTGTAATTAGTTATTCTGCATAAATATTAAGTCTTTCTTAAATAATAAAAAAAAAAAAATATATATATATATATATATAAAAATATAATTATATTAATTATTTATTTATAAATATGCTAAAAGTGAATATATTTCTTAAACTATTTGATTCTTTATATGAAACAAATTATAGAAATAAATAAATGGAATAGAATATATAATAAATAAATAAATATATCATATATCATATCATATATCATCATTGCGAATATTTAATTCTACATCATAGTAAATAAAATGTACAGTTTATATGAAACAAATTACAAAACATATGCATTATCTTTTCAATAGCTTATACATATACAGAGCAGTAATAATTTTCTAATTTTTTTCTTTTTGCAATCTGTTGTAACCTAAATAAAATGTAAATTGATTGACATCAACTACAAATAAGCGAATGGTTTGAACTCCATTGAGAACAATCCATATATTTAAATTTTCTATTGCCTATTTATTTTTCATCTATTGCCTAGTTGAAAATATCAGGACGTGACATCTGTTTAGACGCCTTCCCATTAGTTTTGTGCACATATTAGTCGGGTCTCGATTATTATTATTATTATTATTATTATTTATTTATTTATTTATTTATTTTTTTTTTGCCTTTGATGAGAGAGCCTTAATGCTGTTACAAAAAATTGTAAATTTTAAATTAATTATCAATAAACCCTTAAATTTTCATATTCATATGCCATAAGTATTACTAAATACTACCAGGTATGACGATTGCAATATCTTCATGTTTTTTGTTGCTGTACCTGTATGCCACAGCTATATCCAGGCCTTGCCATGTGTGGACGGAGTGTTCTATGGTGGAGGCAAAACGCACAAACGTTCGGCCCATTTCTGGGTCTGTGCCGCATTTCCGTTCCGTATTGGAAAGACTTTCAATGCGTTTTACTCGTAACATTTTCAACGTTTTATCAAAGGCGAGTCGCGCCAAGTCGTCTGGTTGCCATTTGAAATCAAAGTTTCTTTGGCGTTTCCCATTGTTTGCCATAGCTTTTCCTTTTTTATTCTCGCCCTCTCTCTATCTCTCTCTCTCTCTGTGTGTTTCTGTACCTCCCCCTCTATCTATAGAGCTTTCTGCATATCGCATGTACGGCTTGGCATATCTTTTGTATGCACTGGTCGCATTCGAGAAGTTTTTCTTAGACATTTTTTTTTTTTTTTTTTTTTTTTTTTTTTTTTACTTTATCGCAAACTTTGGCAACGCAGGAAAAGGCGCGTTGGCTTGGACTTTGCGTGGCGATCTTTCTTTTAATTATATATGTATGTATATATTTACCAGATGTTTACATGCGCATACGTATTCGCTTTGTATGCAACGCATGGAACAATGCTAAAATGACATTTCCTCAAAGGGTGGCGGGTTCTGTTCTTATCAGCTGTTTGGCATGCTGGTAGCTGCTACAGGCTACTGCTGCCTCTTCATAACTGTAGATAAGGCTCGGCTATAGCTGTACGTGATAATATTGTCTTATGTTAAAGCCAAAGAGCAAACTGCGCTCTGATTGCTGATTGTTGATAATAACAACAGCAGCATCAGCATCAGCCGCAGCAGCTGACGACATCCTATATAAATGCCTTGTAATCTAATGGTTAAACAAAGGGTATATTCCAGTTGTGCAACAGTTTTGCTACAGAAAAACTTATATTATAATTATATTTAATAGTTAACGATATTGCTAACGCATTCATCAGTCGTTTATTTTTTATTGAGTTTGTTAGAGATCGAATATATATATATATATCGAGTATATTCGCTTAATTATAATTCCTATTATAATTATTGACTGAAACTATTTAATTAATAAAAAAAAAAAATAATAATAATAATAATAATAATAATAATAATAATAATTTAATATTATAGTACATAAAGTTTAAATATTGCGACATATTCTTATATAAAATAAATTTAATTTAAAATAAAAAAATATTGAAAATCAAAGTAAAAAGGGGATAAAAAATAAAGATTTAATATATTAAATGACTAATTATATATATTTTTTACTTGAACTTTTTTTTTAGATACTGTCAAAATATTTTTTCGCTTCATAAATGCTAGTCCTGTAATTATTAAAACGTCCTTTAATGAATTTTATATAAATAAGAAATTTAAAGTGCAACAAGTCTTCATTTACCTTTAACGTGCGCTTCCTAGATGTATTATCAATTGCACTGTGTTTTCAAGCTTGGGAGTAGAGAAAATGTTCTTGATTTCCTTTCAGTAGTAATCATAAATCATTGATAAAACGTCGTCGGCATGAAATATATTTTCCATATATTTGCAATTTATAACAATTTATGTGTATGCGCGCCTGAATGCGACTTTCGTCAGCTTCCGTACGTTGTGCCTGGTCATGGACTGGGAACAGAGCAATTAGTCAACTCGCGTCGCTCGTAATAGAAACTAATGACTGCTGCCCCCTACCCCCCTCCCCCCCCTACCGGCGGCCGTCCCCGCTGAATTCCAGCTGTAGTTATATAATTGTACTGAAATGCATTCCACGAAGCCTATCAAAATATTTCTTGAGAGATGCCGTCGATTTCGAGACAAGTGTAGGGGCGCTCTGTGAGTGAAATTTAACTTAATTCAATTAATTAATGGTCTTAATAACTTTATCTGCTTTGACAACTCTGATTGAATACGGCACGCAGTTTTTATGTCTGCAGGAAATAGAAATGGAAATAAAAATATAAATACCATAGAATTCTGAAAATGTTGTAAATCTATAATTGATTAAGAAATTGTTTTTTATTTGTTCTTGCTTAAAAAATTATAATTGTTTGTTGTTTATAGCTCTCAATACACATACAATGTCTTTGTTCAATATATTTTGCTACATAGTATTCTTTTTGGTTTTATATGTGTATTTATTTAATTTTGTTCATATCCTATATCATCTACGTATTGAGCACTAGAATTTCAGTAGTAAAATATATATATCATATATATTAAAACATTTAGAAATTTTGCTTTACATTTTCTAAAACTTCATTTCACTTCATTTTGAATCAGTTCATGCACAGTTTCCTAACTCTTTCCACATTCTTTTAGACAATTACAACATTGATCTTCAAATAATCGCATCATATAGTATCATATTATTTCATATTGTATTTCTTGATACGTCGTCGAGCAGTCACAACGAAATCGCATTCCATTGTCCCAATCTAACCTTGATTCTGCTCCTTTAGGCTGAAAAAGTTGGTTGCTTTTGTTACCTGTCTCAATGGGACAACACACAGGTAGCTGCAACCCTAACTCAATAATCTTATTAGAATTCGTTAGCTGAGTCCAACCACTTGGGCACATAAAGCGGTTTCGTTTGTGTGCGTGTTGGATTCCCTCTCTCGCTTCACTTCATTCAAATCGTTTTGATGTTGTTCGCGTCGCTCAGTTTTTGTCTGGCTCATCAAATTGACGCCCGACTGTCTATACGGGTTTTATGCTATCGTCTGCATCGATAATATTGTCAAAAAGAGTTGAAATTCGTATCTTTTTTATCCCATCGAACCGCAAGAAAAATTCCAGTGAGGCTGAGTCATGCCATTTCATGGAAGTGCAGTAGATAATAAATGGACATAACCGGACGGTGATCGCAAAACGACATCGAACAATAATATTAATGAAAAATTGTTAATTTCCTTCTTATATAATTTTGTATATCAATGATATTTCTATAGTTCAATTAATTCCGCTTACTTGAGAAATGAAAGAATTAGAGAATGATCAATCGATTCGCCTCTCTCTTTTGCTACAATCATATGCAGTACAACTCTACAGTGAATTCTTAAAGCTTTACGAAAAGCTTTTTGCAAAGCTTGTAGTGAGTATCAAAACCTTTGATAATCTCGATTAATATTCATTTCATTTAAGAGTGAATCGATGATTATGGTAATATAAGGTATATCGAAAGATTTTCTTACAGAATCATAAACATCATAAAATATTTTAAAAATTATTTACTTAATTTTTTTCAACTTATGTCAATTAGGTTTTACTAACTAATTTAATATTTTGGTTGTACTAAAAAGTTTATTTTTTATTTTCAGTCGTTTTCTTTGTTTATTAGATATAAATAGCTTACGAAAATTTGTCAATAAACAGTATAGCTGTTAAATTGGTCGATGGAACTATCGATCAAATAAAATATCTACTGGTCCCCCAGCTAATAGTTAATAACATGATAAGCACTGCAGTATAGGTATAAACAGTATAAGTCATACTGAGATAACAGAACAAATTATTTTATTGTATCCTTTTCCTGTTTTTATACCCTTAACCCATTTTCAATGGGAAATCAGGGTATAATGGTTTTGTTAAAAGTATGTAACAAGCAGAAGGAGGCGTGGCAGACCCCACAAAGTATATATATTCTTGATCAGGGCGACGAGCTGAGTCGATTCGCTGTCTGTCCGTCCGTCCGTCCGTATTTATGAACGCGTCGATCTCAGAAAAATTTCAGAGCTAGAGACTTGAAATTTTTTTCTTACGTCCGTGTATATCACGCGCATATCGAGTTTTTCTTTATATATCGATAGCTGCTCCCGATATTTGATTATTGATCAAAAACCTTATCGAAAGTTATATTTAATTATATTTAACTATATCTCCTACACCTTTAGAGCTAGAGCTTGCCAATTTTAAATGTAGACTTATATGTATTTTATATAATTTCGATTTTTGTTGTAATTTACCCCCCACCCCTATATCCACCCTCTCACCCACACCTTTGTAAAAGACGTATTTCAAGTACTAAAGACGTGTGCTTTAGAATGTAACTGGCAGAAGGAGGAGATAGTCCCTCACAAATGAGCACAGCAGCCCAGACGCAGTCGCTGCTTATTGCGCAGTCAGCAGAGTGATTATACGTGCATGCGTATGCATGTGTGCAGAAAAGAAGTGCAGAATGAGTAGAATATCAGCTTAGAGGGTTCAGGGTATCTCCTAGTCGAGCAGTCTCGAGTTTTTTAACTTGTTTCGATTGCAATTCTTATCAATTCAAATAAATTTCTTGAATTACACATTTCCAGAGTAATCGGTAGACTTGAGTTCAGGGAATTTTTGTTTTCTTCAGATGTGTGGCAGAGCCAATTGTAGACTGTGTGAAACTTTCAAACGGAACGGAGTGAAATTTATAGTGAAGTGCTTAAACGCGATGTTGCAAATACTATTATATTGTATTCTTGTATTTTTGTATTCTTATCCCGGGGCGGATCAAATTCAATTATCGAAATCGTCTTGATATGCTTTTTCTTAAATATTTTTAAATGTGTTAAAAGCGAAAGCTTATAGCTTGGCAAATGATAGTTTATTCCCTCGTAGTTAATAAAAAATTATATAATTGCGTTATGCAATTAACAAATGTTTAACCTGAAAAATTGTGCAACAAGTTTTTCTAATCGAAGCATAAATAGCTGAAAATGTGATATTTATAATGCAAAGATTCATTATCGACTGATGAAATCTTTATCAAATGCTTAAGAGAATTTTAAAAAAATTTGTTTTTATATAAATTAGAAAAAAATTATTTATCATATATAATTAAATATAAATATTGGTGCCATTCAACTGAATAATAAAATAATAAAACTTAAGTTTTTTCTTTTGACTCAGGTTTGAGTGATAAAACTATTCGAAAAATTTAAAAAAAAATCTCATATTTAAGACTATTTTAAGTATTCAGCTGCGATTAATGTTAACTAACTGCTCTCTTGTGACGTCTCATTATCCGATTTTGCTATGTTATTCCGGCTGAAGCTTGGAAAGCATTTCAGCGGAGATCGACTAAGTCGTCCAAATTATATAATATTTGTGTATTAATTGCCAAGTCGTAAACTTGTATGATTATGAGTATTGAAACCTAAGTAAACACATAATCTGCCTGAATCAGCTCTTAAAACTTAGACAGAAGCTAACAATGCTGCGTATCAAAGTTGCTTGATTTTCATATAAATTCAAACGCGCGCCCAACATTTTCTGAAATAATGACGTCACGCTGTCAAATCAGCTGTTCGCTTTGCATAACCTACTATGACTCAATCGTGGCTGCGATTCCATTCCTTCAGTTGTACTAACACTGCACTGTTAAATAAATTCTAATATTTCATTGCATACTTTTAAGTGCGCATAAATATCCGACGGAACATAAATATCTTTTAGGAGCTCTGTGAAATGCAGTTGGAGTTTAAACTGAAGTGCATAACAATTCAAGAGAGGCGTGGCACTGCAGGCACGTGCCTAAGTGGCGCCTGTCTAGACGCTAAAGACTGACAAAATGTCAAATGAAATAAATTTCGTTTCGTTTTGGCCAAGCAATAAAAAAAATAACGAGCTGGTATTATTTGATATACATTTTATATACAGTTACCCAGTTAAAAATATATATTTGCAGTAAGTAAAACTTCTTTTGAAATTATTTTTACATGAAAAAAAAAACCTCGCCGACATTGCTTCAGTATCGTTCCTTCATTCTGTCTCTCTCTGTCTCTCTCTCTCTGTCTCTCTCTCTCTCTCTCTCTCTCTCTCTCTCTCTCTCTCTCTCTATCTCTCTCTGTCTCTCCCTCTATCTTTCATCAAGCATGTTTCAAGGAGCGGCGTCGCATTTGGCGTTAATTAGTTTGGCAACGCTGCGGGCGTGTGATTTTTACCAATCATTTACAACAGTCCCTCACCACTTTCAAGTTGTGTGGGTCGGCTAGCAAATACCCTGTAGTTGAAATTAAGTTAATTGGTTAAATGGTTAATATAAAAAATATTAAAATACATCTATTTTTTCAGAATTTACTCAAAAATCTATGTATGTATATGTATATAGTATATTAAATATAACTTAATAGTTGTATAGAATGTTTAAATCGACTTGAATTGGTATTAATTTAATAGTAAAATTCAAATAGTTAATTTATGTTTTATTATAAATATTTAATTTTTTTTTTCTTACTTTCCTTTAACTAAATTTTAGGTATTTGCCATTCGTAGGGTATACCAACTCAATGTTGCCTTCTTTTCACAATTTTTTCGCTCATTCCAAAAAATAATTTTCATCAACAATTCGTCGGCAGACGCTGACAAGTTGAAGTCCCTCGCTGGGCCGTTTGTTGTCGTTTCTCTGATTACACATTTTAGCGCCATTTTTGGCGCAACTTTTGCTGAGCCACTCGCCGAAAAACCCTTTAGGCCAGACGCGCAAAACTTTTTGGCCACCAGAAGGGAACGAAAAAAAAGGAGCTGTAAAGAATCTCAATGATGGGGTTAACAAGCAAAATTTGATTTATTTGATGAGTTTCTCGTGTTGTTGCTGTCGACATCGCTTCAAAGACGCGTTTAATGAGCATAAAAATGTGGGTGAATGAGGGGCGTATTGGTTAGCTTGACTGCGTTGAAGACATTTGGGAAATGAATTGCACAAAACGCTAAGCGAAAAAAAAGCAACTGTTAAATTAACAAAAGTTTGTAATAACTAAGAGAAAGTAAAACCAAGAAAGTCCTTTGAGAATGAGAACTGGTTGTTGCAGAAGATATGATATGAAGTTGGGTATTTAATCAAGGCAGCAATGCAGTTGGTTCAAGAGTCTGTTGAATAGAATTTCTATTTATATACTATTACATGTGTTCCAGTCCCTCAGTCTGAAGAATACTGCGTTTTCCTTATCATATAAGCTAAAATATAATATTTACTCAGAGAAAATTTCTCCCAGATAAAATATAAATACAGTTTTTGCATTTATGGGCCACAAAAACAAAAATCAAAAGTCATGTAAAAATATTTTAAACAAACAATTTAACTGCAAATGCGACCATGAAAAGCTGCAAATGTTCTGTCTGCTCTATATTAACTATAAAAGAGACAATGTACAAAAATATCACTCATACGCTGCGTATAAAAAGCATAAAACCACAACAGTAGGAACTCGAACGTTTAACGCCTAGCTGAGGCTTACACGAATGGCGCATAAAACAAGGCGCTGTAATAATGAAGAATATATATAATAAAAGGAAAGCAAAAATGTGTGTAAACAGGTGGAAGTATGCATTTTTATGCGAGTCGTTAAAGAAACTAAAATACTCAGAAAAGCATAAATGGTTGGGCCTAAGCGACTGCACAATACTCGACTACGAGTAATGCAATGTATTGACATATTTAAAGGGATTTATAAATATTTATATATATTAGATGTTTCAAAATATTAGTACTCTGTTAAAAAGTTAGAAAACTGATTGAAAGATAATAATTTTCGCATTCCTATAATTTTATTTAATTTAAAAGACAATCAAAAATTCAACTGATCTGAAAAAAAAAACTCGATTGTAGCTTGTATATTAACAGTATATTGAATTTCTTGAAATACCGCATCTCTAAAAGGCATATGCCGATCTTATAAGATGTTCGTATGTAAAGCTGACTCAAGTCGTCAACTTCAATAGCAATGAATATACTCTCTTTCTTCTTGTGAGCGAGCGATGAAAATAGCTAAGAAAATGTATGTGCCGGCAAATTTGCGTTGAAGTTCAGCGCTGGCTGCCATAAAAATGATTTAATATGCGTTTTATATGAGAAAAGTTTTGCAATTTTTGCACATTTAATGTCGGGCTCACTCACTTGACATTTGACGCCACAAAATTATAGAAAAGAAGTGCGGAAAATAAGTGGAAACTTTTTCATTTTTATTTTTTAAAGCTCAAAGTAGAGCTCGCAGCAACCTGCCAGTTAATTATGCTGGCGTTAAGCAATTCGAAAGTTTGCAGCAACGGAAGTTGTCTTGCCCTGAAATTAAATCTAATTGAATTGTAAACTTGTGCGTCTATTGAGCTGCCATTTTGCCCAAATGTGATTACAATGGAGCTGTGTGTGCGACTCTGACTCTGACTCTGACTGTGAATGCGGCCCACACTTGGGCATTATTCATGTCACTTGTGTGCTAGACGCCCGGCCCGGCCCGGCGCGGCTCGGTAGTGCCCTAAGGGAGCCAACGGCTAATCAGCGGCTTTTCTGTTGAAAAGTTTGCACTTATTGAATTTAGCGAAAATGTTTCGCTTGCTTATTGAAAAGTTTCCTGTATCAAATTGAAATTCCAATGTTGTCAACAGAAGAAGTTGTCTTTAATGTGCCATATATACGAAACAATTCAGACCAAAGATAAAAGCAAAACTTTCTGACACACGGAACTGCTGGACATCTTTTAAATTGACCAAGACATTCGATTCTCTCTTGTTCTTGTCTAAAAAAGGTTCTTTTAGGTCAAATTCTTGTAAATAAAATATAGTAGAGTTTAGGACAATTTAGATATATTTTTAATAGAGCATAGTCTAGAATTTAGAAATACATTTTTTAAATGCTTTAGAATCAGTCGCTTTAAAATTTAGTACATTCTTTCAGTTTATGCATTTCTCATTCTCTCATTGTTTAACCCATTACAGCTTAGCCAAGTTGACTATGGCTCATACTGCGTGGCTGTGAAAAGTTTTCAATCTTTTTTTGGCCAGCTGGCAAAAGTTCATAACGCTTCGCTGACTGCCAGCCTTTGATCTCTCTCTCTCCCTCTCTCTCTGGCCATGTAAATCAAGCTGTTGTGCTTAACTATATATACTCTACCATATACTAATATACATATTTAAATATTTGTATGTACTACCAAAAATTATCATAAGCAGCGCTGGCAAAGCTTTTCGGGCTGCAGCGAGTGCGAATAATGCAAAATAGTTTCTTGCAGCTGTGACATCAACTTGGATACACACCAAAGAAACAAAGAGAAAATGAAGAAAAACTGACACTTGACATGTAACAGTGGCAGCCAGACAATAACAACTATAACCGAAACAGCAACAACAACAGCAACAATGACAACTGACAGCCACAACAAATACTTTGCATAATTTCAAAAGTTTAGAGCAAACAATTCATAAATTTAGCATAGAGCAAAGTTAACATCAAGTGATTGACTTCATTAACAGCAGCGCTGTTAATTAACAGTGTTTAATGCGCATTGAAAATTGTATTTTTCTAAGCTTGACAATCATTAAGTGAAAATGTAACTTAAGTTTGGTTTATCGAATTTTTTGGTGTAAATTTAGTTATGTCTAATAATTTTATATAATTTAAATTAATTTTGAATATTTATTTCAAGTGGTTGGTCTCTTTCACAGCAGTTCTGTTAATTAACATTGTGTGTGTTAAATTAGCAGTGTTAACAAAGCTTCAGGAAATTGTGTTTTACAGGCTTTTTATATAAAATAAAAAAAATGGGCAACTCGGACCCCATTTTGTTATCTTTTGTTAGTTAGTTGGTTTGAGTCATTACGCAATCGGGCGCAACTTTGCGTCATCGCTTGTTCTTCTTCTCTCGCTCCGCCCATCCAGTTGCGCGCCATCTTTGTTTTGATCGCATAGCAATCGGCTCACATTATTCGGTCGAAGTGACTCTCTCTCTCTGTCTCTCTCTCTCGCGTCACACTCTTTTAGGGCGACGCCGCTGCCATCTTTGTTTAGATCGAAGAGTAATCGACGCATATTTGAGTCGTAGTGACTCTCTCTCTTTCTGTCTCTCTCTCGCGTCACACTCTCTTAGGGCGACGCCGCTGCCATCTTTGTTTAGATCGAAGAGTAATCGACGCATATTTGAGTCACTACGACTCTCTCTCTCTCTCTAGCGTCGCACTTACCGGGTGACACTCGATCCGCTTCTCTGCATAATAGTAAAACTAAAGTATATTTCTCGATAGAACAAAAAAAAAAAAAAAAAAAAAAAAAAAAAAAAAAAATTAAAAAAAGAAATAGATTTTGCTAAAACTTCGACATATTATCTGTATCAAATTATTTAATTATTTTCAGTCATGATTTTTAGCATATTAAAGAATAAATGTAAATTAAATTGAAATCATTATACATCAGCCTAAAGAGTAGCTCCAGAAGCAAACGGTAACAATATAAAATTTAAATTGGAACTGAAATGTTAAAAAGCCAAAGAGAACAGATTGGTAGCAGCTACAACATGACGGTGATAATCTCTACTCCACAGAGACTAAGCACAAACACAAACACACTCACACATACACTGAATAGCTAGACTTGACTGTGCCACGACATTCCCCCATCAAATGCAAAGCGACAGCGTCGATACAAATACTCTTTACTTTACTTTGCCGGCAAAAAATAAATAAATAAATAAAACAAAAAACTTTGCGGCGAATAAGTGTCAAAGCCGCCAGACGAGCAGCAGACAACAAGGGAAACATTTGGTCGGACAAGTGATGGAAAGAAATGCATAATAAATAGATGTTGAATTGGATGTACAATCCAGCGGATGAAAGCAGCGAAAAAAAGCAAGCAAAATGAAGTAGAACCGCATGATAATCAAATTCAAATAATACAACAGGCGACAAGTAGCCGAAGTAGAGACATTGTAAATTTCTTTCGTGGGTCTTGGGCGTGGAAAATGCAAATGAAAAGATGCTCTGGCATACAAATATATATGTTCACAATAAAATCAAATACTTAGTATGCGATTCAAATTGAAATTTTCGTATAATGAGCCTATTAAAACTGGAAATGTTGGGTATACTCTTATTTAAGATATATTGCTGTAGTAGTAGTCCTTCTAAGGTCTTGGAACTAAACTACAGACTCTATCGGTTGAGCTAAATCCGCCTTATATGTATATTCCCTCGAGCACAACATTCTCCTGAAATCTAAGATCTATTTAATTTTTACATTTGAAATATACATTATTCATTTTATTTATTTATTTACTATTATTTTATTTTATTTTATTTATTTTTTTTTTATTTTTATTTTTTTGATAGTATAAAATATTTATAAGAATTCTGCTACGTTTTAATTTAATCTAGTTACACAATCCGATTTTCTATGCATATTTTTATTTTATATTTTATATTTGCTATACTATATTTTGCTAAACTATTAAATATAATATGCAAAGAGTTGTGTTGCTTAACTAAAAAGTTACATGTTCTTCATTATTATTATTTTTTTATATTTATAATAACAAACTAAGCTTTTGTAATCCCGACAAGAGCTAGACTTTTGCAAATTGTAGCTAAACTCTCAGCACTTAGCAGCTATAACAATAGTTGAGTTGTGTGTTGCTGGTGTGAAGTATTTGAGATAAACGGGGCCTCAACGTTGGCCTTATCACAGCTCTTTATTCGGCTCTATTCACCTGCTGAATGTTTTGTCTGCCTTTTGCCATTGTCGTAGCTCAGCCTGCATTAGGCAACGCAGTTTGGCCTGCGGGCAAGCAGCTTATGCACAACACACAAACGGACAGAACGGACAGACAAACGGGAGACATACGTAATCCTTGCACTCAGGCACGCAGTCATTGGTATTCATAAATCGCTTAGCCAAACTGTGCAGCCTTAATCAGATTTGGGCAACAATTTTGTTGCCGTGACCGGAGCGAGACCAGACCAGCCTGCCAGCCTGCCTGCCTGTCTGCCAATCGGCCACAAATTGCAAAATTTGCCAGAATGAAATGTTTTCGTCCTGCTCCTTGCAATTTAAGTGCATTTTAACGTAAAATTTTGGCAACCATTTTGATTGGCAGTGGCAATTAAGGCAAAGATATATCGATTTATTAGCCGATGCGTTAGCTAATTTAATCAGGCGACTTCAGTCTGGCAAACACACACACACATTACGTATACGTCACGTGCTGTTTGTTTGGCCGTAAGTTAATTAAATTTACCTCTGATGGCCGTTTATTTATGCAATACAAATTCCTGGCAAATTGCAATGGCAATTGCAATTGGAATTGCAATTACAATTCCTTAAATAATTTATGCTTTCTGTTCTCTGGGCCAAGGCACAGAAATTTCGATGGAAATCGATGCATAAATTCTTTTTCACATTTTCCTTTCGAACAATTTTCCACGGCCGACAAATTTGTGAGACAAACCTTTTTTATTTCTTGTATATATATATTTTTTGGGTCAATGTCAGCGGCTGGTGTGATAATAATTTATGTCTGGGGCGGTCTTAGCACGCCCACAAGAAGAACCAGCCTACATAGGGCCACGATTTCTTTTTAAACTTTTGCCGCATATTTTATTTGCTTTTCTTTTGGCTTGCGAATAACGGATATAGTTGTCAGGTTTTGAGGGCGTTTCGTATGGCCCACTTGTAAATGCCACGCAATTTGGCGTGAATTAGGCTACAAATTACAAGATTTGTGAATGGTTCGAGGTGTGTATTTATATTTAGAATGGAAGAACTTTAACTGGAAACTTAATACACTAAAAGCAATAAGAAATGGGACATACAGAGCGCAGTGTAGCATTAAATTTTGCCTTTAAAATAATAAGTAAATACAAATAAAAAATATTTATAAATAAAAAAGAAAACCTCCTCACATGTATATCTGCAAGCAATACTTGTGAAATGTTAAGTAAATTCATCTTGAGCAAAGTTTTCAAATATTGACACACGAATCCTTTAGCTCTTAGACAAACACAGCTGCTACAACCCCCAAAAGACATACTACATAGAGTAACAAGCCCCCTACCCTCTCCGCACATGCCTTAACCGCCCCGTTATGGTCATAAAACAAAACTGCGGGCCACTGCAGGCAAACAACATAAAACCCTCGTAAGAGGCCAGCAACAACATAGAACACTTGACCGCTTGACCTAAATTTGACAAGTTTTTCTTCTTCTTCCGCTTCTTCTGCTTTATTTATTTTTTTTTTTTTGGCGCCAGATTAAGTCGAGTCCGTTCGTGCGAACATCAAATGTCAACAGCGCCCAAGAAATAGTACAAGAGAAATGTTTTAAAAATTACAACACGTACGCAATTTTGTCCTGATGCGCATAAAATAGGCATAAAATACGGGGCGTGGCCGCACAGCCAATGAAAGCTAATGCTGCCGGCCTAAAAGTTGTAGGCAAGTGACTGCAGCAAGGGTTATCTTTGCCACAGCGTCAAATATACCTCATTCGCCAGCATCAGGCATCTGGCAGCAAAAGTTGGCTTTGATTTTCATTCGTTTCATTCTTCCTTTTTTTTTTTTTTTAGCTAGCTACTTGGCTAATCTGTTCACACGCACAACACCGCCTGCGGCAAGGTGTTGAAAATTGATTTGCGCCTGTGATAAATTTCTACACAAACTTTCTCGCTCAAGGACCTGCAACTGAAATTAAAGATGGCAGCAGGCAACGGCAGCAGGCAGCAGGCAGGCTGTTAAGCCAATGCTCAGATAAGAAAGACGTCAACGCTGCTGATAGAGCTGGGCACACGTACCACATTTTAGCACACTATTTAAGCAGTGCCGAGCAGATCCACGACTCTGACTACACAAGATGTGTCAATTTGGCGTCAAAGACATTTGACAGGCTAACACATATATGCCAATGCCTTCAACTATGAAAATACCCTGTACATGTAGTGAAATCATGCATCAAATATTCTTTTTAGCTTATCGCCTCTCTAAGCAATTCTCAAAAGCACTAAAATGGGTTTGAAGGTCCATGACAATGAACAATTTTAAGGCTTTTTTCTTCATTTGTTATATTTAAATTATATAAATTTTATTTTATAATGTATTAATAATAAAAATAAAATTTTTAATATATAAATAAGTAGTATATTTAATGTATTATTTATATGTATTTACATAATATATATATATTAATATTATTATATGTGTATATTATTATACGTGTCAAATAATTTAATAAATTAATATTAGCATCTTTATTAGTTATTATATACACGTATAATAGTGTCAAATAATTTAATGAATTAATATTAGCATATTATATTATTATATTATTTATTAATTTAAATATTCGTTTTTTTTTTTTTTTTTTTTTTTAACAAATAATGTAGTTCTTCATTCCGAATTTTTATACATATATATTTTGATATATATATAATTTAGATTTATGTTTTTATTTACTTCAACAAAGTATCGACAAATTTATAGTTGCTAGCTAAGCCACCCGTTGCTTATCTGTTCTTAGACAGGGTACAATACGACAGCAACAACAATACATGTTAACATTAGCAATGAAACAAGCTGCTTCTAAAATTGAAGCTGACTGCAACGGCTGTCACGCCCACTTGCCACAGAGTTCGCCCTCCCCCACCAGCTGTAAGGTGTTTTCTGCTGTCTCACGTACGGCGCCACGAACAGGAGTAGGAAATCTCCCCGGTTGGTTAGGCAGACAATAACTATAATTGTCGCATCAGCGTTTTGTGCTGCTGCTGCTGCTTCCGTTCCCGCTCCGGCAGCCCTTAAAAGTATGCAGTAAAAACGACGAGTCATTGCACTATGGGTCAAACGCCCGATTTTTTGGAATTAATTAATAACTTTTAAATCAGTAAAGATAATTCAATTTGTTTTTTTGCATTTGACTTTTGTTTGCAACACGCATTTGTGATGAAAAAATGGGCGTGGTATCGCCCCTCTTTCATATTATTAGCTGTCATAACTTTTGTGCTTTTTAAGTTATTTACACCAAATTTACATATTAGATGTGTTTTCATGTTTTAAAGAATCTGTAAAAAAATGATCAAAATCGGTTAACTACATCATATAGTTTTTATATGTAGAAGTTGAGAAAAATTTTTTTCAAGGAGTAAAAGGTTATATTTTATGATCTTAAGAACAAATAACATTAAAATATATCTCTTTTATTGCTAATCATCGTATTCTTCATTATCTGAAGCTAGCATGCCATAAACCTCAAAATTTGAAGTGTCCTGCCTTTCGAACAGGCTTATTTCCTCTTCCTCACCTGCGACGAGGTTAGTTGCTGAAAAATGAAATTGCGCAAAAAGTGCGCAAAAGTGCACGTTGAACTTATAGATCTTAGCTCGGAATTGAATACTTTATAAGATGGGCGTAAATTCATCGCTACAAAATGCTACAAGCACAAGTTTTCTCTTATCAAAGACAAAATTTTTTTTTTTTACTGATGTCAAAAGCAGCTTTTTGACTTACTCAAAACTTCACATCACATAAAGATTTTGGACAATACAAACACGTAAAAACAAAGAACAAGCCCGATTCTATATTTTCCACCACAAATTTTGATCTAATTGTCATTATTTTTATTTCAATTGGCGATTGAAATTCATATAAAGTTTTTACAAAACTGATGATGTGCGTGTCATGCATAACAGCTCTGTTTAACAGCAGTTTTGTTAGCAGATCGCGCCTCTGTTAAGATTCTGAGTATGTAACATTTATATATAGAGTATTTCTAATAGATTGGCATTAAAATTTTGTAAATTTTTTCAACTTGAAAATAAGACTTTTTTCCAAAAAATCGGGCTTTTGACCCATAGTGCATTGTAGTGTGAGTGAGGTAGGGAGAGAGAGGAGAGTGGGTCGAACAGACAGCATCGTGGAGAGCAATGGAATGCCATTAAGCAGCAGACAGGGAAATACCGCGTGCAGCAAGTGCCGCACATAGGCAGCAATTCCTTTTGTAGGTCTTTCTCTGCCTGTGTGTGTGTGTGTGTGTGTGTGAATGGCATATAAAAAATTCTTAAATTAAAGTCAATTTGACGACTCGTTGAATGAGCATGTGGCTGCGGAGCCACGACAAAAGTGAAACTTAATGTTGATTAGGAAAATTGAAGTGTTAACGCACAGATTCTTTAAATTGGGCCAAAAGTCGAACAGGAATTTAAAGAGCTTGTGCTCTTTGAACAAACCTGAAAAGTAAATATTGCACAAATTATACTGAATTACATTCAGACACTTATTGATCCTAGCTTTATTTTAATTGGCCTTTGGCTAATAATGAATTGGCAAAAAAACACTCAAGTGGCTTTTCAATTAGCTGTAGAAATATTTAGTGCTAGCGAAGTGAAGTCCAACACATTTTCTTAAATAAAATACTGCATCAAAAACCTGTGGAAAACTGTTGAAGCTGGAACTGCGTTTCTCCAGAGTATAGCAAGTATGAATCATCTATTCGACTAGAACATACCCGTATTCCCAATTATGTTTACTTAGGGGTTAAACTTGTTCCTCTTTTATTTTATTTTATTTTTTTTTTTTAGATAGGGATAATATTTTTCGCTTTTGTTTTTTCTCCAAATTATAAATTTTAATGGTTTCCAAACTCTTTTCTCTCGTTCTCGCTTAATATCCCATTTTGCTTTTCCGGGTTTTTCGCCTAAACGTTTTTATATTATCAATTATTTTATTGTTGAATCAATAATTTCACTTACACTTATAAAATGTGGCCAGACTTATAGGTAACAAAAATAAATACAAAATAAATAATTATTAAATTATATAAAAATACGAGCTAATTAAAATATCTAAAAAAAATACAATAAAGTAATTAAATATATAAGAGAAAAAATAAATAAATAAATAGATCAATAAAGGAAACGAAAATGAACGAAAAAAATAAACAAGTTAAAAACATGCAAGTAAGAAGCTCTTCCTATTGCAGCTAATGAATGCAGGTCTTCCACGTCCATTATATCCTGTCCTGCCCATTTCCATTTTCAATAAGGATTCAGAGTATTGAAAAACAGTTTGGCAATTAAATTTGCTGTGGTCTCCGCTTGGGGCTATTCAACAAGTCTATGTATTCCCTTAGCACACATACATATGTAAACAGCTCACTTGCCAATTTTCAACATTAATTAACTGAGTGGCAAGCAGAAGAAGGAGACCTGCAAGACATTGTGTAAAATTTGTAAGCGATACGAAAAACACAATATAAGACAACGAGTCGAATACATTGTCTGACTGCAGCATTTAGTTTACGAGAACATTTTAATCTAATTTAACACACTTTAGATTTATATTTGCTTAAATAGAAGTTATCTAAGTGGCACGTGCCGGGCATAGCCAATAGAGCCAACACACACACGCACACTGACATAGCACAGGCGAGTCGGACACAGAGCTCAGTATCCAGCTGCTCTGGGCACTTGGGCAGGGGCTACACAATGGAGCAGAGCCAGACGCAGACGCATTTTTATTATAGTTTATTTCACTTGCTTTTGCAACCGCTTTAGACATGCAATCGAATTGAGGCAAACGTTTATTGGCCAAAAAAAAAATAGAGCTAGAGGTAGAAGAAGAAGAAGCGAAAATGCAATCAATCTATGGCAATTGTCCGGTGTACAAAGAACTTAAAAGCAGCTCAGCCATAGACGCGTCGCAGCAGCGTAAAAAACGAATAGATGACGTTCAGCAGCGACTGCAGCATCTTTAGATTCATTGGATAAACGCCGCCAACAAGTACCTGGGGATGTATCAAATATATAATATATACATGTATATACACATATATAAGTATAAATATGAATTTAGGAAAATTTATGCTTACTGCGAGTGGCTTTTGAGAACGCATGATGAGAAACTTTACTACTTTCTGTGTCTCTATATCCAGATCCATCCAATTGATCTCATAGGCGGCAATGGATATATAGAAACTCTGTAAATAATTCGAAGAGTATTAAGTTATTATTAAAACAATTAAAAATTTGACAATGGGCATCTACCTGAAAATAAAGCTCATTGGCCACGTAGTAGAGCACAACAGTGTTGGAAAATATCATGATCATATAGAAAATCACGATTATAAACTGAGCTATTGTTGGTGCCTATTGAGAATAGTTTTTATAGTGATGAAATTAAATTGAATTGAATATACATATATTTAGATAAAATTATAATTAGAATTTAAATTATAAATTGCCAACTTACAATGATTAACGAGAAGAGCAACACACAAAGCATTGCGCCAAAGCATAGAAACTCCAGCAGATGCAAATGGGTGGTCAATGCATTCATGGCATCGACCAGGCTATAATTGAGTGAATGAGTGAGTGGCTTAATGGTTGCATGAAGGTGAAATACAATAGCTTACCCAGCCAGCTTGAGCTGATATCGTATGCACCATATAATTTCGTCACGCACTCGAATGCCTGGCAATTGCCGCAAGGTGCGCAGCTTATGCTGTAGCACCTGGCACATGAGAATGGCAAACAGTGTGAAGGTAACAATCAGATTCGTATACGGTATGTACATGCAGCAGCCCATCGGCGCCATTATGACCTGCACCACAAAGAATACCTCATAGGCAGGGCTGGTATATTTATCGATACCCGGAATATACATGCCATAGGGCAACACTGTAATGGCAAATACAAATACAAATATACAATTACACAAACACACACACACACACACACACAAACACTCAATTCTCATTGAGATTGTTTGTTTTGCTGCTGAAAATCTAACCGCGCTCGGACCCAAATATCGGATATGTTACAAAGCCAATGCAAGTGCAAATGCCCATTAGTAAATTAATGCGACCGATCAAGTTGGAGAGTTGCGTCGTCTTCGCTATCAATTCGGAAATATGCGCATCTGAAGAATTCTGCAAAGAAGGAATCCTAAATTAAGCGAAATAATGTATATATATAAATTTCAGATTTTACATTGACTAAAAAAATCTGACCAAAAATCTGATGATTTTTGCTTTGATTTGATTGATATTTATATACTTATTTATATACTTATATACTTTTAGTAACTAGATATAAATAAAGTAGTAACTAGATATAAAGTTAAATATACTAACTAACTAGTCATGGCAGCATTTCTTCAACCGAGGCAAGCCGTATCTGTAATGTTTTACACTATATAGGTTTAACCTGACGCTTAAAATTGAGTAAGCATATCAATATTCATTTTATTGCGCAGTTATGTTTTTGCACTATTGCCGTGACTAATACTTTTTACCACTTACCATTTTTACTTTACCATTGCTAAAGTTGTCAAGTTCCTACATTTTTTATTTCCTCCCGAATACTTAGAAGCACACCTCTCACCCTAAACTATGTAGAGTCTTAAGAATTTCCCCACTGAACTGGGAGAATATTCTTATATTGGTGTTCAATACTTTTAATCTTCTTTGAATAGAATAACTCTAGTATTGGAATGATACTATTTATATTATTACTGGCAAAAATATACATATGCAAGAAAACGAATCAACATTTTTCACTATTCGAAAATTTGCCAGCAACCTATTAATTAAAACATATTTAGTTAACACATAAATTTTTGTACTACAGCTATCAAATGAGTTGCACGCATTCTTTTTAATTGCTTTGTAAGCTCTGTTAGAGAATTTTTACTTTTTATACCCTGAACCCATTGAAAATGGGAAATCAGGGTATAATGGTTTTATGAAAAAGTATGTAACGGGCAGAAGGAGGCGTGGCAGACCCCACAAATTATATATATTCTTGATCAGCGTGACGAGCTGAGTCGATATAGCCATGTCCGTCTGTTCGTCCGTCCGTCCGTCCGTCCGTCCGTCCGTATGAGTGCGTCGATCTCAGAAGTTATAAGAGCTAGAGAGCTGAAATTTGGCTTGCATACTCGTGTGTATCATACGCAGTACGAGTTTGCTTTATTTTTTCGATAAGTCGTCGTTTATCGAGAATAATCGAAAAATTGATTTTGTTTTTTTAGTCTAATTTGAACATTTTTGGACCTGGAGTCTTCAAATTTGCGTTGTATATAAAGTTAATTGATACAAAGATTTTGTAATTTACAGATTTTGAATACCACGCCCCCTTCTTCCCTAATTTGTAAAAAACGCATTTCAAGTACTAGAGACTTGTTCATTAAGATCGTATGTCTACAAAAGAAATTATTCAACAAATAAATTCTCATAATATTGCCCACACAGCAGCGCAGCCCAAGCGCAGTCGCTGCTTACTGCGCTGTTAGCAGAGCGCAGGCTTATGCGTGTGTGTAGATGCATGTGTATGTATGTGTGCATAAAAATGCAGAATGATTAGAGTATCAGCTTAGAGGGTTCAGGGTATCTCCTAGTCGAGCAGTCTCGACTAGAGCCTTCTTACTTGTTATTTACATAGAATCATGAAGTTCGATATTATTGCTCACAATAAGTTATAAGTTATTGAATAAAATATATATCATTATTATCGATTGGCTCATTCATAGAAAATCGATCCGAGTTTTGGAATTTTTCCCGCAATTGGATTTTCAAAAAAGCCAGATTTGACGGGAAAAAAGCTGATTTGGCAACACTGGTCAAACTGTGTTTGAGAGTCTTTGTGTGAGCGAAAATATTATTCGTTTTTACGCGACACTCATTTGAGAGCGTCACACGAATTTGCCATTGCAATGTGTCTGACTGAAAGAGATTCTAAAGAATACAAAGAGAGTCGCTCAGAACGAATTGAGTCGAGAGTCGCTCTCTACGAATTGATAGCCATTATCAAAATAGACTTCTGGACGCTAACAGCAGTCTTATTTGGTTCGTTGGAGCGATCGGTTGAGAAACAATGGATATATTTCACGTAATTGAAATAACCGAAACTTGGACTTGTTTTTTTTTTTTACTCAAGGTAAAACTGTGAAAACTCTATTTATCACGAACAACTAATTAATATCCTAATATTGTGCAGACGTCTTTTCGTTTCGTCGATACACGTAAACTCGGCCAGTTCAATGTCAATGTCAAAAACCTTGTTCCCATTGCCGCGATCGTAGAATTTTTTTCAATGCCACGTGACAATAAATTACGATCAGTATTTCCGATTTGTGTTGATTCGATGAAGAACATATATTCCGAAATGGATATTGTCCAAAAGAAGAGGCAGCACTTTCAGGACTATGTGGAGCCTGTTGACGACAAATTCATAAATTTGATAAGTTTTGAATATGGTGTGCCCCTTATAAGAGGCCTGCCATACGAGAAAGTCCTGCGATTGAAAACACTGAAGCATTTATATATTTGGATTCACAGTTCTTTGAAAGATGAATTTTTGGAAGCTCTTGGAAACAAGCCAGGAGAAACGATTGAAAGTCTCTCCATAAAGGGCGCATATCTAACGACTGAGCATGTGGAGAGGATTTGTGACACTCTCCAGCTCAGCCTGGAAAACTTCTGTGTGTGGTGTAAAGAAGTGCCGCTTGAACACTTGCTCAAACTGCAGAAGCTGAAGTCGCTTCATATTCAAATGTCTTCCATAACGAATGCACAGGTAATGGAACTTATAAAGGGTTTGCCCAACTTGGTGATCTTGAATATGCGAGAGTGTCAACTGCTAACCGAGGAGTTTGTCTCTGAAGCACTTGACTGGCTGACCAATAACAACAAACAATCGAAACTCACGATTTACGTGCAGGGATCAGCCATAAATTGGAAGGAGCTGCCTGGAAATGGACATTTGTTGCAGGTCATCGAAAAGCAACAGAATGAAATAGTTCGTATGAATGGCGAATTGAGCAATCAAGATAATTAAAAAAAAAAACGATTTTATATATATATATATATATAAAAAAAAAAACGATTTATATGTATATATATATATATATATATATATATATATATATATATATAAAAAAAAACGATTTATATGTATATATATATATATATATATATATATATATATATATATATATATATATATATACATATAAATCGTTTTTTTTTTTTTTTTTAATTATCTTGATTGCTCAATATATATTCAGATGCCAACGACAGGAAACATAAGAAAAATAATTTTTATTCATTTTTTTTCAATACACATATTATCACACACAATTACACAATTATACTAATCAAAAGTCTATGTAAAAACAGACTTACTCAAGTTTTTTTATAACCCTTACAACGACAATTATATATACTTTGTGAGCATTTTTGTGTTTTACTTTTATTTACTTTTCTTGGTAACAGCCGACAAAGGGTATACATATATACATTTGTATTTCATGCATAGTGCATACTGCATAATGCACTTTAAAATATAATGACTAATTTTAACGGATATGACCAACAATTATAAATATTTTGGGGACTTTTTTTTAGCTTTTACTCTTTCGGTAAATCCCCCTTATCTTTTTATTGTGCATTAGTTAGATTAGCGACTGCATCGATTTCATCGATTGTCGTATTTCGCTTGACCATTTCAATATAAATTGAGAAACACCAACTAAAACCCAGTTAAACCCTTCAAACCTGACCTTTCAAAGGCTCAAGGAAATGATTTAAATTGAATTTCACGGAAATCAACATATATATAATATTATGTTAACCAATGTGAGTAAATGTATACGTATGTATGCGTGTTATGACTGGTGTAAACTATCCAGCTTACAAAATGGATGCGAATTGAGATGACTTATGAACTGTGAAAGAGTATGAAGAATTCGCAGGGGAGAAATGCGGTCATGCAATAAATACATATACATACATATGTATTTATGTATATACATCACTCTGCCACTATCAACTTTCATATATTTATAGAATATGTTGTGATGCTCACCAGCAGCTGAAGATAGTAGACTTTCAAGAGTTCTAGGAAACGTTCGTATCGGCCACGTTGCACACAGAGCAGGACGCCACGCACAATTGTGTTGGTAAAGAGCACAGTCAGATAGACATTACGTATGATAAAGTCGAGGCGCTCGGAACTTAGGTAGATATCCACGTATTGGGTCACATTGATGAGGGCAAAGGGCGTTAGGGCCAAATAGCGTCGCCAATTGTGAACGAATAGATATGACCAGAATTTCATTAAACGCAACGTAACGCCAAAAATGGGCATGTCCGGTGTGGACATTGTCTGAAGTTCCTGTCTCATATTTAGTTCACTCTTTAGCAGCACAACTGTGGATACAGCTCAAGGTGCTCTCTTATTTATACATATATGTAGACCTGTCGATGCTTTCCTGTCTGATGTCATCATTAGCGTCTAATGAATGGCTGTGCTTGAGTGGGCGGGTGTTAATTGGTTCGCCAGTATCTAATTAAAGGTGTTAAGGTATATAATTTGATGTCAAATTTTCACTTGCTATTGCTTGCAGCTCGATTTCAATGCTTTAACAAGAAGAGTTTCATGTCTGACATTAAAGCCAATGAAATCTGTGACTGTTCACGCAACCCTTACATTAAGTCCGTCTAGGAATGCATTGTAACCAACTTAGACTGCTTGATATATTTAATCGCATTTTTTTTTTAGACAGAAATGCAATTCGCTGAAGCCTATCCAAAAACCAGGTTACCACATAAATGTTGGCGTACTCTTTATTTTTAATATACCCTGAACCTAATGAAAATGGGAAATCAGGGTATAATGGTTTTGTGAAAAGTATGTAACAGGCAGAAGGAATCATCGCAGACCAAATAAGGTATATATATTCTTGATCAGAATGACGAGCTGAGTCGATATAGACCTGTCCGTCTTAGAAAAGCTAGAGACTTGAAATTTGGCATGCATACTCGTGAATATACCTTTGATGAATACCAAGAATTTGGTATTTACAGATTTTGGATACCACAGTTCTTTCGCCCCCAATTTGTATAAAACGTAGTTCAAGTACTAGAGATTTGTGCTTTGGAACACACATTTTAACCATATGCTCACGTTCAGAATGTTTCATGATGAGTTTCATGAAGTCTTACTGCAAAAGAAATTATCAACGAGTAAATTCTCATAATAGTGCCCACATTACAGGGTATCTCCTAGTCGAGCAGTCTGAACTAGAACACTCTTACTTGTTTTTTTTTTTATATGTATGTATGTGTGACCCAATATCTGGCACTTTATCAGCGAGCAAAGGTCTTTTATGGCAAAAAACAAAAAAAAAAAAACAAGTAAGAAAACTCTAGTCGAGAGTGCTCGACTAGATACAAACAAAAATGCCCGTTTAGTATGGCTGAAATTTCAATTTCGATGTATTTAAAAATATAAATAAAATACCAAACTCATTTAATAAAATATAAAAATATTTTGAAACAATTAAAAAGTTAATATCAGTTGCACCGATCGGGATTCGAACCGCGACTTCTCGATCGAGCATCGTGCAGCTAACACACTAGGCCAACTCACTCCTGCTAGTGGCGCTAGCAAAACTCAAATAGATTCACTGCTGCAGCGCCATCTACCAAAACTAAACGAAACTCACTGCTGATGTGATTCTAAGAATCTGCTGGAATAATCAAACTATTAAAAACGCACATAAAGTATGGTTAAAATTTAAATTCCGGTGTATTTAAAAATATAAATTAAATAGAAAACTCATTTATGAAAATATAAAAATATTTTGAAACAATTAGAGACTACTCGACTACGAGATCCCCTGAACCCTTGGAGTAATAGCTATTTCAATAATTTTTCGCGTCTTTCAGCTTACACAAGAAACACGCACACACACACACACACACACACACACACACACATACACAAACAATTACATACATATACACACACAAGCATAAACACGCATGGGCGGCAGTGAGCGCTTACTATGAGAACTCAATTGTTTAATAACTTTTTGTGGACGTACGATCTTCATGAAACTTTCAAATTATAATTATAGCATGGATATGCATGTAATTGCCAAAGCACAAGTCTCTAGTATTTGAAATACGCTTTTTACAAAAGTGTGGGTGAGGGGGTGAATTTAGAGGTGGGGGGTAAATTTTAACAAAAACCGAAATTGTATAAATTGCATATAAGCATACATTAAAAATTTGGAGACTCTAGCAATAAAGGTGTAGAAGATATAATTTTATAACTGGTTTTCGATAAGGTTTTTATCGATAAAAAAAGATTGGGATGAGTTATCGATTTTTAATGATAAACTTGATATACGCGCTGTAATTACGGACATTAAAAAAAAATTGAAGTCTCTAGCTCTTATATCTTCTGAAATCGACGCGTTCATACATACGGACAGACGGACGGACGGACGGACGGACAGACGGACAGACAGACGGACAGGGCCAAATCAACTCAGCTCGTCGCCCTGATCAAGAATATATATACTTTGTGGGGTCTGCCACGCCTCCTTCTGCCTGTTACATACATTTCAATAAAACCATTATACCCTGATTTCCCATTTTCAATGGGTTCAGGGTATAAAAAAAACATTGTTGAGCAAATAATAACAATATGTATGTAATCCTTTAAAGTGCTACGAACTCAGAAGTTCTGAGTTATAGCGCGACCTATGCCAATTATTAGTGTTGGTCAAGCTGGTCATAAATTGCATGCACTATGCAACACTATGCCGACGTTGCTGCACTTGACCTCTTTGATACTCTGCTGATTGCGGTCTCGACATTTGTAATAAGCGTCGGCAAACTTTTAATTGCGACACACGCAGACAGCACAAGTATTAAGATGGGCGTGGCATGTGTGAAAGATACGCTTGTGTTGTTTGCAAACTATTTTTTTTTTGTTTTTTGTTTTTGTGCTGTTTGCCTGGTTGTTTTTTGAGGCTGCCAGACAACACTGGCAACTCCTGAAATTGAAATTCTCTCAGCTTTTCGGCTGTATATCGTTAGTCAACGAAAAGTTTTTGCATTTTATGCATATGCGAGTGCATGGGATGTGCCGGCGTTGTTGATTTGTTGCTCACTCGGTTGGCTGGCCAGTCGGCACTAAGAATCCTGAGTCCTGAATCCTGCCCGCTTGTCGATTATATGTAGTGATGCCCAGATGGGTCCGGCGTTATGCTCCTATGCGCTAAATTAAATGCATAATTACTTGATAATTGGATTTGCGGTCGGCTCAACTGGCTGTGTGAAATTTTCTAATTAAAATGTTTAGTGGCTGGCGAGACTATGGCGTCACTCCCCAATTGCTACTTGATGACGATAAGCCCCAGGCACGTATTCACCTCCACTCATTCACACACACACACACACACACACACACACACACAGCAAGTGGCTGTCGGTCGCCTGCTGTTAGCAGTTGAGCAGCCAAATAATCTAGCATATTGCCTTAATACCCTTTCGAAGGCATCATGCAAAATACACTGAGTGCGTTTGTATGTATATGAATGAACTGTTAGCAAATGATTTTGAGGTATCATTAATGTAGCGTAGCAAGGATAATCCATATCCAAAGTAATCTATATATATATATATATATATTTTTTTTTTTTAATTTAAATGTTTAAATATTTAATAATTTCTGTTACGTTTAGTTAAAAATTAAAAATAATTAAAATTAAAAAAAATTAAATTGAAAAAGTTAAACTATTTGTGTAAAACATTTTAAAAGAATTTACTACAAAAAAATATATATTTATATATGTATATATAATAATATTAATATGTATTTAAAAAATATTAATAATAAATATAAATGTGTTTCTCCAATTCTACATTTTATTGAAGTGAAAAAAAAGAAACGTCAAAATTTTAGTTGAAAAAGAAATCCATTTTTCTTCTTCTTTTTCCATTTCATTAGAAGTGGTGAAAATATTAAAATGAAAATTTCACCTATGAAGTTTTTTTTTTTTTTAACTTTAAAATTTAACGTTGTGAACAGAGAAGTTAGGGGCATATTTAAAATGCCTCTCAATTACTTTCAATTAATATAAAAAATTAAAAATAAATAAAAATTTAGAATTAATTTGAAACCAATAATTAGCTTTCAAATTCAGACATAGAAAATATGTTTTTTAATTTTGTTTTTTTTTTTTCCATTTTTATATTTACTTTATATAATATTTTATTATTATGTATATAAACTAGAGTAATTTATAATACTTTGAAATGTCAAGAATTAAAATAATCAATAGCAAGTCTCGTTTAATCATTTAATGCAATTTGAATATAAAAACAAACAAAAATCTAGTTTTAAGTATGTAGAAGTGCGGTGTGCAGACGTTATCTTATCAGACCAATTCCTAATCCCTTTCATCTGCCAGGTTCTGGGTAGGCGTGTCGTCCTAAATAAGTAATAAACACCTTGTTTTTTTTTTTTTGTTTATTTTGCTTGCTGTAATAAATTTCCATTTTGTTGTTGTTGTGGGCGGGTCTGGGAGCCCAATCACAGTTGGAGCCACCATAGTTTGGCGGCTTTAAAATTTTCGCAAGCAGCTTCGCATTCGTAATACAAACGAAATTTATTGCTTACACTCAGGCGGCATTGCCTGATAAGTTATTCATATGAAATGGCCTGATTACCGCCCACCAGCTATGCGCACCGGCATTCCTCAGTCTCTATCTCACTCGCACTCTCGCTAGTGTCTTTGTTGTATTGGTACGTGTTTGAATTATATGCCGGTCATGGAATTTCTTTTTTTTTCAGATTCTCGCCATGTAATGCGCCAGTTTGTATGGCAATCGCTGCGCTGGGCCGCATTTTTTATGAACTGTTGGGGCCATGACTTTTATGATTTGTATTTTTCGGCTCGAACAGGAAATTGTACTTGTGTCTGACTGTGTATGTGTGTGTGTGTGTGTGTGTGTGTGTGTGTGTGTGTGCCAAGTACCAACTCACAAGTGTGTAGTTCCAAGTCACAGAAGTCATTGAATTAAGCAAATGGTCAGGCAAAGCGGTAAGGGTCTCTGCGCTGGCGTGAGGGCAAATAGACTCTGCTCACTTTGCTATTACAACTCTCAGATATATATGTAAAGAAATATTATAAATTATTTAAATAAAATCATTAGAAATTTATATAGATTTAATGTAGGAATCTTGCATAGCTTTTTGTGCTTTTGGTTTTATATTATTATTTATAATATGATTATCGTATTATTATCACGATTTAAAAAGAATTGTTAACAAGAAATTTTTGGAAGCATTTTGCGGACTTCGATAAAATGTTTATTGAAAATTTATGAAATTGAAAATTCATTAGCTTCAAGCTATCATAAGAATATTTATTTTTATAAGTTTTTTTTTATATTAATTGTGTTAATCTCATTGCATTACTTTTGTAATATATTTTTTATAATTTTCTTTTTAATAAATGAGAGTTTTTGCATTAGAAAATTTTCTTTTTTTCTTCCGTGCATTTATTATATTTTCTTACATGTTTAATTTTTTTGTTGCTTAACTTTCTGCAAGAGATCTGCTGCTCGTTAACTTTAATTATCCTGTCAATCTCTTACATATATACTGTAGTCAGAGTTAGGCCCTATGACAAGCCTTAAAAGGCTCTATCAATATTTTGGGCTTGTGGCAAATCCCCATTTTTCTGCAAACGCTGCACATAAAACCCAAAGTGCTGCACGTGCACGAAATCTCAGCAAAACACTTGCCACGCACACACACACACACAACAGACCTCAACACCTTGGCAAGCACTAAAATATAAAATATAACTTAATCCCAATGAAATTGATATGAAATTTTACACAGTGTGTGCCTTTGCCACACTCAGCGCGGCTCTCAGGGCGTATGAGCAATGTCTTTGCATCTATACTCGAAAGTGTGCTATGTCTGTGTGTGTGTGTGTGTGTGACGTCTGCATGTGTGTTGGCTGTATGTTTTGTGTGTGTGTATTTGCCAGCAAATTTAAATTCCACACATGAGGTGCGAACATTTTTGTTGATTCGCTTGTAAAACTTTATGCCACTCTTTCACTCCATACTCCACTATCTCTTCCTCTCTCTCTCCCTCTAGCCTGGCCGTTTCTGGGCTGTCATTTTGTTTAGATTTTTCACTCCGGCTGCATTTCTATTTTCCTATGTTTCTGCCTGTGTCTGGCTAATTTACAGGGTTTTTTTTTTTTTTTTTTTTGGTTCCTACTCGTGTTTGACATAACTTTGATGTTTACTTTGATAATTTTAGATTGAAAAAGTTTTTTTGTGGTTTGGATTTTGTCGGCACGTTGCAGATTTGATGAAAAGTGAAATTATGAAAGTGCCGTAGAAGTGTAAAGGCTCGCACGCTTGAAAACTACAAGATTTCCAATTTCCTTGCTTTGAGCGGCGACCTTGTTCCAGTTTACTTTTCCCCCGTTTCACTGTTATCTCAGGCTGCGGTGCGTCTTTTGTTGTTGTCGCCCGCCTGCCTTCTCAGTGGGCCACACCCATTCGCCTTACACTTACTCAGACCTGGGGCGGCGTATAATTTTATCTCACTCAGTGCCCGCTCAGCTCGCAGCTGCTTAATTTTTACACTTGACGCGCACTCGTCGCCTTCCAAATGACATCCCCTGTGGTGCGCAAAACAACGCAAAATTAAAAGCAAAAAAATGGAAAACTGGCACAAAGTTTTACTTGCTGTTGCTTCTCGTTGTCATTTGGCTGTGAGCTGTCATTGGGGACCACAAAAAAAAAAAAAAAAAAAAAAAAAAAAATGAGAAGAAAGAAAAACAAGTTTGCAACAAATTATAAACGGTGCGTCATATAAGTAGCTGCCATCTGCAAGACCTTCGGCTTTTTTTCAGACTCAGCATTTAAATGTAAACATAGAAACATACTTCTTAATTTCTATACATCGAATTTATATTTTAACTAATATATTGATGCATATCCGAATCGATCGAATTGATTTCAAATTAATAATAGCAAAGGCAATCGAATATCAACTGATCTAAGCAAAAAAAAAAAAAAAAAAAAAAAAAACAAGTAAGAAAGCTCTAGTCGAGACTGCTCGACTACGAGATTCCCGGAACCCTTGGAGTAATAGCTATTTCAATAATTTTTACACACACACACACACACACACACATACACACACAAGCATAAAGACGCATGGGCTGCAGTGTGCGCTTACTATGAGAACTCAATTGTTTAATAACTTTTTTTGTGGACGTACGATCTTCATGAAACTTTTATATTATGATAATAACATGAATGTGCATATAATTGCCAAAGCACAAGTCTCTAGTATTTGAAATACGCTTTTTACAAAAAAGAGGGTGAGGGGGGTGAACTTAGGGGTGGGGGTAAATTTTAACAAAAACCGAAATTGTATAAATTGCATATAATCATACATTAAAAATTTGGAGACTCTAGCAATAAAGGTGTAGAAGATATAATTTTATAACTGGTTATCGATAAAGAAAGATCGGGATGAGTTATCGATTTTTAATGATAAACTCGATATCCGCGCTGTAATTACGAACATTTTACAAAAAATTTGAAGTCTCTAGCTCTTATATCTTCGGAAATCGACGCGTTCAAACATACGGACAGACGGACAGACGGACAGACAGACAGACGGACAGGGCCAAATCAACTCAGCTCGTCGCCCTGATCAAGAATATATATACTTTGTGGGGTCTGCCACGCCTCCTTCTCCCTGTTACATACATTTCAACAAAACCATTATACCCTGATTTCCCATTGAAAATGGGTTCAGGGTATAAAAACAAAAAAATCTCTAGCTCCACGATCTATTTAAATCTTCAGTCAAATTACTGTTAGTAGGCTCGTCTTGAATATTGCCCTCCATTACACCACTAAAATTTTGCAGCTGGGTTCTCTTCTCAAATCAAAAGTGACGCGCTTTTTCACAATCATCGTTTACCAGAGACCATATTCTTCACGTACTCAACATCGATACCAATCATCGTCTCTCTTACTCAACACAACACTGAGCCACGCCCGATATCAGCATTTACTGACGTCACACCATTTTATTGTTGCATTATCTCAATCTGATGATCAGATTCTGATCTCACATAGAGCAACACTAAATAATCGCTCAATATGAGTATATATATTTCGAATTGCAATCTTTAGTTTCAATAACTTTTCTCACTAATAATAATACTAAATATATCTGAAACTATTAACTGAGAGCCGAAGCTCGTTTTAATGCCTGCAAATAAATGTATTTTACTCACACTCTGAAGAGAGATTGAAGTGAAGAGAGTATGAAGTCAATATACTCTTTCGAGTGCGCAAAAAGCATACAAATATTGTAATTTTTTTATTTTTTTTTTCTATAAGAATTAATAGGTTGCTTTGTAAATTTGAGCTCAGATATTAAGTATACGCTCCCCTTGCTATAGCTAACGTAGGTGTGTATATATTTACTTTACCGCAAAATGTGCAGGAATTTTACATACATATATTTGTCGAAATGCCACGAATTGTGAAATGTTTATCTACGAAATTATAGTTAAGCGCTGCATTTGCCGTGTTGCGTGTCCACGGGGCAAACCTCAAGAGATTCAAGTAACTCAGTGTCTGAATATTTATGTATAAATATGCATACATGTGTGTGTGTGTGTGTATGTCTGCATAAACCCGAGAAGCGTCTTAACCACTGCTAAAATAAGTAATTTTGTGCACATTTCACTTGTCGTATGACACGTACTTACTTTCAACCACAACCCAAGAACACTGGCTTCTTCTCTGTCCCTTCACTCCCTCTCTCTTTCTGTCACTCTGCAACTATACTAGTTGGCTGTCTGGCTGTTTGTGTTGTGTCTCGAAGCGATTTTCCTACTTAACAGCTAGCAAAAACTTGCAAGTTTCTTGCATCCAATGTGCGCCCTTTGCCCTTTGCCCTGTGCCCTTGTCTCTGGCGCATAACGCGTATTAAGTGCAGTTAGCAACCAGATACAAGATACAAGATACCAGATACAAGCTCGCCAGCGCTTGTTAGCTGACTGCTTCCTGTTGCAGCCAGGCTTCCCGCAGATTACAGATCTTAAAGCTGCAATTTGCAGTCTTATATTGTATATGTACTATAATATAAATTATAAATTTCTATTTATTTTATATTGATTGCAATCCTATTTTTGTTCCGCTTTTTCTTTTTATTTAGTTAAAAAACATATATAAAAGTATGTATTAAAATTCAAATTTAAATTATACATATAAATAATTGAAACAGTTTTGTAAATAAAAATGTAAGCTTCTTAATTGAGTTTTTTAATTTTATTTGAGCGAAGTTTTATTTTTAAAAGTAATAATAACTCTGACAAATTATTTATTCTTTTACAATAAAAGTCTAAAAACATTATCTTTCAGGAAACTTTCATTAAGACGCAGGAAAACTAAGTTTAATAGCAGGACGTATGCGCAATGGCAACTAATTAAACAAAACTTTCTTTTAATATTTCGAACCAATTTGCTCCCTGCTTTGCGCTCGGGACTCTCTTGCGTGATTGATAATGACAAGCAGTTGCTGTTGGCCGAGTTGCCACCCTCACAAGCTCACAATTGCAACTCAATTAAGATGGCAATCTACTAATAATAGAAATATATATATATATATATATATATATATCTTTTTTTATTCGCATTCAGCAAAAATATTTCTGGCAACAACAAAAAGCTCTTTGGGTTCAAAGCTCAGATCCTCAAACGTCTACAATACTTAAGAATTTTGTTTATGTGTATGTGTGAGTGTGAGCAAAAGGTTGCGCAATGCCTCAGATTTTAGTTTGGGTCTATAGCATTGTGATTTGATTCGGTTTTTGGTAAGCGGGCAGCTTGTGCTCGACCTGTCAGACAAATTGCTGCTGATTACGATTTTCTATCTGCAAGAAAGAGAAAATCCCCCCAACAGAAGGAAACCTCAACTTAATATAGTGGCAGACGCGGAAGTCACTATGCAGTATACATGTGTATGAAGAAGAATATGTCGGCAAGGGCTGATAGGAAAGTGACGACTATTCCATCCAATGATGAAATAGTTAACTACGAACATGATAACGAAGACCCGACATACACCCTTTGTCGGCTTTTACCAAGAAAAGTAAATAAAAGTAAAACACAAAAATGCTCACAAAGTGTATATAATTGTTGTTGTAAGGGTTATACAAAAATTTGAGTAAGTTTTTTTTACATAGACTTTTGATTAGTATAATTGTGTAATTGTGTGTGATAATATGCGTATTGAAATAAAATGAATAAAAATTATTTTTCTTATGTTTCCTGTCTTTGGCAACTAAATATATATATATATATATATATATATATATATATATATATATATATATATATATATAAATCGTTTTTTTTTTTTAATTATCTTGATTGCTCAATTCGCCATTCATGCGAACTATTTCATTCTGTTGCTTTTTAATGACCTGCAACAAATGTCCATTTCCAGGCAGCTCCTTCCAATTTATGGCTGATCCCTGCACGTAAATCGTGAGTTTCGATTGTTTGTTGTTATTGGTCAGGCAGTCAAGTGCTTCAGAGACAAACTCCTCGGTTAGCAGTTGACACTCTCGCATATTCAAGATCACCAAGTTGGGCAAACCCTTTATAAGTTCCATTACCTGTGCATTCGTTATGGACGACATTTGAATATGAAGCGACTTCAGCTTCTGCAGTTTGAGCAAGTGTTCAAGCGGCACTTCTTTACACCACACACAGAAGTTTTCCAGGCTGAGCTGGAGAGTGTCACAAATCCTGTCCACATGCTCAGTCGTTAGATATGCGCCCTTTATGGAGAGACTTTCAATCGTTTCTCCTGGCTTGTTTCCAAGAGCTTCCAAAAATTCATCTCTCAAAGAACTGTGAATCCAAATATATAAATGCTTCAGTGTTTTCAATCGCAGGACTTTCTCGTATGGCAGGCCTCTTATAAGGGGCACACCATATTCAAAACTTATCAAATTTATGAATTTGTCGTCAACAGGCTCCACATAGTCCTGAAAGTGCTGCCTCTTCTTTTGGACAATACCCATTTCGGAATATATGTTCTTCATCGAATCAACACAAATCAGAAATACTGATCGTAATTTATTGTCACGTGGTATGGAAAAATTTACCATCTTGCCAATGAGAATAAGATCTTTGAAAATGAAAGGATCCATATTACTTGTATCGACAAAACGAAACGATTTCTTTGTCTTCAATTTGACCTTGAGTAACACCAAAAAATCAATCAAAATCAACTGATCGTTCGTGCATGCAAGCCGCACGACTAACACTGACTGACTGACGTTCGCTACACCGACGTTATTTGGTTTTATAAGAGCACTAAAGCTGCGATTGTGTGTATGTCGCTTGAACGAGTAAGTATGTGTGTACATCTCTCTCACCTCTCTCTGTTTCTTGTTTGGGTTTGTATTGAAAGAGAAAAAAAGTTTCAACATGGCGACGAAACATTTGTGTGACGTTGGCATTGCTGGGTGTGTCTCTCTTTCTCTCTCTCTCTCTCTGTCTTCGCAGCATTTGTTGCTGCTACGTACACATTGATCACTGATAAATAGAAACATATTTACATTTCTAACAGCGTCTTTTAGTGTTTAAATTTGTTGTCATTATTTCGCGATTTTTTTTTTATCACGTCGTAATACCCGGTGAATGACTCAAAAATATGAAAATTCATCGAGATAAGCGGATTGCCGTTAAAAGCGGAGACGTACTAAGTGGAGACTCTTTCAAATAAGTTTGTATGGGGATCAACCAAGACATCGAATTTTCGTCGACATAACCGGTTGGACGCTATAAGCGGAGTCGTTATTACCGGACTCCACTGTATATCATACATAGCTCGCAAATGAGTGTTGACACTTGTTCGCTGTCTGCAAACAAGTCTCTTTCACTCACACAATAAAAAAGACTCAGACAGAAACAGTTTCTGTTGCGTCCTAGCTCGCTTGTTTCGCTCAAGTCAAACACTGATCGTTTGCTTGAGTTAAATGAAGCAAATCGCCTCTGCTTCATTTTTTATCGGTGGTTTTTTTTTTTCATCGTGAAGAGGATAAAATTCTCTTTAAGTAGTATCTTTAGTAGTATTGATAATCACTCACTCACAAAGTCATCTAAATATATTCTAAAAATTTCATGATATTTCCAAAATTTTATTTTTTTTTAAATTCTGCTAGGCACACCTATTAATCTGGTCAGCAAAATCTTGCGTATTTTGTGAAGTATGCAAAAATTATGTTAAACATTATTATTTAAAAAAAATTTTTTTGTTGGTATTATTCTAAGATATGTCTATTTTTGAATACAACTTGAATTTTTAAGTTATATGAAAAAATATAGACGTAATTACCATTTAAAAATGAAAAAAAAAAAATCACACCTATTAATTTGACCATGAGCCATGAACATGTATATGAGTTAAAGGGTATACTTATGATTCAGTTTTCATTATTAATAAAAAAAACACACACACATTTTTAACTACGTTTTGCACAATATTCATGGCATTTGCCTATCCCTTTAAGAGGGCTTCCTTTTTGTGTTCAGCCTAATATATTTGTGTTTAATTTAATTTAATTTTATTTATGAAGTGAATTTCTTTGCTTTGTTTTTCCAGCATGCTGTTAATAGATTTTGTTGTAGCATTGTGTATAATGATTGTTGTTGCAACTAATTAATTTGCAATGAGTGCGCTATGTGCAAAAATTGCGAGACTATTTAATATTTTATGCACGTAATTTAATAAAAAAAAAAAAAAAAGTTTTATTAAATATGCGTGTGTGTCTGCAGTCTCATGCATTTAAATTAGATATATAAATTCTTTATTAGCATGTGAGACAGGATACAGCCAACAGCAAAGTCAGATATATGAAATTCACATTGAAAAATACGAAATTAAAATTGAAATCAGTTTATTTATATACAAATTGATGTGAAGCATGGGCAACTACAAACAGAGTATTTTCTAGGCCGAAAGGCTTTTGTAAGAGCTCAATAAGCTTTTTTCACCTGCACCAACCTTGGCAATCAGATGTCAATCAATCTAAACCCCTGTCCAAGAGTCAAGTACTCCGGCAACGCGACTAAGTCCCGACCCAGTTTCTTTATTATTTTTTTTTCTTTCTCTGTTTTTATTATACCCTGAACCCATTGAAAATGGGAAATCAGGGTATAATGGTTTTGTTGAAATGTATGTAACAGGCAGAAGGAGGCGTGGCAGACCCCACAAAGTATATATATTCTTGATCAGGGTGACGAGCTGAGTTGATTTGGCCCTGTCCGTCTGTCTGTCTGTCCGTCTGTCCGTCTGTCCGTATGTTTGAACGCGTCGATTTCCGAAGATATAAGAGCTAGAGACTTCAAATTTTTTGTAAAATGTTCGTAATTACAGCGCGGATATCGAGTTTATCATTAAAATTCGATAACTCATCCCGATCTTTTTTTATCGATGAAAAACCTTATCGAAAACCAGTTATAAAATTATATCTTCTACACCTTTATTGCTAGAGTCTCCAAATTTTGTATATATGCCTATATGCAATTTATACAATTTCGGTTTTTGTTAAAATTTACCCCCCACCCTTAAATTCACCCCCTCACCATCACTTTTGTAAAAAGCGTATTTCAAATACTAGAGACTTGTGCTTTGGCAATTACATGTATATTCATGTTATAATCATAATCTGAAAGTTTCATGAAGATCGTACGTCCATAAAAAAAGTTATTAAACAATTAAGTTCTCATAGTAAGCGCACACTGCAGCCCATGCGTGTTTATGCTTGTGTGTGTATATGTATGTAATTGTTTGTGTATGTGTGTGTGTGTGTGTGTGTGTGTGTGTGTGTGTGTGTGTGTGTGTGTGTGTATGCGTTTGTGTATGTATGCGTGTGTGTGTGTGTGTGTATGTGTGTCTGTATGCGTGTGTGTATATGTATGCCTGTGTGTGTGTGTGTGCGTGTTTCTTGTGTAAGCTGAAAGACGCGAAAAATTATTGAAATATCTATTGCTCCAAGGGTTCAGGGGATCTCGTAGTCGAGCAGTCTCGACTAGAGCTTTCTTACTTGTTTGTATTCAACTATTTGGTCTGCAAATCCACACACACACGCATAAAAACAAACAGAATGACGGCCCAAGCTGTGCCGTCTCATCAATAATAAAGCCAGTCGAATAAACAGGATGTAAGCCTCAAGGCGCCGCCAGCTCAGCAGCTGCCAGTTGCCCCGCCTCCTCCGCAGAGTCGCTCAATCAGCGCGACCAAGTGGAAAATGCCTGCGCTCGGCGTCTAACACCTTGTTAAAGCGAAGCCAACCCAAGAGTTATGCAGCAGCAGCGCTGCAGAGATCTAAGCACAGGAAGACAGAGAGAAAGAGAGAGAAAGAGAGAGAAAGAGAGAGAGAGCGAGGTACCCATTCGAACGGACAGACTTATTAACATTTAGATGAAATGCCGCGTCAACTTTTTTGTCGGCCGTCGTGGAGTTTGGGGTTTTAGCATTTGAATGTTAAGCTCTGGCGGTTGCTATTATTTACCGTGATTTAATTTATATGGTAAGGTTGCATTTGAAGTGCGCTCAGAAGCTTCTTTGAGTTGCTCGCTAAGCACAAGGCCTAGATAATTTGCATAGGCTAATGAACAGTGCTGAAAGAAACGCAATGGTTGAGAAATTATCGATAGTCATTAAATGGTTAGCTCTGTCTCTCTCTCTCTCTCTCTCTCTCTCTCTGTCTGTTTCTCTTTCACTCACAATTTCCAAAAATTTTAATACAATAGAAATTCGAATAATTCAAAGTGTTTTGTTCTCAATTTTCAAATATACAATATATTTTTACGAGGCTTAGAACAAATTCACCCAAAAAATAACATACTATTCACCATTTAAACATTGTAAACATTCATGAATAATAATGAATTGTTAAGCTTTCCCTGTTACTAGGAAATGCAATTTCCGGTAAGAAGTACAAGAATTTGGAATATGCGAAATTTCGGAATGTATATTTGCTTAATCCCTAATCTAAGATACATATATGGCCCACTTGTCACAATATTTGCATGCCAGCAATATGTTAGCATACTCTGTTGCCTGTAACACCACAGTTTAAGATTTTAGCTTAGATTTAGGCAATGTCAACAGCACTTAACTTCACCCAACGCTTATTTGTATGATAGAAAAGTAAAAATAAACAATATATATGCTTTATCAACTGTTCAGTGCTTTTACACAATAGCTAGAAAATCGTAGAAACATTTCTGGTACCACAACTTTTCACTTCCTGCACAAGTTTTTTGGGCTGTCTGTTGCCTTGACGAACGCTGCAAATTGCGTGGCCTCAGGGTCGAGACAATTGCCCGACATGGCCAAACTGTGAGCATCAAGGCAAATGAGAGGCAGACAGACGCGGGGATAGCAAGAGCTTGGAGTGGAAGAGTGGAAGACAGCGGGCACCGTCAGCCAGCCAATTTTATCAATTTCTTGTATTTTGTAGGGAATGCAAATTAAATGCAAATAGCAAATTGCTTGAGGACTTAGACATGGCTTACAGTTCAATGTTAGAATGTTAACTAACAAATGACAAAACAGAATTCGAACACTTGGCGCCTGCTGCTCTCATTAGTCATACACTCAAAGTGCTGATGACCGAATATCGAGCCAAATAAATATGTAACAGAAATTGCATGATAACAGCGAAGAACAACTGGTCGCCTTGAAAATGCTCTGCTATAATGCCAAAAGCAAAATGACTAACACAAACTAAAATAAGTTCATAATAAACATATAAAATAGCTCTAGTCGGGACTGCTCGACTACAAGATCCCCTGAACCCTTCTGCTTTTAAAAATTTTTATAAAATACATATAAATCAACATTTAAGATTTAGTGATTCTAGCTCGAAATGTCTAGGAGATATCCATTTTTTTAGCGCCGTAAATATACATATGTTTGTACGTAAATGTGTATACGCATGTATGCTTATATGTATGTATATGTACATATGTGTATGTTTTATATTGGGCTACGTGCTTTGATTCACGTCTATCACTGATAGGCTTTCGAGACGCCTCGCGCGTCTCGCTAATTATACGCATGGCAATATGAGTTGGTGTGGGTGCTCCAGATAAAGAAAGTAAAGCAACACTCAGACAATTGTATACGCTTAAATTGTAGTTGTATATACATACAGAGGTGGTCAAAAATATTTACACAACGAGCATTTTTTTACATGCTCTGCTTAAAGAGCTTTGTTTTGTTGTTTTCGTTCGCCGTTTTTGAAAAAAATCTTTTGTGACATAAAGCCTATTCTATGTAGAAGCGATCGGCTAAAGAAATTGCTAAAATAACGGTACATGCTAATAAATAGAGCGAAAAGAAGAATTACTTAGAGGTTGTCAAAAGTATTTACACACATTTTTTTGCGTCTTTAGTATTTACACAAAACTTAATCAATGTTTATTGCTATTGTTTAATGTTATTTCTTTTGGATTTTTGTTTTATATAACAAAGGGCTTATTTATTTAAGTTTGTGTTTAGTTATTCCTGCTTTTACTTCAATTACAGCCCGATGCCTTGCTGGAATTGATGCCACCACGCCTCCTTCTCCCTGTTACATACATTTCAACAAAACCATTACACCCTGATTTCCCATTGAAAATGGGTTCAGGGTATAAAAAACAGTTTGACTAAAAAACTCATCAGAAATTGTTTTTGCCTTCGTGTGCATGTAAATACACGCATACATACATACATACAAAAAGAACGCAGCAATCACGCGTGATTACCCATACAAACGCAACTGACAGTTTGCTTCATTTGACTCAAGCAAACGATCAGTGTTTGACTTGAGGAAACGAAGACTGAAATAACTGTCTCCCTCAGAGCGCGAGCGAGCTAAGCCAGACGCGACAAGAACAGTTTCTGTCTGAGTTTTTTTGATTGTGTCAGTGAAAGACACTTATTTGCAGACAACGAAAAAGTGTTAACAGTTATTTTCTCTTACTTACTCTCTAGCTCTCATGCAAGCAATCGTATTTGATATACGCCCGCTTTGCTTACTCTCAGCGAACATGCAGATAAGCAAACTCTTTGTGTGTGCTTGTGAGTAAGCATGCCTGCGCTCGCAGCTCAGTCATAATAAATACATGTACATATCTTACTCTCTTGCAGTCTCGCATGCAATCGTACTCTAACTGACGTCATTTTGTAAACAGGAGACATATAACTGCTAAATTAATTTCTCTTGTTTTTTTTTTTTTACAAAAACTTGTGCATGTAACATTTATAATAATTTTTATTTGAGGGATTAACTATTATAATAATAGCATTTTGCACTTTCTCATTAATAATACTCTACTTGTTTATTTTATGCAAAGCTTGCGATAATTCTGCAGAAGGCTTACAGTCTGTGTGCCATTAGCATGAACCTTTTGAAAAATAGAAAAAAAAAAAAAAAAGCGAAAGGCTTAAGGCAGTTGTCAACATTAAAAGCCTCAGCACACATGCTACACCTCTCTTTCGCGTCTAAATCCCATCGCCCAGCAGCTCATTATTATGCGAAAGTTGTGCGGCGGCTGAAAATTACATTTTGATGTCGTCTTCGGTGGCATCGTTCTGATTCGTTGATATTTTAATGGATTTTGTATTGAGTCAATTTTTGGGCTCGAGCCGCACAAACCGAAATTCCTTTAGGCGCCAGCCTGTTGTCACATTGAATTTGCCCTTTGAATGAGTTGAGTTGAGTTGAGTTGAGGCGGCAAAAGTTTCAACCGCAGGTGAGGGGCTCTGAAGCTGGCTTTGTGGTGGAGGTAATCTGCATGTGAATAGGCAAAAATAAAAATAAAAATAAATAAGATAAAATGCGCCTAGACAACAAATGCCTGAAGGCATAACAATTTATCTGCACGAAAATGGCTTCTAGAATTAAATAAATATTTGATAAACGAGTTTAAAGTAGTTGTGTGCAAATCTTTAACCGACTTTACTTGCTTTACTTGCTATCGGCAAACAAACCCCCCAAAAGCTGACCCATTGGCACCCTCGGCTTAACACGCTTCTGCACCATAAATTTCAATTAGTTTGTCGTATTTTATTTGAAAAAAGAAACAAAATTCCTGATTTTGTTTTTTTGTTTTGCTATCTCAGTCGTGACTCAGAAAAATAAGCAAATCATTCTTTTATTGCAATTTAATTTGCCTTTCTTTTCTTGGATATAAAACATGCGCAATAAATATTTAAAATACGAACAAAAACTGGGCTGATAGCTACGAATATTAAATACACTCTCATTAACAAATAAAAATTTTATCTTTATCATAGAGTTTGTTATTTTAAGTGTAATACAAATATAATATAATATATAATAAGTATACAGGCTAAACAAATTATATAGAATATAAACAGTTTTTATCTCAATATATTTAAATATGAGTTTGAGATATTATAAAACTCAAGCAATTTATTTAATTTACATATTTAACTTATTCAGCTTATTAAACTCCTTTACTCAACTTATACAACATTATTTAGGGGTCTGAAAACCCTTTTCCTACATGTTAAGAAATCCATTATACCACGATAACCCATTTTAAATGGGTTCAGCGTATCAACAAATTGTAGAAAATAAAGTAAGTAAATCAACTGGGGCTTACAACAATTTATTTAAAACAAAGATTGCTAGATTACATTGGACTTGCCTTGTTTATCGCTTTTGAGCTAAAAGAATGTTTAATTTTATGGAAATTCCCTTAAATTGGTGTCAAAAATTGCAATAATGGTCAGTCGAGCTAACAGAGAAAGAGACATGGCGAGAATTTGAGACAGGGTGAAGAGCTAAGGTACTCTGTGGTATAAATTCCCCTTTGTGGACTTTGCCAGTTGCAGGTCGAAGAACTATCCGCAAATGTAGCACCAAATGCGCCTGGCCGTAAAATGCCAGCAGACAATGCAAATTGCCAGCAAGACGGAGGCGCTTGAGCCGTGTTGTTGTGGTGCCAAGAATTGCCGGGAACTGCAGAGTGGCTGCTGTGGCTTTATTGCATGCAAATAGACAACAACAACAACAACAACAGTAAAGCACACAGACATTTGGCCGAGACACGTGAAATGATGTGCAAATCTTATTAACAATTGCTGCCAGCAGCAGCAGCAGAAGCAGCCAACGGTCTAGTGCAATTCGGTTGAGTGTTGAGTCCATTGGGTTCGCTTTTGGGTCTCTGCAAACTCGCCCCCTCCCTAATGCTTTTACCCAGCTAAAGCGCCTTTGAGACTAGTTAGAGCATGTCCTTTGGGGCTTTGGGGCTGGAGATTCTGTTTAGTTTAAGATGCACAATTGATTTAAAGGTGATTAAAGGTGTTTTAAAACAATTTCATGTGTTGAATAACGACGATTAAAAATTGAATACAAAGAGTCAGAAAAAAAATTATAACAATAAAATATACAAATTATGTAAAATACAAAAATATGATTAAGTATAAATAGAATAAATACCAAATAATAATAAAATAGAATAAATATAAAATAAAAAATAAATAGTACTGAAGTAAAATATATCTAATATGTATAAAAAAAATAAATAAAATAATAAAAATAGCATATAAGAATAAAATAAATAGATGAAAAAAAAACAACAAATAAATTACAAAAGCGTTAATAATCAGAACATAAAATATTTACTATCTTTTTTTTCATCTCTTTTATTTTTTATAAATAAATAAATACGTTTATAAAATTTAATAAAAATTATTTATAAGCATACAAAATATATAACGCAATAAAATAAAATAAAAAATATTTATAAAGTTCAATTATATACTTTTAATAAATAAATATTTGTTATATTTGTAATACGTACGTGCTTCCTATCAAAATACTCAGGAATACCAAATCAAAGGCAAAAATTTAAGATTTTTTTATTCCGTCTTGAAGGCATCATGAAAATACTTAAAGAAATTGTGGGAAACTTCTTTCCTTATGTATTCTGAATGCATCGCTTAATTTAAATTAGAGGTTCCATTAAATTCTGCGTGAATATGCATATATCTTAATACTTTTAGGTGACATCTGACAAAGAGAATAACCCAAATATCTTCATGGCGTCTCATAACTCAGTGGGTAAAACCAATTTGGTGGGCCCGGCGGTTGTTGCGCTTGTGTTTTCCCATTAAAGTCAACTAATAAATATTCCAGGCAATTGGACAGTGAAGAGGGGTCGCGGGGAGTCAAGCGGGTACGCAGCTAAAGTCTCAGACGGATATTAAACACTTAAATGCTAGCATAATTTTTACTATTCCAGCGGCTAAGTATTTAATTTAATGCGTCGCTCGGCTATGGAAAAGCTAAGCTGAAAACAAATAAATTGAGCTGGTGGCCAAAAAGGGCGACTAGGCCAGGAGGAGGCAAGCAGCTGGCAGCCGACAGTTGGATAGACAGGCAGACGGCAGACAGCAGCAGGCGGGCCAGAGAGTTGGGGCTGTAGGCTTTGGTTGGGGCTTGGCTGGCTGCCTGCCCACACAGTAGTGGGCAAATTAAAGATTAAACGCTGGCAAAAATATGCTATGGGGTCAGTCACTGGAGGTGGTGGAGAGCTCCAAAAACAATGCCCACACAGCCAGCCAGTCAGCCAGACAGACAGACAGACAGCGTCGAGAAGTGAGAGCTGGAGAAGGAATGGGGCCCAAGCTCAAGTCAAACAAAAGCCAAATGAAATGAACGCACGCTTAGCTGAGAAGCTGACGCCAGTCAAGTCGAAGTCGAAGAGGGGAATGAAGCGGTCAATAGGAGCACGAGAAGGAGCAGGAGCAGGAGCTGAAAGAGCAGGAGAATCCGGGAGCAATGGTTCTCTGCCAATTTATGCGCATTATTAAAGCGAATGCATGAGATGCTTCACATGCCAAAGGTGAGCCCATCGTGCTGGTCCAAGTGCACATCAGGGGTTGCGTGGGCTCCAAGTCTGGCCTGCTCCGGTGATGGCCACGTACATACATACATAGGTGTCGTAAACGGACATTTATTTATGTAGATTTGTGTTGAAGGCAACAGACTGTATGTGTCTGGTAAGAAAATAAAATGGTGGATAGGGCGAAAGGTTTTCTTATTAGAATTATTAAATCAAGGTAGAGTTGTAGAGTAGTAGAGAGTCTATAGACAGACATGGAACTTCAACGAGAAGAGTGACAGCAAATGTTTTGACAGAAATTAAATACACAACAATGACAAAATTTCTACATGCTTTAAAAGTGTAAATTAATATATTATTAATAGAGTTCTCTATAATATGATAACGGTTTATATATATTCAGCTTATTTCAATTGGATTATAAGCATGTATGTCATCTTTTGCCATCAAAATACTCGTTCACTCTTCGAAAGTATTTAAAGCGGTTTTGGGTAAATCTTTAGAAGGCCTCTCCGGCCATTTAGCTCTTGCATTTTTGAGTTATAGGCTCAAAACTGTAGAAGATAGGTACAGCTATTAGTTGATGTGGTTTCAGTTTATAATGGGCATAGATATATGTATATATCATTTTATGTTGGGCTGTCTAAACTAATGTATATTAGTTATATATTTATTACCTTCACTAATCAGTAGGAGAAGACTCAGCCGACATCAAGCTCGAGACTTACTTGATATAAAAGAGATATATTGTAGCCTTCAAGCTCAGGTACACCCCATATACTCTTGCTTCCCTTTAGCATTTTGTAGTGTGACTCTTAACGTTAATAGCTCTATTATTTAATTTCGGTTTATTTATTCTTTTTCACATTCACTTCACATTTGCCCACTATAATTTTAAGTTATATCATGTTTAGCCACTATCAAAAGCCACAATACTTGATGCTATCGCTTTACTTAAAGCTGTATTCCAAAATAAGGATGTAAAAGTAACCGAAACACAAAATTGCGAGCCATTGAGCAAATGTAGCTGCATCATTAAACGTAAATTTTATGGCTTTAACATTAATTTATGCACACTTCAAATGTGGCTGAAATTATAAGATTTTAATAAACTCGCTCGGCCGTCCAATGTGCTGCAGTGCATCGCATTAAGTACGCGCCATTTAAACGGGGCCAGGACCGGGGCCAAACAATAGGCATAAAAATCAATTATGAGCCATTAGCCGGGGCACAACAAGCGCTTCAGACTGTTTGGCCAGGAGCGAGCTCCAAGGGACTACTCATGCCCTCATGCTCCTGCCCATGCCCATTCACAGCAGAGCACAGCACAAGTGTAGCTCATAAATCATCTGGCAGGCTGTTGCGCCGACTTCAGGGTTTGCCAGTTTACATACACATATATATGTATATATACATATATAAAGCAACTCCTCGATTTCCCAGTTGTTCACGCATTAAATATTTATTTAGCAAGATTTTAATGGAGCCAAAGAAGTTAAGTGTGCAAATGCCGAGCAACACGCAGCAGCAGGTGAATCAGCCAGGCAGCCAGGCTTACGTGTCCTTTGTGGGCGTGGTGTGTGTGCGTGTTTGTTGGTGTTTGTATTTTATGTAGTTGACAGCTGTAGGCATCGAGTTTTGCTCTGTGCGCCCAGAGCAGAGCAGAGCAGACAAATTCATTTCATTCGTCCGGAAATTAAATGCATGTTTGACCTATTTAAATTTTTGAAGCAGCGTTTTGAAGAGCCTATGAAATATAATTTATTGTGAACACACATTTCAATGAGTCTGTGCAAGATTGACTATAAATTGGCACACGAGGGTGAGTTGAGGCTCAAGCTGGATTAAGAAACTAAATGTGCTAAGAGCCATTGAGATGTGAAGAGAAATTCTAAATTGAAATCATAAATATTTGTATTAGCATATGTTAGCAAGAATATTAAATAGCATAAATTAAATGGTTTGCTGTTTCAAATCTAAAATTTCATGAAATTTATTTATAAAATTTATAGCTTTTTGTTTTTATTTTTTTTTTATTATTATTAAGTGTAGAACCTGTATATCAGAAATAGTACTATAACAACACAAGTAAATGATTAAATGAAGAACCAAACCCCATAACGAGTTATCAGGATTTCTATTTATAGCTTATTATTAAGATTATGTTCATTTCATTTTAAAAGCTTTAATATAATACTTTATATTGTTTTTTTTTTTTCTTTTTTTTTTTTCTTTTAGATTCCTTTAACTTGATGTATGCAATGGATAAAGTTAAGAAATTTCGAACTTTGGTGATACAGTTTTAAATAAAATAACTGAATTTCTAAGACTTTGCAGAACAAGTTAGATCTCAATAGTAAGTAAAAGTAGTTCAACAATTAAAAAGAAACAGATGTCTTACAATTTTTCCAACTCATCTAGTAACATATACTTAAAATACGCACCTCAGTTTGATTAACATGTAATGCGGCAAATTTGCCAAATTTACTGCTAATTACAAGACACTTTAGTATATACGGCAGAAATTGAGTTTATTAAAGCTGAACTGGCTAAGGAAAAAGTGTTGCTGCTATTTGCGAGAGTGTTCGCTCATTAGAGGCTCGAAGGGCATTTGTGGCTTAATTAGCGACATAAAAGCAGCTCACACCCAAGATCCTAGTTAACTGTGTGGTTCCCCCCTCCAGCCCCAACTGCCATCAGCTGGTCATGTGACACTTCCGTTGTGGCCTCCCTCCCTCTCGCTAACGTATTGCTGTTTAGTTTGCCGCTCACGTTGCTCTTTTGTGGATGGGGCGGGCAGAGGAGTTGTGGGCGTTGGGGGTTACTTTTATGACTGATTATGTTGTTTTTCGGCATTTAATTGCCACTTGGACTGCGTGCGGATGTGACTATTTTTATAGCTAATGAGCAGCTTGAGTTGAATTCCTCGGCCATTCAAGCAGCATCAGGTGTATTCGGCATTATTATGCTTGGTGTGGGTAAATGAGCACAGATGAAGGTCTACGAACTGTCCAATAAAATGCAAGAAGTTATGTGCGGGTTGTTAAAAATGCGATAAATTAAAATAAATGGTTGGTTGGAGCATCCTAGGGGGATGTGGGATGTGCCTGTCGGCGTTTGGACTGGTTGGAAGGAAAAAATAATATTATAGAGGTATTTCGGTAAGAAAAAGTTTAATATACGCATCTATAAAAATGTGTTCTATAAAAACAATAGACATATTAAAACGAAAAATACCAAAAGATCAAATGATAAAAACTTATAAGAATGTACGCCATTAAAAAAAAGAGAAGACATTTTGTATGTCTTTAAACTAAATAAACAATTCATGTTTTCATTAATATTACATTGGTCTCTCTCTCTCTTTCTTACTCTTCCGGTCGCGTACTAGATTGCCCTAGCTGATATTGTCATCCTATTCACACTTTCGTTTTATTTTTAGTTTTATGACATTGAGATAGTGTGTGAGAGAGTTGTTGAGAGACCGATATACGCTATATATACTTTCTGACGGAGAGTCGCTGCACACAGACCCAGTGTGCGAGCATATCAGATATATTTAAAGAGCGCTTTCGTTTTACGTTTGGAATTGAATGGTGTTGCATTGCTCGCTCGCTGTGTATGCGTCTCGATCACACACACACTCTCCCACGCACTAGCCGAATCCCTCTCAGAGAGTCGCTGCACACAGACACAGTGTGCGAGCATATCAGATATATTTAAAGAGCGCTGCTTGCGCTTGCTAATATTGTTATCCCAGTCGCACTTTCGTTTTGCATTTGGAATTTAATGGTGCTGGTGCTACTCTCGCAGTGCGAGACTCGCACTCACTATCGGTAGGTCAACTAATCAGTGAGAGAGTGTGTGAGAACGATCCACGCAATGCGCTGATATGGTCGCACACTATATGGCTGCCATGCTCGCTCGCTGTGTATGCGTACTCAATCTCACACACACACTCTCCCACGCACTACCTGAATCCCTCTTAGAGATTCGCTGCACACAGACATAGTGTGCGAGCATATCAGATATATTTAAAGAGCGCTGCTTGCGCTTGCTAATATTGTTATCCCACTCGTGCTTTCGTTTTGCATTTGGAATTTCATGGTGCTAGCGCACGATACATACATACGCGCGGTCACGCCTATTTTGTCTCAAGTACTTTTGCTTCTCAGTTCGATACCTATTTAATAGTGTGCAATAATTTCAACGCATCGCTGATTTTAGTAATACTGATTCACCCGTTTTCATATATGAAATGCTACGAGCAACCTTATTAAAGTTTGGAGTTTACTTATTTAGCGCTTCTCAAATGTCATGTCAAAACTTGTCGTGCTGAAAAATGAAATGTTAGCTATTTTGCAGGCAGACTCAGCTGCAGCTACCAAATTACTCGCGCTGTTTGACTTAATGGCCGTTCAGATTGGCAGCAAACAGACGGCAACACAAAGAGCCAGCCATTGATTTAGAGAAGGATGACAGACAGAAAGAGAAAGAGGGAGAGATGCCGTAGAGAAGAGATGGACGACACACATACACAGAGTAAACGTCAAAAGAAAACGCATTACTGGTAGCTCGACGGGGCAAAAGAAGTTTCAACTGAAATTATGCGTTTGCACAAGACATAAAGCGAGCTGTCAAAGTCAACGAGTATTAGGCCATGTTGTACCCTGTAACAGTTTAATTCAGTGGAAAATTTTAGATCGACATTAAGTATGATCAACAAAATTATAATTTTATATACATACAATTAAAAATTGCAAATTATAATTCATTTTTGTAGAACAGATCAAACTTTTCATCTTCTATAGGATCGTGACCGTCCGCATTCTGCACATAGCAGGTCTCCATGCACTCGCTTCTTGTCGCAAAACGATTTGGATTTCCACCGCAGCCACTGTAATAGAAGTGTACACAACGATTGCTTACATAGTCATAGCCGAAAACACGAATTTTAGCATCGCATGGACCAGCATCGGCCATATAAAGGCATTGAGCTGCGTATAAGGAAGAACAATCATATGTTAAATTAACTGATACCAAAATTAAATACGTACGTGCTCTAATGACTGTGTTGAAGGCCGTCATCCCGGTGCTAATAAGCGATAGAAAATAAATTAATTGCATATTATTCATGATGATGCAAATGGAAGACCAAAGAAATTCTAGAAACACCTAGAATAAAATTCAAATACAGTTACTTAAAGTGAATAGTCAAGGCTAAATTGATGTTTGACAATGATTCAGAGCTGATATACCCCGTAAGGATAGCATGGTTAGCTGAGACACATATGTACATATATACTCAGCCAGTTTCTCTCTAAGTCTGCTGGCTGAACTGCACTTTGGAGTAGTCGCAGCATAGCACTTCATCATTTTTATTGCCAAGAGAAGCATCACTTCCTACCCGCTGTTTGCTTCTAAAACCAAAAAGTTATTTTGTCCGTCTATTTTCTTCTCTTTTTTTTTTGCGAATTTGACTAACGATTTGATGACGTTGATGGGGCTTTGAAATGCATAAAATAAAATGCATGATATTGAGAGAGAAGTTGTCGCCGCATATTTCACGCCAAAGTGCAGCGCGCTTTAAGTTCGAGCAGCGGAAGTGGATGTGGCTGTGGCAGCAACGGAAACGGATATAAGACGCCATAATGTAAATGGCAAACACTCAAGTTTTGCCAACGATTCGTATCTTGCTTTAAGTGTCTGGCTTAAAAAATCGATTTAATTTAATTTGTAAAGCGATTTTCACTTAAAATGTGATTACGCAAATTTTCAATTTGAAAACGATAACGAAAATTTGCAGCGTAGCTGAAGAAGGGTCGGGGCTGGCTAGGGCGTAGAGCCTGCTCTCTCTTCCCCCATTTCCATATTCCCTTTCCAGCTAAACCAATTGGCATGCGTTGTCGCCCCAAAGACTTCCGCTGTTTTCTTTGCAATTGTTGTACATGCGTTGCGTGCTGAGCGTCTCTGTGTCCCGCGGGTATTTCCGCGTCAAATTCTCAAGAAGCATAATTATATATGTTATATGCACAAAGGGAGAGCGTAATCAATTTGGTGTGCAACAAGCAAATCGAGGCTACTGGCAATGTAGCTATTTTCGTCATGGTATGTGGGGGTGTAATACTCTCTTATTATCTGCTAGACCCATATGACACTAGTAATAAAAAAATATAATTCGAATTATATTAAAAGAAGTAAGCGTTCATTAGACTAGACGTTAGTTGGGTTTTGTGTGGCTTTAAAAAAAAAAAAAAAAAAAAAAAAAAAAAAAAAAAAAAATTGTATTTAGGTCTTATGTGCATCATATATTCAGAAAATATTATACAATTACTACAATTTCTAAAGTTATGTTGTATAACCTATTTAAAAAAAATATGTATATTTTAAAATATTTCTCAGATAAATAAATATAAATATATTTACAAAATGCCATTTTGTTATTCACAATTTTTATACCCTGAACCCATTTTCAATGGGAAATCAGGGTATAATGGTTTTGTTGAAATGTATGTAACAGGCAGAAGGAGGCGTGGCAGACCCCACAAAGTATATATATTCTTGATCAGGGTGACGAGCTGAGTTGATTTGGCCCTGTCCGTCTGTCTGTCTGTCCGTCTGTCCGTCTGTCCGTCTGTCCGTCCGTCCGTCTGTCCGTCTGTCCGTCTGTCCGTCTGTCCGTATGTTTGAACGCGTCGATTTCCGAAGATATAAGAGCTAGAGACTTCAAATTTTTTGTAAAATGTTCGTAATTACAGCGCGGATATCGAGTTTATCATTAAAAATCGATAACTCATCCCAATCTTTTTTTATCGATAAAAAACCTTATCGAAAACCAGTTATAAAATTATATCTTCTACACCTTTATTGCTAGAGTCTCCAAATTTTTAATGTATGCTTACATGCAATTTATACAATTTCGGTTTTTGTTAAAATTTACCCCCCACCCTTAAATTCACCCCCTCACCCTCACTTTTGTAAAAAGCGTATTTCAAATACTAGAGACTTGTGCTTTGGCAATTACATGCATATCCATGTTATAATCATAATCTGAAAGTTTCATGAAGATCGTACGTGCATAAAAAAAGTTATTAATCAATAAGTTCTCATAGTAAGCGCACACTGCAGCCCATGCGTGTTTATGCTTGGGTGCTTGTGTGTGTATGTGTTTGTGTATGTGTGTGTATGTGTTTGTGTATGTGTATGTGTATGTGAGTGTGTGTATGCGTTTGTGTCTGTATGCGTGTGTGTGTATGTATGCCTGTGTGTGCGTACGTGTTTGTGAAAGACGCGAAAAATGATTGAAATAGCTAACACTCCAAGGGTTCAGGGGATCTCGTAGTCGAGCAGTCTCGACTAGAGCTTTCTTACTTGTTATTTTATATGGCTTTAGATTTATTTAATACAAACAGTTGAAACTCTCCAGAAAATGATTTCAATTCATACCTATTTTCTGTGCAAATAGAGTTCATGTTACCCTATTTGGCAGTTACTATTGCCATAACAGCATCCTTCGAAATTCCAATAAAAATCAACAGCAAATCCGCAAAAACCAGAAAACAGTTAACATTTATCGACAACCGCTGAGCAATATTTGCGCCACGTTGCCTGGCCCAAAGGGCCTTCAACCGACACTTAATTAAGTTTCACTTGCTGCAACATTTGCCAGTCACTAAAACCCAATGCACAGCAGCCGCTTATGATGCTGCTCTCTCTCTCTCTCTCTCTCTCTCTCTCTCTCTCTCTCTCTCTGTCTCTGTCTCTCTGACGTTAGTTGCCCACAGCAAAGCTCTGCAGCGACCGCTAATGCGGTTTAGTTGTGCTCCCGCTTCGCTCCCTATCGCCAGCTGCAGCCGTATCGCAACTAAAGCAATTGCATTTGGCACCACACAAAATGTAACGCAAATTTTGACAGACGCTGATTTCAGTTCGTTGATTATCGTTGACCACTGCACCTGAACAGGTGGGGAGCGAAAGGCAAGGCCTCCAACAGAGAACAGCCAACAGTGACTGCAAATTGTTACAAATTTGGGCAGCAGGAATGTATTTTTCTCTTCTTTTTTTTTTTGTTAAATTTAAATAAATTTGCAATGGCTGGCAAGAGTTGGCAGTTGCCATTGTTGTTGTATTTTTTTGGCTAAAGCGGAAATCTACCCTCATCAAGTTCCATTAGATTGTCAAAGCTCAGACTCGACGTTGGCGTCGGCTCAACCGTGCGCAAAAGTGTCAAAATGTTTAACATATGCCCACACGAGACATGGGCAGGGCTCTATTTATTGTAGTTGTTGTTGTTGCTGTTGTTTGCACTGACATTGCTGATAACAATGACAATAACAAGCAGCCGACGCCCTGTGGGGCCATGTGTGAAGTAGTTTGCTAGGGGCCGCCCCCAGCACTGATTGGGCATGGCTGCTGATACCTCTCTGCGATGCCTGGGCCCCTGGAGCTGCTGCGTTTGTTGACCTGGTTGTTGAACACAAACCAACAACCGTGCTCTAGTGTTAGATAACGCCACAAAATGTGACGACATTTGAGCAGAAGCTTCACGTTCAAAATGTGCAGGCTTTATATTTGTATATATTTGTATACCTCACATAGTGTTAAAAAAAATATATAGCTACAATATTTATAAAAAATATATCTTAAAAACTTAAAGCCCCTTAGGAGAGATTTTTCCAAATTATGCGCCTCTTTTAAAAATTAGAATTCATCAAAAAATATTTTATAATAGAAGATTTCAATTAAAGAAGCAAATCTTGAATATTGCATTAAATAATAATATTAATGTATATATAAATATTTAGAATTTAGTATTTTATTTTAGGCTGCTAGCCTTATGGCATGATTAATTATATAATTAAGCGATACATAATATTAATGTAAACTGATTTTACAGTATTTTCATTGTATTGTATTAGAATAAAATATCCCAACCTTATCATAAAATAAAATGTTCTTTTTAAGTTATTAAATTTCATAATTGAATTCATTCATTCATTTATTCTGGAGTAAGAGAAAGAAATTTTGATTATATTCGTCTGCAAGGCAAAGAAATCTCATTTCCTAAAGTTTATTTCTTATGCATTTCTGTCGACTCGAAATTTTTCTGGCTCAGCTGAAACGCTTTTTCTTGCCACTATTTTTTGGCTGATTATAAAAAGCCGCCTAGGAGTATGCACTGCGCTAATTACCAGCCGACTAGCTCAAGCCGCTGACTTGATGGGGCTCGTACCAAAGGAAGTTTCCAAATATTTTCATTAGCTGGCGCCGCAGTTTTCTGGTATTTCCTGCGTGTCCCGCGCAAACACCGCCCGGCCATTAAATGCTTTAAGCTACATAAAATGTGAGTTTGGCTTAGGCCTCTTAACGTCTCCTCTTAGCCAATGTTCAACTGAATTTAAACGAGCGAGTTAACAAGCAAAAATTTGATTTATTGCTAGGCGAAAACTTTGCGCCTCGACTTTGGCGCACACTTTGCGCTTGTGTGTGGGCGTATGGGCGTGTCAGGGATAAAACGTCTATCAGCTGCCAGTTGAGCACTCGCCCACAGCACTCTCCTCCTCCTCCCCCTTCTCCTGCTGACTGCACTTGTCTGGGCCATATGCAAAAGACGCCCACGAAACTTTAATGAGCTGACATTGAGGCGCCTTCGTGCGCCATTTGGGCGCCGAAAAGTTTGCGTTGTTGCTTTAATTGCTTTGCGTGCCAAGCGAAAATGTTCCACAGTGGTAGTTGGGAGTGTCTGGAGTTTCCCGTTTTCAGCCTTTTTTATGTGCATTTTTATGGCACACGAGCAAACAATTTTGCTACACAAATTCCATAAAAAAAAATTGAGTATTCCTTTTGGGATAGGTCAGTGCTAACGGCCTTTAAATGCAGTTGAGGGAATTCCATTTTGTGTTGCCTACTTTTAAGCGTCGCCAGCGGAGTAAGCAGTGCAAAAGCTGCACTTGAACACGCGCAGAATTTATAGCAAGCAGTGCATGAGCAATTAGCTCAATTAAAGTTTGTTTCTAATAATATAGAATATAGAATATAAAGTATAAAATGTAAAATATATCTATAAAAAAATAATAATAATAAAAATAAAAAATAAAAAAATAAAAAATTAAATAACAAAATATAAAATATAGAATGTGAAACTTGAAATATGAATATGAAATATAAATATATATTAAAGATAACAGATAACAGATAAAAGATAAAATATATAAAATAAAAATATAAAATAAGAAAGAAAAAAGATAAAAGATATAAGATAAAATATAAAATATAATATATAATATATAGAAGAGTATATGGGATATTTGAATTTTATGGCTAGCTTTAGATTGAATTCAGACTCAATGTTCGTTTTTTGTTTTTTTAACGGAAATATTTTGTGTTGCCTGGATGTAATTTATGTCCTGCGTATTATTAGCTCATATTTATGCTGCAAATTATCTGAGGCTCCACATATAGTATAAACTGCTGTTAATTTCCATTACAAAGTGAAAGGCTGGAAGGTCTGAGAGCTGGGAGCTGAGAGCGTTTGCCCAAGTGGATTTCGTACATAAGCGTATCAATATGCAAAAGAGGTTTGGCCCAGGACTTGCCACTAAGTGAATGTGAAGACACGGCAGCCAGAAGCCCACAGGACACAAGTGGCTAAACGTGACGAGCATACATTAGCACAGCTCGACATACATACATAAATACATGCAGATATGTATGTGTTTTTGTGTATTTGTGTACCTACAGCTCAGCTGAATCTCCCCTCGTACCGCAATAAATGCAAAAAATATGCATAAAGTGCAAAAAAAAAAAAAAAACATGGCATAGAAAAACGCGTTCAAGTGTCGGTTGGAAAAAAAGTAAAGAAAAGAAAGGAGAACAAGTGCGAGCGCCAGCAAAAAACATGCCAAAAAGTGAACACGAAAAATATTCAATCAGACAAGTTGGACAGCAGCGGCGGGGGCTGAACACTGAGAAAAGATGCGTGCGAAAAATGTGAAAATACGAAATTGTGAAAATGTGTCGAGCCCAGTCGAGGCCAATTTTCTAGCAGATGTATGAAAAATCAGAAAAATCAGTGATGCCTAGAATATGGCCAACTAAGCAATTCTCTATTGCGAGCACTTGTCAGCTAGATAAGATGAAGGGAAAGTAGAAAAAAAAAAAACTGAAGAAGAGGAATGAATGAATGACTTAATAAGAAAACGAAATTGCAATAGGTAGCTACTCCTAGCTTATGTATGTGTGCATGTTTCTTCAGATAAATCTGAATAAAATTCAAAAAGCTTTGTCTATAATTAACAATAATAATATATTATAAGTATACCGCATTCATGAATTTATTTTAATTATTTAATTATCTAATATATTTGCCAAGTCTCTCTTCTATAATACAAGAGCTGATTAATATGCGTCTGACTTCTGCCTGAAGTCCATTTGGTATCCAAGCAAATGACGGGCCATAAATTGTGGCGCTAAAGAGCTATCGACAGACACGCAAATGGCGGCGAGCCAAGCCAATATTTAATTAGAAAGATAAAAATAAAATGGGGCGTGGTCGCGGCGAAGACAAACAAATTAAGTTTGACTTGAGAATTGGTTCATGGCCAACAATATTTTCGCTTATGGCAGCTGCCAAGACGAAGCTTGGCCAGCTCTTCAAATGCAATAAGGCCTTTGCGTCTAACCTGGCCAAAAGTCAATTTACAAAGAAGCGAAAGGACTTGGCTTTTTTCTATCGGATTTTTCTTATATTTTTTAATGCATATATTAATCCAACGCTTATTTCGTTTGACTGAAGCTAAGAGCCAGCTGGCAAAGGGTGAGAGGGAGACAGGGAGAGAGAGAGGAACTGGAGGGAGTGAGCGAAAACCTTTGGCAAAATCCATTTGTTGTTAAAAAATTCAATTTATATTCGATTACGCGACGATGTCTAAGTAGAAGTCGGCAAAATCTGAAGCACATTTTTTTCTTACAATTTTGTATTTTTATTTTTATTTATATATATTTTTTTTTCAGCTTGCTTCGATTGAAAATGCGCCGTCATGCGTTAAAATTGCAATTTTTTCTATGTTAGCCCGCTCAAAGCAAATGCAGAGGCAGCCTTCAAGATGGCAGAAGGAAAAAAGAGAAAAAGAAGAGAGAGAGAGAGAGAAAAAATTGTTAAGCAAATTGATAAATGAAAGAGGCGAGGCAAGGCTGCTTACATATACCCTCTTATAGCCCCTACCATAGCCCCATGTACCCTGTACCCTACTCTAATTGTAAAATGTGGCTGCTGTCGAGTGTTGGCACTAGGCGAACGAACATAACAATCATAGTCAATTGTAGCTAGTTAAATATTCATGGTACTCGTTGTGTGTGTCTGTTTGCCAGGGCGAGAAATAAAATAGCAAAAACAGAACCCAACAAACACACACACACACATATACTATAGCAAAAATGACACCCGGACACGGAAGCGAGTCCGCTGATTGCCCGATTGGCCCCACATGCCGTGTGAATATAGAAGAGACATCGAGAATGCCCATCGAGAGGCGACGCCTCTCTGCTGTATGTATATTGGAAAACGATTTTGAGTCGCTCTGCTACAAACAAAACGTAAACGGAAATCGTAACCGAAACCAAGGCAAACATAGAGATGCGCGTATAGAAATAGCAAAACAAAGACGCCAATTGCGAATTTCATTGCAAATGAAACGAAAAACGTTTTATTTTGATTTTCTGCACGCGTTCGAAACATTTCGACATGAATCAGTGTTGGATGGGGGAGGGGGGGGGGGGGTTAGCTAAGCAGCAGCAGAGGTGGGTGTGGTGTATGGAATAGCAGGGATGGCACTTCAAAGGCAAATGTTTGCCTCTTTTTAACCGTAGACAAATGCATACATGCACACATACATACGTATATACCCTGTGGCTGAGTGAGAGCCAAATGAGTTGACCGGGCCAGGCAGTTGCTTAGGGCGAGTAGATTTTTTGTAGTAGTAATGTGCACATTAATATACCCTCTAATACAAATTAATCACGGCATTTGAGCTTGAGTGGGAGAGATGTATAAGGAAGTATGTGTTTTTCCTTTTTCAATAATTCTAATTCTTATTTCATTTGCAATCTGTCTTTTAGCTTCTACAATACTAACTTCTCTCAAATACAGGGCATTTCACAGTCGCCCATTCTCAATGAAAATCAAGCAAACAAGAAGTAAGAAAATATTCTATTTTCATTTAGCCATGCAATAGGGATTTTCATCGACTTCCTTTTTTGCATTTTACTTGGCCAATTTGCGTGGAGTTGAGACAAAAAGTGAGCGACACACACGAATGAAGACGGCAGAGTGAAGTCATTTGGGCCATGGCTAAGGGGGCTCGATGGGAGGCGCCACATGTGGCGAGACAGCCAGTCCTGCCACATGGCAGGCGCTGCTCATTATGCGGATACAAAAAAAAAAATAAAATAAAAAAAAAAAAGGGAACCACTGCCCAAACATTGGGAAAAGTTGTGCAAATACTTTAAGCGTTAATAAAGAGAGTTAATTGAGCAAGTTAAAGGCAAAAAAAAAACAAAAGAATTTAGAAATGGATTTAATATAGACATATGAGATTTTTTAGTTCTAATTGAAAATGTATGTCTATCTATTGTTTAATATTTTATTTATATAAAACATAACATAACTATATATTAATATTTCTAGTTGCATATTTCAATATTTTATACATCAATTTATGCAATGCTATTATATATATTACTAAAATATAATTTGAAGATCATATCGGAAAAACGATCATTATTTTATTTGTATTTTTTTATTTTTTTTTTATTATTTTTTTTTTCCGTCAAGAAATACAAAACTTTTAGCCAAAAATTCTTAAATATATAAATAAATTTATTTTTATGTTATTTCTTTTTTATTTAAAATTAAAATCTTAAAATAAATATTTCGAATTCACTTTTATTTATTATCTATCGTCTTTAATATATTATTTATTATATTTTATATATTGTATATTATATAAAATATATTGTATTATTATTAGCTCTATTCGAGAGAAGGTAAAAATTTAAATTTGCATGGTTAAAAAATTATTTGAGAACAAAATTATTTGTTCTAATAGAATTTATTATTTACACATTCAAATAATTTTTTTGTTAGTATATTTTCTGCAAAAATCAAGAATATCTAGTTTGTTAAATTTTAAAATTTAAATACAATTTAAATTTAGCTAATAAAAATTTCTCTCCTCCCAAAGTAGCATTTCTCCATTCCTATAGAAAAGCTAGCTAAAATATTTTCTGAACGAAATGGAAATCTATACCAAAAATATTGACTTTTTGTCTGCTGCATTCGCTTAAATCAAGATCTTCCGGCTGGATAACAAATGAAAACAGCTGTTCCCACACACAAAAGAGCAACTTCCCACGCTCGGCATGCTATGCAAAGACAATTGGCAGCAGTTCCTTGCACTTCCCTACCACAAACGGAAGGTGGGCAGAAGCAGAAGCAGGAGCAGGCGCAGGAGCAGGAGTGGGGCCAGAGACAGTTGCCAATGCCGATTTATGTCGTTCGCCTCGTTGCAGTTAAAATGCTTTTCATGTAAACTGCTCAAGAACTTTGCTCAAGCGGACAAATAACTCAGCAGAGAGAATGTTACAGAGGCAGGCTGGGCAAGGGGAGGGGAGTGAGGGAGTGGGGAGTATATACGTCCAGAGGTTCTTAGGAAACAAGTCGAAAAATATCAACTGCTGTGTATCAACTTATGTAAATTGTAATGTGAAGGACAGCTGTAAGAACTTTGTAGCTCACTCACTCTCTCGATTTCTCTCTCTCTCTCTCTCTCTCTCTCTGTCTTTCTCTAGCATAGTTGGCGCGTCTGGTGCCTTAGTTGTCCTTAAGGAAATGTTTGCTTCTGCTGAAATGAGCAAAAATAATTGCAAATCGTAAAAAGAGAGAGAAAAAAATGTTTGTTGAGGCTGTCGTCGCTATTCACAACTTCAGCTCACGATTCCCAGTTCGCAGTGCTCATGTGTGCTGCCAGACGATGTCAGGCGGAGACAGAGACAGACAGACAGGCAGTGAGAGAGAGAGAGCGAGTGAACGAGAGGGGGCGACAGTCAGACAAACACGGACGGAAACGGAAATATGCAATGAAGCAGAAGTTGGCAGGAAATTGTTAAGACGCCGCGCCTCCGCTTGCTCGGCCTCAGCTCACTCTAACCCTCTCGCTGTCTCTCTCTCTCTCTCTCTCTCTCTCTCTCTCTCTGTCTCTTGCTGTCTCCCTGTTGCGCTGTTCTATTTTTACAGCTTTATTTTATTTTTGCATCATCGAAAGGGTTTCCCTACCAAAAATAAAAACAACGAGACCAAAAAAAAAAGCAGCATTCCTTTTGGCCCGTTTTATGTTCTTAGACGAATTGAAAAGCCACATGCAAATAAAATTTGCCTGTTTTTTAGTGTGTTGTCCTTTGAACCCACCGCACCCGCAGCACCCTCAGTACCCGCAGCACCCTCTACGCTTTGTGTCTGCCATACATTGCTGCCCTTTCGCTCTGTTTTGTGGTTTTTATATTTCAATCGAGTCGAGCCTCTCTACTCGATGCTTAAAGTATTTGCAGTTCTTCTTTTCCGTTTCCTTTGTGGCATTTCCTTTTTTTTTTTTGTGTTTTTTTTTTCTTCGTGAGATTTCTATAAAATTTATAAGCTACGTAAATGATGATGTATTGTTGCAGTTGTACCCAAGGGTGGACGATAGCTCGGCAGGATGTACGAATAATGGACTAGCGTGTTTAAATAAAATGTTCAATAAGCTGGCAAAGAAAACGAGTGGAATCATATGTAAGGGTTGATATTGAAGCATTACTAGCAACAAAGAAGTTAAGGTAAACCATTCATTGCACTTTATGTAGGGCTTGAGGTGGGCAATACGATACAATGGCCTGCAAGATGGTAAAGTATAAACAAATAAAAAGCAATTGACTTTTGTGTTTAGCATGATAAATACAGGTAAAAACTAATTGGATGCATAGGGTTGTCCATATTCGACGGATTCAGCTGGCAACCCTAATGGACAAACGGACAGATACGGGTATAATGCGACGATAAGAAATCTGCTTAAAACAAATGAAATTATTATTATCGTCAAAATAAATACAATATTGTGTCTTGGATAAAAAAAGAAAAAAAAAAAAAATAAATAAATAAAAAATAAAATCTAGGTTCTTCTAGATTGGAACCATCTTATTAGAAAACCCTGAAGTATATGTGCATAGCTAGGAATATTTCATAATTTATCATAAACTTAATATATGTATTTCCCATACATAAACTAAATCATTTCCATTACCCCAAATTCTTTGATTTTATTTACCCTATAAATATGGCTATAATATTAGCTGTGCAGCCAGTTGTCAGGCAATGAAATGCCAAAGAGTCTCAGCAATAAAAATTTGCATAATTTTCACAACTGTCGGCATAAATTGGACAAGCGCAAAAAAATAAACTTTACATGAAATGTGAAAAGTTTTGCCAAAGCGTTGCCAAAAAATGAAAAAATGAAAATGAAAAAAAATGAAAGCCAAAACAAAAGAAGGGAAAGAAATGGAAACTTCTCGCATAAAGTCAACAATAAAATGTGCCAATTGCAATTATGTGTTTGGTACAGTAAACGTAATTAGCCTACAGTGTTGCCTGCCTGAGACGCACCCATAAAATGTGTAATTAATGCGTGAAGTTGCGTCAACTCTCGCAATTTGTTGGCCATTTAATTGTAGGCGGGGCAATTTAATTTGCCTAAAAGGTAGCCAGGTGGCTGCTCTCACGTTAGCCAGGCCACACTGTGGCTGATTGAATAATATCCCCCAACGAGCCGCTTCTAATGGCCGCAGGCGATAACGGGAAGGGGAACGGGAACAGGAACGGGAACAGGAATAAAATTGCATTGTGCACAATATTATAAAAAATTATTTGCCATTTGGCGAAATGCACTTGAATCGTGTCGACAGCGAGGGGCGTGGCAGTTGCACATGCACATGCACTTGCACACACGTGCACGAGTTTTAGGGTATTTGTGTCTGCACGCGATCCGTGCGGCGTCTGTCGCCCAAAAAGTGGCTAAAAACGTGACGAGCATGGCCAAATGCTGAAAAGTTGCGGCTGACAACCGGGCAACCCTAACGATTGTCGTACTGTCTCGCTCTACACGTGCCATCTCCCTCCCTCCCTCTGACTGTCTCATTGCACACCTGAAGTTCCAGTTGCTTGCACTTTTCTTGATGTCCTTCGGCGAGCCGCGTGAAATTGAAAAATCGTTTGCCCTTAAAGCAGCACCGACGGCAACAGCAGCAGCAGCAGAAGCTGCAGCAGAGCTCTGCTGCTTAAGTAGCTGCAACTGGTCCGACTTGCCGTCATAGAGAGCATTAGCATCAGGTTACATGCAGAGCATTTCACACGTCATTTGATGTGAGACGGCGACAGCATGCAACATGTGGAGTCTGCTAGGGGGGCGGAAGGTGGATTGCCATAAAAGTGATTTATAGCAACTGACAGCAGTTGGAATCTGAGAGAGAAAAGCGAAAATGTTCAGGTATGCGTAACTAATTGAGTTTGGAGATACATCGGTTGCTTGACTGAGTGGTTTATTCAATAATACCGGAAGTATATTTATATTTATATTTTTCAGCAACTTTGTCCAATTTTTACAAGTTTTTATTAAACAACTAAAATGTTAATATGAATAATATGTTTGCATTAAATACGTATCCAGGCACATTTACAATATTTGTAAATTGAATCACATATACCATATGTAATAATTAATCTGTAAATGCTTGATTTTAAATGATTTGAAATAATGAAATTAATATAAGCGAGGACCTTTGTAAAGCGCAGGAGTTGGAGTTGGAGCTGTGAGAGCGGAAGTAAGCTCTCCCTCTCATGATGCTCTCACTGTCCCGACTCCCTATTGCATTTAGTCTGAACCAACTATTAAAAAAAAATAAATAAAATTAAAAAAAAGGAAATATTCAAATAATTAAAAAAAAAAAAAGAAAATAAAATTTTTTTATTTCTCTAATTTATGAGTTTCTGTAATTCCTGAATTATTTAATAAATTAATTGAAGTACTTTGAATATTAAAAAAAAAAAGATATATATTTAAAAAAAATAATAATCCTGTTTTATATACTATTAAATTTATAATTGTATATTGCCTTTCTAAATTTAAAATTGAATATTTGAAGTTTTTAAAAATATTTTAAATATTTTAATTTACTTGAGTTTTATTTTCATTTTATATCTTAAAAATGATTTCACATTTAAATTTTCTTTTCTTTTTTTTCAAATTTATCATACTCCGAAAGACTGCTTTACATAAACCTGCTAAGCAAATAATGCAGTTTGCGAGACATACCTTAGCTAATTCACAAACCAGCTAGAAAACTTCAGAGCTTAAAAGCTACAAGTTATATTCATAATATTGTATATAATGTCAATTGTTGCACTGCTTTGTGCATAAAGCAGTTATCATACATCATCATCATGACTGAAGTGGTCAAGTGCTTGTACTGCCACCACATTAGATGTGGTGAATCAGGTCACAAGATGAAAGACTGCAAAAAACCACCAAAATGCTGCATTTGCACGGATGCGGGGCGTACTTCTGTCGATCACATGCCGGGATCGCAGAAATGCCCAAGCACACGACAAACTACAGCAAAATGTTGAAAATTCTCCAAGGTAATCTACACCGGAGCAAAACGGCAGATGCACTTTTGACACAGATAGTAGCAGAACATGCTATAGATGTAGTGATCATCAGTGAGCAATATAAGCGAAAAGAGAACGGAGTTTGGTTAGAGGACGACACCAAGACTGCGGCCATATGGATCCCCAGTAGTAGTGGACAACAGCCACTAGAAAGCAAGATGGGAAACTGCTACGTCTACGCACGCTTCAGAGAAGTCGCAGTAGTCAGTTGCTACCTAACCCCTAGCGATGACATAAGCACCTTCCAGAATAAACTCGATGCAATCGAGGATCTCCTCGTGGATCGACGGCAGCCCTTCATTGTGGCAGGCGATCTGAATGCACGAGCAGTGGACTGGGGAATGTCGTCTACTAACTCTAGAGGACGAAAAATTATGGATATGGCCGCTAGGTCCGGGTTAGTGGTAGCAAACCGCGGAAGCAGACCTACCTTCCATAGGCCGGGATGTGAAGGCACAATACCTGACGTAACCTTTGGATCCGAACACATCGTAGATCGGATAAAGGACTGGAAGATACTCGATGACTTCACGGGAAGTGATCACGAGTATATATCATATGACTTCCAAAATACCAGTCAGCAAAACCACCCATCATACTCAAGAAAGACTTCTCATAGATGGGACATAAGTAAGGTGGATACAGGCAAACTATTAGCTGAATTAGATAGGCGAGAACGACAGTTCGACGGCACATTGACGTCGAAGCAAGTGGTCGAAAGAAGCCTAACCGCTATGGAAAGAGCGTGTAACGTATCGATGCCAAAAACGCACAGCAAACACGGAGGTAGACGACAGGCGTACTGGTGGAACCACGATATTGCAGAAAAAAGGAAAGTATGCATACAATGTAGAAGAAGGCTAACAAGGGCACGACGCTCTGGAAATTTCACGACGGAAGCGTTAGCAGCCAAGAGTGCGAGAAAAGAACTGTCGATTGCTATCACACGCAGTAAGCATGACAAGTGGAAAGAGCTCTGCAAAGATATAAATAAAGACCCTTGGGGACTTGGCTACAAGATAGTCATGAAAAAGCTGAGAAACTACGGAGCAGTGCCAAACGTGGATGATGACACGATGGATCACATAGTGGAAACACTATTTCCAGCACACATCCACGAGGCGCATGAGCGAGCACCCGTAGAGCTCGATGGTTCAGTCCCAGATTTCACCGAGGAAGAACTCAACATTGCAGCTCTCTCCCTGAAGAACAAGAAAGCGCCGGGACCAGATAATATACCGGCAGAAATACTGAAGGTGATAGCATCAGGACGTCCCACTTTTCTACTTAGGATGTATAACGCATGTCTAAAAGAAAGGATATTCCCAGAAGCGTGGAAAGAACAAAGACTGGTGCTCATTAGCAAAGGCAAAGGCGATCCCAATACACCCTCGGCTTATCGCCCATTGTGTATGTTAAACACAGCTGGGAAGCTTTTAGAAAAGCTCATAAGACCTAGACTACTCGCAGCAGTAGAGGCTGCTGGAGGACTTAGCCCTAGGCAACATGGGTTCAGAGCTGGAAAATCCACAATGGGAGCTATCGATGAAGTGGTTCAGGCAGCCAGAGCTACGCAAAGAGGAAATGCATACTCGCGCCCAGTTGTTCTGTTAGCAACGCTGGACGTTAAAAACGCCTTTAATAGTGTAAGGTGGACTGATATGCTTACTTCCTTGGAACACCGCTTCCAGATACCGGAGTACCTCATGAATATGATCAGGAGCTATTTGCAGGATCGAATACTCCTGTACTCCACGCAAACTGGAACAAAACGATACAGAGTAACTGGAGGAGCTGCACAGGGGTCAATCCTGGGACCAGACCTGTGGAATATCAGCTACGACGACATCCTAAGACTGGAAATGCCTGAAGACACCTTCCTTATTGGTTATGCCGATGATATCGCAGCCGTCATTACTGCCAGAAACACCATAGAGGCCCAAAAGAGACTTACCCAAGTCATGATCCGCACACAGACATGGCTCAGCTCTCGAGGATTGGAGCTTGCCACCCATAAAACAGAGTTACTTCTGTTCACGGGGAAGCAGATCCCAACCGAAATAGAGATGCGAGTAAGCGGAAACCTGATAAGGACGCAGAGGACAGTGAACTATCTAGGCGTTAGGCTGGACAGTAAACTTACCTTCTGGGAACAGCTGAAGTATGCCACGCGGAAAACAGCGACAGCAACGGGGTCTCTGAGTAGACTGATGGCAAACGTTGACGGCCCGACGGCAGGAAAACGGAGACTCCTCATGGAAGCGACAAATGCAATACTGCTATATGGCAGTGAAGTATGGGCGGATACCTTAGAGGCAAATGTAAGGCGAAAACCGATGCTAGCTGTGCAACGAAGAGCAGCCTTAAGGATAACATCGGCGTACCGCACAGTCTCCGGGGCGGCCGTGACTGTGATAGCAGCAGTCATACCGGTTGACTTGCTTGCCCAAGAGCGCAAAAAAATATGGAATCTTCGGCAAAGAGGAGAATACTCAGAACATGCGGCAAAGAGCATACGACAGCAAACCATAGTCTCGTGGAAGGCGAGATGGTCATGCGAAAGGTATGGAAGATGGACCGCTAAAATAATCCCCGATCTGGAGCAGTGGATAAATAGAAAGCACGGTGAAACGTCTTTCTATTTGACACAACTACTCTCCGGACATGGATACTTTCGAAAGTACCTAAATAAAATGGGGAAAACTGCCGAATCCAGCTGCATTTACTGCGAAAATGCAATGGACGATGCAGAACACACCTTCTTCAATTGCAAAAGATGGTCGGAAGAAAGAATCGACCTGGCAGATACAGTAGGTGAAGTCAAAGTAGAGACGTTAGTACAGCAAATGTGCAGCAGCATAGACGCTTGGAAAAAAGTCTATGACTTCGCCGAAAAGGTTCTGCGGCGGAAGAAGTATGACCTGGACGCAGGCACACAGAGGGCAACGCTCATTTAGAGCACACAATGGGGTTCCACCTTGAAGGTTAATGCGGGATATCTCCTGGTTCCAAGGTGGATTTGAGCCCCAGAAGAGGAGGATTTTTTAGTCGGTAAGCAGTTATGCAGTCCGACACACCGGTCAAAGTGACGACATGACTGACGGTGCATAAAGCATTTTTTCCTACCTCAGCCCAACAAAAAAAAAAAAAAAAAAAAAAAAAAAAAAAAAAAAAAAAAAGTGCTTGTACTGCTTACAATATAATGCATGCGGTTAAATGTGAACTTGTATTAAGGCGCCAAGACGCTGCTCAGGGCTGCACATGAGAATTGAAATAAAGCTCAAGTTATTAAACCAGGGGTGTGTAAATATCCTGTTGCACAATAACTTTTATACTAATCAGAGTTTGTTTGCTAACAGCTGCAGGGAAAATTAAATACAATTTTTTGTATTTATTACATTTATTTGATATTTTTATTATTATTTTATTTTTACTGTAAAGAACGGCAATCAGCTAATTATGTTAAAAATAAAATTGTTTTTAATTGTTAATATTAATATTATATCGATTGAGGAGCTTAAAGACTTTAAATAAACAATTTAATTGTCATAAAAAACATAGTTATTTTTCCAATGTTGTATATACATATGTAAAAGATTACATATGAAAAAAAGATTATATTCTCTTTATATAATAATATAAAAAAAATTGTATACAATTAAAGTTATTTAAAAACAAATTATACCAAAAAAGTTTAATTTTTACACAAAGATTTTGTTATTTATGCTTTGAGAAGGAAATAATTTATTTATGTTTTTTTGTTTATATTTGGAACTGAGGTATTGAAGGTCAGTCCGATTATAACATTTTCGCTAGTGGTTCGCATGATCGCATTCAGACTAAGTAACACTCCCCTTTTAACACTTCCTTTTACTTATTTAATTTAATTTAATTTAATTATTTTTTATTCGCGTATATCTACAGTACATTCGCATATATTTCTAGTATAGTATACTAATATATTCTGTATATTATTATATATACATATGTTGCATCTGGTGGACACTTATTTACCGCAATAAAACAGTTGGAACCGCTGTCTCCGCTTGGGCTCTGCTCGCTGCTCGCACGCTGCGCCAATTGATGTCAAATTTATAACGACAAATACTGCAAAACTTGCAGAGCCCAAGCAGCGGCAGCGTCTGTCCGGGAGCTGCAAGCACACACGTTAACTACATGAGTGCCCACCCACACTTACACACACACACACACATAAGCACACTCTGATATAGCTTGTATGTGAAATGGTTTGCTTGTTCACTTTTCGAGCATCATTATTGCTTTTTGATTTTGGTGTGAATTTGCTGGACGAGTGTGTAAATGTATATGTAATAGTGTGTGATTGTGTGTGTATGTTTGTGTGAGCCAGTTTGGCAATGTTTGTGTTTGTGTTTGTGGCTGCGATGAGTTATGGCCCATAACCGGGAGAAGTCGACGCTGTCTGTGGCGTCTGAAACTGCTGTGCTCAGGCAGGCGCGACTGTTGCCGCAGCTTGCAAAGATATATATGCATATATATGTATATATACATGCATATATTTACATACATATGTGTGTGCTCTGTCCCTTTTCAAGAACATATTAATGCAATTTTATTTAAATTATGCAACATTTATGCCTTTTGCCCGTTTGATATATTTGTTTTATACGCCGAGCCATCGAACGAGGCCAAAAGGCGCAGATCCTTTTACCGTATCCTTTCTCACACCCACTCTCACACTCTCTCTCTCCGTCTTTCACATTGTCTCTCTGTCGGCATTTGTATTTATGACCGTCAAACAATTTATGTTGCCTTGATAATTTTAAATGTTAATTACACTTATTGTTGCCAATTAAAATATTAAAGACCTTTTACAAATAGCTGAACGAAGTGGAATTGCTTCGCATGAAAATGTGTATGTATGTATGTGTGGGTGTGTGTGTAAATGTGTGGAAATTACATTGATTTTAATGGAGAATACATTATTCAGTTAAGTGATAAAATTGCATGTTAGCTTATATGCATTAATTATTAATTTTAATGATTAAAAATGTGTACTTCTATACATATAAATGTGTTTATTAATATTTAATTTAACTAATAATATTTAATAAATTCCAAATTATGTAAGTCCAATATACAAAATAAATAAAAATAAAAAAAAAAAAAAAAAAACAAAGTTATCATTTTAAATATATGTATTTATATAATAATACTAAATATTATATATATTTATATATATAATTATATATCCGTATAATTATCACTATTATTATATAAAATATGTATTAATATATAAAATTTGCTTTCGGTTTTATTTTATTTCATTTTAATTCAACATGACCTTAATTTTATAAAATTATTAAAAATATAAAAATATGAATACAAAAAAAAAAAAATATATATATATATATATATATATATATATAAACTTATAAATATATATGAATATAAACTTAAAGCTGTTTTTTGTTTTATTTATTTTCATTTTAAATGGTATACTTTATGTAAAATAAATTAATAATAATAAATATAAAATATTAATTTTATGAAAGCAAATTTATTAAATGAATAAAATATATTGAAATACGATTCTTTAAACAAAATTGAAATCATTATTTGTTTACTATTATTACATTTTGTGTTAATTTGTTTAAATTCAATACGGCACACTTAATGTCAAATAAAAATAATAGTTTATTAAAAACATCAATAATAATAAAATTAGTAAAGTATAATGAAATATGGATATTTAAATATATTGAAATTAGTTTTAAATTGCTTTTCAAAACTCAATGTTCACATAGTAATTATCATAATATTTTATACATTTCAGACAAAGTAACAGGCAGCGAGCGAGAGGGTCAGAGAAAGAGAGAGAGAGAGAGAAAAATCTCGACATATGTTAAACGTTTTGGCGCGAGCGAATGTGAAGGCAAATTGAAAACGCTTAATTTATTTGACATGAATTGAAAATCAAGCGAAATCTCATTAAATCACATATATAAATATACGCATGTATGTGTTTGTGTGTGTGCTTGTATGTATGTATATGCAGTTACACACAATTGGAATGCGGGCAAAGGACGCGCAATTATGGCACGTCAAGACCGGAAATGGTAAAGTGGCAAAGCGGAAATGGCTGGCAACAAAATGCAAATTTTCTATCCAAAAAGGAAATTATAAAAATATTTGGCAGAAATATTTCTTTAACTGTGGCAAACAGAATTTGCACGTGAATCCACTTGAGAGGACGCCACTTGCCCACAAGCTGAAGCAGGAGTCGGAGTGGGAGCAGGAGTTGGAGTGGGAGTCACACTTCACTCGTGGGTGGAAGCGTCTGGCATAAAGTTTTTCCTGCTGCAAACATATACAACAAGTCAGCAGTCGAAGTAGCTCTCTATATACACATAGAGAAAGAGATGGAGGGGTAGTGAAATGTGGGGCTGTGGAGAGTGCGGCTGGTTGGCGACAGCCAAGTGAAAGGTGAGTTCATATTTTCTATATAAAAAAGAAAAAAAGAAACAGAATGGGAGAGAAAGGAAAATTCTTGCATGCAAACTTTTTATTTTATTTTAATTATTTTCAATTGCTTTTCATTTGTGTGCACGCATTTCACATAAAGTTATTTTTTAGTATGAAAATCAACATAAATATCTTTGGTATTTATGCTATCTCTTTCGCTGTCTCATTCTCTCTCTCTCTTTCGCTTTCGCTGCCTCTCTCTAGCTCTCTGTCTGCCGCTCTTCATATGAATGTGCTCGGCCTTTTTGCTGGCATTCAGGCCGTGTTGAATATTTAATGCACACGAGAAGCGCTCAGATGTCAAAAACAGCGAAACCAAAAACGCATTACACAAAGGCTTGCCAGTCCTTTTCGGCTTTTCCCGTTTTCCTCTTTCTCTGTCTCTCCCTCTCTGTGTGTGCAAGTGTTTGTGTGCGTGCGGTTGCACAGGTGAAAAGTCAGAGGTAGCCGCATTAATTCCACTTAATTTGTTTTAACCGCAAAGCCAACCGTTTCAACAATAAGCAAAGGATATGCCATGAATGTTAAATGCTTTTCTACAAAAAATAATTATGAACCATAATAAACAGATAAGCTGCAGCTTATGAGTAAATTAACAAACATAAAACAAATAACTTAACAATCTTAAGGCTAAAAAGTCTAATCAGCAATTGAGACTGCTTGCCGTCTTATTCTACTTTCATTGACATAACATAAACTTAAACTGTTAAGCCGCCAAAATCAGTTGTTATTTAGCATTTGCACACTCTTAGGCTATGCTGTTAATAAAGCTTCTTCTGTAGCTCTTCAGCTGTAAAGGCAAACAGATTTCCCCGCTGTCATGCACAAACTCTCTTAAGGACATCTGTTAAGACTTACATGATCTGTTAACTGTCTTAACAGCTGAGCCTACCCCTCCCTTTAACATAACTGTTAGTGTTAGCTAACAGGTCTGTTAAGAGCAAAGCTGTTTTATTGATTTCCCTTTTAAATACTGGTAAATTTACCCCTGCGTAAAGCTTTAGCTATGTTAAACTTTAAAGCTCTGCTGCTAAGCTTTAGTTTTCACACATTCAGCTTTCGCTCTCAACAACCCCCAAGGTCGCCCACGCCAATCCCGTGCAGCTTAGAAATGAAACACGCTTTTCTTATTGGCTACGCGCACGGTTTATAAAGGTCCGAGCAGCACCCAATTAAAGTTCAGTTGCTGCTCGCACTTGGCCGTTGAATGATGCGAAATTTTATGAAAATTTTTGGGGTTGCGTTGACATTGGGCTTGCATAAATGCAATATATATTTTACATAGTCAAGAGCTTTAGAAAAAAGTTAATTAATTGGATTAAAAGCAAGTGATTTACATTAATGAATTTCGATTAATATAAATATAAATATATATATATATACATAGTATACGTACAATAATAAAAAGCCAATGCAATATAATAATTTTAACTTTAATTTTAATTTACATTTAATTATAATGGAAATATAATATTTAAGTTTAAAATATTTTTTAATTATTATAAATTTTAAATTAAGCATATACATTTCTACTATCTATTATTTTACTTTAATATTAATAAACGCCATGTTATAGTTATTATATATAAATAAAAGAACTGCTAAGAATATTTTATATAAATATAATTTAGAAATTCCATTAATTGTAAAGCTATATATATAATATATATAATTTAGAAATTCCAATATTTGTAAAACTATATTATTATTTTCTTATAATTAAATTAATTATCATACTATTTTTGTAAGTTTGCCATAATATTTATAAATATATTTTTTTTTATATTATAAATATATTTTTAGTACACATTTTCAATATATTTATTATTATCATAATGCCATTTTGTTTGAGGTAGATATGAACTTTTAGCAACGTCAGTCAGATTTTCATTCCGTCTCAGCCTTCTCAGGCTGCCTTCAACATTAGAATTAAGATATTTGTTCTCTAGCTGAGTATTGCTATATAGTTCTCCTTCGTCCAAATCTCACATTATAGGCCAAAGTCACAGACTGTTTGAAATATATGGATACATATATTTATAATTATTATTATAATAATTCCATTATTTTAATATAATTTCATATAATATATTTTTTTTTAATATACAAAGTTTACTGAATTTATACATAAAAAATAGAGAATATTTAGAATATTAACTCCTCCCAGAGTTTAGGGTATCTCTTAGTCTAGCAGTCTCGACAGGAGTTTTACTGTTTTAATTTATTTTACATATTAGGTTAAAAAAATTAAAATTCACATATAACAATTTTAAGTCAGACTCTAAATATGTTTTTTAGTACTATAAATCGGGTAATAAAATACTTTTAATAAAATACTTTTAAAACATATGTTGTTAGCTTAAAATCGAATTTAAATTCCAGTTTTCGATTATATTCGATTATTTATAGCTCTAATAAGTTGCATTTATTGTGAACACAAGTATTTTGGCTAATTGCTTGATTTGTTGCATTGCATCAATTGTTCCATTAGGAAGCACTTTGTGCAGCTGTGTTTGATTTGTGGCGAAAAGCTTTTACCTTTTTAACCTTTCGCACTGGGCCAATTACAGACAATTAACAAGGTCTAATTGCGTTTCGTTCCATTCCATTCCACCTAGCCAGGGCAATTCAAGCGACGAACTTTGCTAAGTCTAAAATATGCCGTTTAAGTTCAGAAAAGTCATGGGAAAATTAAATGCTTTGTGCGAGCTTGTTCGCCAAATTGGAAAATTGCGCAGCATCGAGCAGGAAAATGCGGCGACCCCAAAAAAATGCACATTAAATGCAATTGAAAATGCAGCAAGCGTGGCAATTGTCTAAAAGTATAAAATAAAAAATAAAAAAGGAGTTCAATATAATAGAGATCTACAGAAAGAGAGCATCTATATATAATAAGGTTACTTCACAAAATGCTTTGAACTTGCCGCAATAAATTCATTTTTATCGCTGCCCAAAACAGAAATAAAATTCCTAATGAAGAGAGAGAGAGAGAGAGAGAGAGAGAGAGAGGAAAGAGAAAAAGAGGCGCAGAGCCTACAAATTGTATTACGCTTTATTCCCGCTCGCTTTGTGCAATTTTTCAACGTTCTTCAAAAACTATTGAGCGGTTTTGTTGTATCCTATGAAAAGTGAATGAGGGTATATTAGTTGACTAAATACGTGTAATAAAATGATATAATAATTCGTATAGTAATGTTTGTTGGATATGTAATTAAAAATGAAATAAAATGATGAACTTTATGTTAAATGAATTAAATGCTTATAGTTCATATTTATCTATTTATTAAACCTATGTCAAAAGTTATATACTAATTATAATTCATATTTTAACATTAGTTTTTTTTTTCTACATCTTTAAAAAATAACACATATATTCCTTTATTTATATAATATTTTCTTTTATTTGTTATATATAAATTGGGGAAAAAATGTTTTTTTTTTTTTTTTTAATTTAATATAGCTCTAGTCATCTTAAATAAATAATACTAATAATAATAAATAAATATATTTATTACCGTTTTTACAAATATATTTTTAAAATAGAATAATTACAGAAAATCTATCTAGTCGTATATGCTCATTTATAAATATTTGATCTTTTCTCATTCTCATTTTTTTTTTCTCTTTGACTTCATAACGATTGGCAGCCAACTATATCTATGGATTGTCTGTCTGTGTATGTGTGTGCGTATGGCTGAATGCTTTGAAAAATTACTCACGTAGCAGAGAGCGCAGAGAGCCCCTTTTGCTAATCCCCGCAAGCGTGACAGGCCAAAACGGAAGCCAAAAAATCGAAAAGAGAGAAAAAAGAACAAGAAATTCCCCAAAAAAAACTTTAACGAAACTGAGAAAGCAGCATTTAGAGATAGACATTGAATCCTCAGTTCAACTAATGCAGATATCAATGGCAATTGAGCCATTTAACTGCGACTTAATTTAGTTAACTTTGATCTACAACTTTTGCTAACCAAACAGGCCTAAATTATAACTGAGCATTTAGGGTTCTCACTTGAGTGTTGTTCTTGTTGTTGTTGTTGTCGAATGTCTGTCTGCAAGTTGTGCTGCGGCTTCTAACCATATGCCACAAATAATTTGTTATTCAATACGAAACACACGAAAGCACACAAATCGGCAAACGAGCTCAACACAATCACACACACAGACAAACAGGCACACATACACTTATACGGACAGCAATACATAAAGGCACACACACTCAGACACAAACACTGGACATTTACTAAATTGGCTAACAACTTTTTGCTTAGACTCCTTCACTTGATTGTTGTCCCTTTGCTGTTGTCGTTGTTGTTCGAGTTGTTGTTGTTGTTGCAATTGTTAACTCCTGTTGGCCAGCCTGTCGTGCTGTTGTGTTTTGTGCTATGTTGTGTTCAGCTGTGCGCCATATGCTTGCTTGACCACAACCAAAAGCTAGGAAACGTATTGGAATAACAAACATCAAATGAATAAAGAATTCAACAACATTTGACAATCTTGTTGAGCAAATCGTATAAGCATTATGTAAAAAAACTTATTGGCAAATAAATGGTATTCAATTATGTGCACTATTTAAAAATAATAATATGTATATTCAAAAGAATTATAAGCCTCTTAAAGCGTTTCTTAAGCACACCCGAAAAACATTTTCGTTCAGATCAGCAGACGGACACACACTGACCAAATGCTTCTCGCACTACGACACTTTATTAAGATAATTCTCATTATCTATGCAACTCACCTCTCACATGTGTATCTGTTCTCAGCTGAACTAAATCGAGAGCGCACGAGCTTGCAATATTACAGGTTTCACTCTCTCAAATATCCACTCAACTGATCCGTTACTTTTGGGTATGCGCTGAAGTATTAGGATGTGCTCAGCTTGGTTTCCTCATCATCTTGCTCTCTACTCACCCACTTACGATCCTAGCTCGCTTACGATCCCAGCTACCTTCTATGGTTTCTGTACGCCTGCCTGTGGAAGCTAAGTTTTATTGCTTTCTGCTCGCTCCGAGAAAAAGAATCCATGAGTGTGTGTGGGTGTTCAGTTAACAGAAGTGTAATTTTAACAGTTCTCAGCTGCGTTTCCACTCATCTTAGTTTCTCACTCACTCGATCATCGCTTTCCATTATGATCCAATCTGTGCTGTATGGTTTCTGTTAGCCATTCTGTAGAATATTTCTTATGCGTATTTTTTGTTCATATGCGTGGAAGGTGTAGAGATAAAGAAATGCAATTATCAAAGTACTTAGCATAATTTTTCGCTCACTTACTCATTTGTCATTTACGTGCAAGCTACGCTCCAAGCAGTCTGTGGATTCTATATATAATTGTGCTGCTCAATTTGTTCAATGGAATGCATATGCGAATGTGTGTGTGAGAGCTTCATTTATAGAATAATTATTAGCTTTTTGACAGTGAGCAACTTTTACACATACGTACGTTCTCTTTATGATGTTTTCTCTCTTACACACATTTCTATATATTTGTGTGTATTTTAAAAATAGCTTTAGTCGGCTCTGTTTAAATTTTTCGTTAACTTGCTCTCTTATCTATATATATAAAAGAGAGTTATGTAAAAGTGTCCAAGCACTTATAACTCGAGATCTGCTTGCCCAATTTTCATGGTTTTTGATTTGTTGGATTTGTCTCCGCCACGAGTAGGTCAGTAGATCTTTAAAATACTGAAAAAATTTGACGAATACTTGAAAAACTCGGTTTTTTTTCCTAAAGATTCAAATTTCTATTTATACTCAGTAGCCTTGACAACAGTGACAGTTTCGGTCCTGTATAGAAGTAAATAAACAAATGTAGTCAGTCAGTCTACGGCACAGCCTAGAGCAGAGCTGACTATTAAAAAAAAAAAAAAGTGAATTATTAAAAAGTGTATTTTTGGCTTTTTATATTTTTGGACTTTTAAACTTTATAAAAATTTCAAATCAAAAATCTGCAAAAATTAAAAAAAAAATCAAAAGATTAAAACCTGACTAATCAAAAATAAATAAAAAATTCAAAATTCGAAATTCAAAAAAAAAAAAAAAAGAAAAAAAGTTAATTATTAAAAAGTGTATTTTTGGCTTTTTATATTTTTGGACTTTTACAAAAGCTAAATATCTCGAAAGTTCAGGTATTTGTTTGTCTCAAACATAAATTTGTGTAAATTATTTATATTTATATTTCTCGATTGTTATACCCTGAACCCATTTTCAATGGGAAATCAGGGTATAACGGTTTTGTTGAAATGTATGTAACAGGCAGAAGGAGGCGTGGCAGACCCCACAAAGTATATATATTCTTGATTAGGGCGACGAGCTGAGTCGTCTGTCTGTCCGTCTGTCTGTCCGTCTGTCCGTATGTTTGAACGCGTCGATTTCCGAAGATATAAGAGCTAGAGACTTCCATAATTTTTTAAATGACCGTATATACAGCGCGGACGTTTTTGAATTTCTCAAATATTCAATATAATATGTAGATCATATGCTGAAAGTTTCATTAAATTCCGTTCAGTCAAAAATTAATAAAAAATAATCAAATATTTGGCCAATTAACAAACGCACGTGCAGCAGCTTCAACAGCATCGTATGCGTGTGCACACTTACATTCAAACTTCTTCTAGAAACATTCGTTGAATCACATCAGCTGTTAGTTTCGTTTAGTTTTGGTAGATGGCGCAGCAGCAGTGAATCTATTTGAGTTTTGCCAGCGCCACTAGCAGAAGTGAGGTTGCGTAGTGTGTTAGCTGCATGACGCTCGATCGAGAAGTCGCGGTTCGAATCCCGATCGATGCAACTGATGAACTTTTTTAATTGTTTCGAAATATTTTTATATTTTATTAAATGAGTTTGGTATTTTATTTATATTTTTATTTTCGGGCAATAATTAAAGCCAATTTAAACAATATTACATTGCAGGCTTCTCATTATGTGGATAACGTAAATTGATTACGTAATATTGAATTAGCAGTCTTATGTCAAGCACCTTCAACTGCTGGGCAGTTATCAATTCTGGCAGCTTACGATTCTTAAATTTTAGGACAAACATTAGATAATTTTCGTAAGGAAATGCGGCTAAGATAATTTCTGGCTTGAGACCGCGTGCAAAGCCATTATTGACAGTGGCAACAAGCTTCTTGTGTTTCTTTATAGAACGCAGCATTACTTTTTTTGTGACCTTCTTGTTATTGACACTGTCTTCTCCCATAACCACCGAGTTCAACTGTTACGTGAACGTCCCTGCAATAAGAATCAATGGTAGCTGGCGCATTGACACAAAAAGGAAAACTTACCCGCCGACGCGGGAGAGTACGTTCTGGTGGTTCGGAAACTGCTCCTGCAATAGATGGAGCCGCAGCAGCGCTAGTAGCACTGGCAGCAGAAACCGCTGTTGGAAGACAATATATGTAAAATGTATCCATATATTATATAAATGTATACATATTAATTAAATATCAAAATTTAACACTTACGTTGCATATTCTTGGCGGGAAAAACCCTTCCGCCGAGTATCTAAATTAATTCACATTTAAATTAATTAATTAATTTACATTTAGTTAATATTCGAAAATGTAAAAATGTAAAAAATATAAAAAATTACCAATTGAGCTTTTAAATTTCGTCTTCCCATTTTATTGTATGACGGTTAATTTTTACAATATATTTGAAGCCATATCAGCATATTTGAGCTGACATACAAGTGTGACATCAACCACGCAGACTACTAGATTGTTTGATGCTGAGCAAGGCACGAACATATTTCAGAGGTGCGCAAGCGAACTTTCGTTATCGGATTTTAAAAGAACTAGTTCGATTTTTATACCCTGAACCCATTGAAAATGGGAAGTCGGGGTATAATGGTTTTGTGAAAAGTATGTAACAGGCAGAAGGAATCATCGCAGACCCCATAAAGTATATATATTCTTGATCAGGTAGACGAGCTGAGTCGATATAGCCCTGTCCATCTGTCCGTCCGTCCGTCCGTCCGTCCGTATGAGCAAAAGGATCTCAGAAGATATAAGAGCTAGAGAGCTGAAATTTGGCATGCATACTCGTGTACATCATAGGCAGTACAAGTTTATCTTATTTTTTCGATAACTCGTCCAATAACTTTTTTATCGAGAATAATCGAAAAATCGACATTGTGTTTTTAGCCTAATTTGAACACTTTTAGACCTAAAGACTTCAAATTTGCGTTGTATATAAAGTTAATTGATACAAAGATTTTGCAATCTACAGAGTTTATATACCACGCCCCCTTCGCCGCCAATTTGTAAAAAAACGCATTTCAAGTACTAGAGACTTGTGCTTTGGAATGTGCACACATTTGAACCATATGATTACGCTCTGAAAGTTTCAATAAAATTGTATGTCTATAAAAGAAATTATTCAAGAAATAAATTCTCATAATATTCCTTACATTGCAGAGCAGCCGAAGCGCAGCCGCTGCTAACTGCGCAGTCAGCAGAGCGCGTGCTTATAAGTCCAGAATGATTAGAATATTAGCTTGGAGGGTTCAGGGTATCTCCTAGTCGAGCAGTCTCGACTGGAGCCTTCTTACTTGTTTTATATGGTTTTGCGCGAGGGCAGTATTACTATTAATAAAAATGCCGCGTCCTAAAAGATCTAATCTTTCCCGGCGGACCCATAATGCAATTAGGCAACGGAATAGCGCGAGTCAATTATCTGACGAAGAGCGAGAAATCGCCCGAGAAAGGCTCCACGTTAGTACCCAGCAAAGAAGGGCCTTAATTCGTGCTTCTCAAAGAGAGGCAGCCCGTGAAATGGCAATAAGAAATGGTTCAAGGATTGATTTGAATCGAGCAGCGTTTCGATATGATTGCACCATTGGTTACAGCTTGAATCGTTTAGTTTGCATTGGTCCAATGGACGTTGTTTGCCAGCATTGTGGCGCATTGAAGTTTGCTGGTGAAACGCCCGGTTTGTGCTGCCTTAGTGGTAAAGTGACATTGCCATTAGTGGTCCCGCCACCAGAGCCATTGCGTTCCCTGCTTTATGGCGAAACACTAGAATCACGACATTTTCTAGCGAACACTCAAAAATACAAAATACCTGGAAATAATATATATACTCAAAATGTTTTCCCATTTGAGTATTTCCTTTGTATCAATTTTATTTAAAGCACTGTCAACAATTTAAAATCTAAAGTCAATAATAAATATTTTAGCTAAGCTTTATGTGACCATAAATTTCTAACGTAATGTCAACTTGGCTTAGTTTATTAATTCGTGCTGCCTCTTGCTGCTGCCAGTTGTCAACTCCGTTAGCCCAAACTAGAAATATATGTATGTGCTCAACCCATGGCTCGCCCCTTTTAACGCCCACTCAACACATGTTGGCACATTTTTAAATGTATTTGTGTCGAGACGCAGTCGTGACTGCAGTAAATTCCAGCTAACAAAACACCCAAGGACCGAACGACCTACCTCCCTCTCCCGCCTCCCCGTCCTGCGCCCCGCCTGAAAGCAAATGCGCATTTCAACATTTTGCAAGCTAGGCGAGCAGCGCGCAATGCATGTCTGCAATTTTTTAAGTAAACATTTTGTTTGCTTCGAGTTTCCCCGAAAAAAAGAAGAACAGGGGAAGAAGAAGAAGCAAGTGAGTAAGTGAGCAGCAGGAAGAAGCTGTGGCAAGTGGAAAACTTGAGACAACTGCAGAATCCACATCAAAGGAGCAAAACTCCTTTGCCATTTTGCTTTTATTTCGGTCTCAGTTCTTGTTGTTGACATACGTAGCTGTTGACATTTTGATACAAATCTTCAATAAAATAAAAGCAACTCAAGTGCCCCCAACAACAACAGCAAACAGCAATAGAAACACACAACAACTAAAACAAATAGCTTAAAATAAGCTAAACAATAACAAGCGAATCTCTGTTGTTGTTATTGCACGTTGAGAGAATAAGCTCAAAGCTGAAGCCATTTCATGTGGAGGAGCATTATCTAAGTGCTTGGGGCTAACTTATTGTCAGATACTCGACTTGATGAGCCAGCTATACATATCTCAGGATATTTTCAGTTCTTAGCTGCGACTATTTCTAATGCTAGCTAACATGGCAACGATAATAAGCGAATAAGTTTAGATATGCTATTGAAAATACTAAATACTAAAATTGATTTTAAACTTAACTACATAGAAACTGTAAATTAGATGAGCGAGATCAGGAAGGCTTGTAAAGGCAGCTCAAATGAGCTAGACAGAGAGATATAGTCATGGATGTAACTTATATGACTGAGTGAGAGAGAAAGATGAGTGGAAGCTAAGCACTTCTTTTAACTGTAACGCATACACACACTCATGCATGCCTTTGCTCAGAGCGAGCAAAGCACACTACATCACATAATTCGCAGGTAGACTCGCAGAAACCATAGATGGCAGCTGGGATCGAAAATGACAGTGGGTGAGTGGAGAGAAAAATGAGCAGAAACTTAACTGAGCGCACACCCAAAAGTAACGGATCAGTTGAACGGATATGTGTAGACTGCACACTGCAATAATATTGAATGAGAGCGAATCTGTATGTATGAGTGAGTGAGAAAGGCTATGCGTGTTGCTCGTGCACTCTTGATTTAGTTCAGCTGAGAGCACATGTATATGTATAGTGTGAGTTGCATAGACAATGAGAGCGCAATTGAGTACTCAGCCTTCATTAATGAGTGTTGGCAGGCAGATAATTTAGTGTGTGCGCGTCTGCTATGCAGATCGGTATTATTTCTGTGTGTGGGGGCTTGCACGCTTATCTTGTGGAAGCTGTGAAATTGTGTAAAACCAAAAAAAGTATGTATTAGCCCATAATTATTTGCTGTGTATAGCGGCACAAACTGGGATCTGATTAACTGAGATGAATGAATATAAAAATATAAGTGGCATTACATAATTTTTCTGAAGAACGTCCAGTTAAAAAAGGTGTGTGCAAAAAGCTTTTAAGCTGTTGAGGAATAACCGTCTCTATAAGCAATTCGATTTGCAATGGTATGATATGAAAAACTTTGATTTTACTGTTATATTATTAAATTATTGTATTTATTACGCTTTATAAAGACATTTTCAAAAAGAAAATTAATGAAAAAAATGAAAAATTAATTAAAATTAATAATAAAATTTTATTTTAATATTATAATTTTTATACATTTTACTGTTTTTAAAGAATTTATCTAGTATTTAATATTGAATCAAAAATCAAATTTGATCTATTTTTTGTTTAGTTTATAATACACACATTTCTAATATAATTCCACTCAAAAGATTATTTTTATGCGAGCAACACGCGTTACTCCAGTTAAAATATAAAGTGTGTGATATGCAATACTCGAGTCTCTGTGGCAAATACTTCAAAAAGTACTTTACATAAAGCATACGTCATGTTGAAAGGAAGTTAGAGGGTAAGAGAAAGAGATAGAGGGAGAAAGGGAGGGGAGAGGAAAAGCGAAAGCGAGAGACAGGAAAGAGACAAGACGAAGAACTGCATGCAGTTCGTAGTTAATCAAATTCCCAGCAAAGACAAACAATGAAATAAATGTCTTAAGACAAAAGACAAAAAAAAAAAAAACAAAAAAAGACAAGAAAAAAGAAAGATAAACATACAGAGTGCCTGATGGAATGCCAAGCTCTACTTGCTCTCGCACAGCTCCCTATGCACAGAACATACAACGAACCTGACACGATTCTCTAGCAAACGGAATTCGAGGGGGAAATATGCTATTATTTGTTGCTTGTGTTGTTGTCTTGGGTATGCTGATATATTAAATGTACTGTTTCCACTTCGACTGTGAGCAGGTTACATCAAATCAACACAAACACAAATTCAATTACTCAACAACAGCAGCAACGAGCTACAGCAGCTGGCACACACGGGGCGTATGAGTGACATTAATGCGATTTTGCCAAATGTCAATCATTTTTGTTTAGCCAACGCCAATGGGAAAAGAAAAATAATAATATGCTAGTGCATTATTTTTTATTCGTGTTGGGTAAGTGGGTCGCCTTTTGATGTCGGCTCTGGCACAATTTACAATTAAATCGATTACGTTTAAATCTACAAATAAATGCAGACAACAGGCCTATGAAGTTGGAGCTGTTTAGTTAGAGGTGGGTTTGTGAAACGTTAACGCCTATTAGATAAAAGTTTGTGTTTTTAATGTGACCTATTTATATCAGCTTTGATCAAAGCGTCGTTTGGTTATATTTTTAATTTTTTAATTTTTCGTTTAAATTAAGTAAATTAATTAAACTAAATTATTATATGCATACAAGTCAAGTCGGTTGTTAAAAATATTTTATTGAATAGATTTTCTTTTTTCAATTCAATCTGCATTCGAACCATTCATCAATTTATTGCCACTCCAAATAGGCGAAATAGCGGTGAAATTGCTTTGAGCTTTGCACATAAATTCATTACCTTTGGCCGATGCGTGAGCTAATAAATAAATAAAACGTTGGCACACTCATTAAGGCCACAGCCAGCAAAAAAGAAAATGGAAAATAGTAAAAGAAAAAACAAGGGCCGAATCGAGCGCAATAATGTGTGTTTGTTTGTGTGTGTGTGTGGGTGTAGAGTGGCTGTCGGCAGATTAAAAATACAATTTACGGCAAATCAATTGCGGCTAACATGCCGGCGACAGCAAACGAAAATTAAAACGGCCAAGAGAGAGAGAGAGAGAGAGAGAGAGAGAGTGTAGAGTAGAAACAGCAGCAGTCGAAGCAAAAAATTAAAAGCAAACAAAGTTGCTAACAAGAACCAAAAAAAAAAAACAAAAAACAAAACAGAATCCCAAAAGGCCAAAACCACGCCGCCTCCCATTCAAAAAAGAAAAAAAAAAAAGAACAAGAAACGAAAGACTGTGAAATGTGAGAGGCCAGGATAACAACAACAGATGTTGGCATAAATTTGTGTGCATAATAAACAATTTACGATTCCGATACTGATTCCGTATGCGACTGTAACTTCGACTCCAACTACGACCCCAACTCCGACTCTGACTCCAATTCCAAGTGCGACAGCAACTCTGTTTCTGATTCCGATTCCGATTCCAAATGCGACGGTGACTCCAACTTCGACTCCAACTCCAGCTCCAGCTCCGACTACGACTGCGACTGCGACAGTGACTGCGTTGATTGCGTTTCCATTTTGCATATGCATCGTAATAATAATATCTACAGCTGGGGCTCGTCATGGCGCGCTGTTGTGCGCTCGATTGGCAGGCGAAATAACCGCATGGCACGCAGTCGATCCTCGCGCTTCAATTGAAGGAGGCCCGCCCTGCCGCGCACATAGTTGGACAGCTCGCGGGCGAACGCCAGCAGGTAATCATCGGCTTCGGGGCGTGGCAGCTGCCATAATAGCTGAACCACAAATTCGCGCCATTGCGCGGGCGCCAATGTAAATAGGAGCAGGGCCGATGGCAACAGCGTCAGCATGCCGAGCGTGAAATGGCCACACCAGCGGCAATTCGGACAGATCAGATGGGAGAGCTGATGGACGAGTCGCTCGTAGCTGCACCAGCCAATCAATATGGCCAGCTCTGAGATGAATACGGTGCCCAGCAGCTCCACACAGATGTGGATGCGCGGATAGTGGTTCGTATAGCGCTTGGGCAGCATTTCGCATCTCCACAGCAGCAGCAGCAGGCTCAGGCCGAACAGGCACTTGGCCACCGAGGATTGGGGGGCTGGCTGGCATTGCTCCTGCGACTGGCGTATGAACAGCGATATGCCACACATCTGCAGCAGCGTCGCTGCCACAATTGAGGGCGGTGAGACCATATCCGTGGAATCTATTGTAAAATTTGTTTATATTCTCACGTCACGTGTTGCGCTCATACAATTTTGATAGTTTTCTAAAAAATACATTTCGATCCGTACGATTTGGCAGCAAGCTGCTCAACAAATCCAGAGCCTGCTCCGCCTCCTGCTCTTTGCTTGAAGTGCAAATGGAAAAGAAATTAAATGCAAAAAAGAAATGTTGATGGAAATCGTATGAAATTTGTGTTACTTTTGGCCATTACTATTGCGGCAAATCTAATCAGGTGTTCAACTACATACACACAGACATTTACACTCAGACACTCTCCATTGCCCGCCCTTTCAGCTTTCACATTGCTTCAACGCCTTTGTAGTTGCTGCTCACATTTTAGATAGATATGTATATGTATGTGCATATATTTTTAGAACTCAGTTTCATGCCTCACTGAATAACACACACTTACTCACACACACGCACACTCTCTGGCCACATTTTGACTTTTATGGCGTTCTGCTTGGCTTTTAAACACGTCGTAAGGCTTCTGCAGCACACCAATTGCCTGGCCTTAACATTTATAGCCTACTTTTGAGGGCGGTCAACATATGTGAATAGTTTGCTCGCTGTGTGGCCTGCAGGGCATATGGCATTTGGCACAGCGTATGTGACTGTCTGAAATATAATATGAAATGAATTGAGAGAGAGGAGAGGGAGAGGGAGAGAAGAAGAGAACGACTGAATTATGTCTTATATTATGAGCTAATAATTATTGAAGAGATTTAAATTAAAACTAGACTATCTACAAATGAATTAGCAACAAAAGCTGCAATAAAAATAAAATAAAAATAATAATAATAATAAAATATAAAAATTTGTAAAAAAAAAAAAAAAAAAAAAAAAAAAAAAAAAATTGAAATTTGAAACCTAGAATTTTTAATTAAAGAATATAAAAAATGTTCAAGAAACTTATAAATAATTGAATATTTTCATTTTTTTAATAATTTAATCTAATAAATAATTATTATTTCTATATTTTTTTGTTTTCCATTCCTACATTCTCTTTTTGCTCTTGTTCTCGCTCTCTCTTTTACTTTACGCTTTTGAGTTTTTTACATTTATTTGACAACCGTGAATATATATTTATATACATATATTAAATAATATATACAAATAGTATATATTTAAAACAAAAATTTTCTTCATTTGAATTATCGTTATTGAAAAACTAAAGGAGTTTATAAATACGAAAACAAAATTAACGATTCAAACAAATTAGGCAATTATTTAATTAAAAATTAATTATTTGCTAGCATGTGTTTGCTTATATTTTTTATTTATATAGCATTATTTCGATTTACAGAAAATGTATTTCCAAAACATATAATCAATAAATTAGTCGAAAACACATTGAGCATTTGACAGTTGAGTTTCTTGAATTATTGTAATTGAATTTAGCGTTTGCATAAGCAAAGCATTTCATCCTTTGGCCATCCGACAATTTAAGTTAATTTTCTAAATAATGTTTGATCGAACATCGCATAGCTTTTGCTGCCGCAGTAATGCCGAGAAAATCTAGTAAATCTGTAACAAGATTAATGCATTTACAAATTGTGGACCTTTATGAATATGCTCAATGTATTTTCTGTATTCAGTTTACAAAATTTACGTTAAGCGGAAGCGCATGCTGTTGCTAGTATTAAGAAGTATACATATTTGCAACACATTTGCTGTGACTATAATACTAAGCATTAGTATTTTGGTACTTTACTTTTGTTTATATTTTTAAAATGTTAGTACATAAAAATTGGTAAATATTTTTAAATCATATTAATATTTTGTATGTTATGTTAAAAAACAATTGCTCATACTTTTTAAATATTTTCTAAATATTTAATATTTACATAGTTTAAAATATATTTTACATAATAGTGTATATTCCTTAATTGTTTAATATTGGTATATGTAAAAAAATTAATATAATTTCTTTGTTTAATGCATTTCAAATAGATTATTATTATTTATTTATTTATTTATTTATTATCATTTTATTTTATTTTATTTATTTATTTATTTTTTTTTTTTTTTGAAGATTAACAAGTTTGTAATATATAATTATATATTTTATTTATTTATTTTTATTTTTCGTATATTTCAGTTGCCAAAATATCTACGTGCCATGAAATTCAAGACTACATATAAGGCAAAAAGAGGACTAAATGTAAGTAGTTCCAAATATGCTACTAAATAGTTCCATGAAAAATATACAAACAGCAAGTATTTCATATAAATATAATTGTTCATATACCAAATAAAAGTTCTTTTTATATGATAAAAATGTATATAAGATTTTTTTTTAAAGTCTGTTTTTAACTAACTAGCAAACAAGAAAAAGTTGTCTACAAAATTTCTCAAATAAAACTTTTTAAAAGTTTTTCTTTAGAGAAATAAATAGGACAATATATAAATAGAAGTTACCTAGCAACGTAGAGCATTCACATGTCGCACAGCCCTTGTTAATTTGCACCATTTAGTTTTTGGATAGCTGTTCTCTCTGGTATTTCTGTATGGCCGAAATGTGTGTTTGATGGTGTTGTGGCTTTTGATTTTCATTGGCTACCATAAATAAATTGCAGCCTAGAAAATTTGGTGCTTGTGGAAATTTTTAGTGCATACTTTGAGGCGCTTAGTGAGCAATCAAACAATTTTATGGCCCATATACAGTCGAGCTGGCCAAAAAGCATTTGCTGCCAAATACTGTATATGCAAAATTGGGCAGCAATGCTCTAAATTAACGGCAAGGCAAGGCAAGGGCGGCACGCCCCCAATTAGGGATTGACCAAGTCAATGACAAAACTTTTTGGCAAGCAATAAAAATCAACATTATTATGTTAATTGGTTGGGCATGAAGATAAATGCAAGAGGAGCAGAGGCAGGAGCAGAGGCAGGAGCAGTAACAGTAACAGTAGCAGGAGAAGGAGCAGGCAAAGCAGGTTAAGGTGGCGCCCTCTGGCGTCCGAGGTGCGCGCAGCTGCTTCAGAGATTTTAATCACTAAATTAGTTTACCAAAAACAAGGCAAAATGTGAGCGGAAAAATCGCCTAAAAGCATATGGCCTTTATTTGTCTAACGGTTTCGCTTTTCACCCACCCAAAAAGAAATATGGAAAAAAAAGAAGAACGAAACAAAACGAAGGAAAATGAAACAAAAAGGTGCACAAAGCTTTTGTTAACTGCGTAAAGTTTGCGCCCCTCCAGCCAAGCGCTCGCCTTCAAAAAATAATAAGTAAACATTATTTATTTTAAAAGAAGAAAAGCCGTTGCATAGCTTCCGGCATGCCACAGCGCGCTGTAAGAGTCGAAAGGCAGTCGTGGCGAGGGGCGTGGCAGCCAGGTAGCTAGGGAGTCTGGGCGGGCCGAAACGTCAAAGTAATTAAACAAAAGTAATTAAGATTAGCGCGCTTGGAGTAGCTACAAGTCATCAAGAAGGCAACTGGTCCGCGGACTCGTCCATTATCATCATTATCATTTTCGTTTTCATAGTGGCGAGCGGCGTGAGCGAGAAAAAGGTAACGGTAACTGGACCGGCACGGGCGAGCCAACGCCAACAATATGAGTAAAAGTGCTGCCAAGTTTGACGTCATTATAGCTGGCATATAGCTGCAAGTCAAATACACTTAGCCCCTCGTTACGGTGGCCGCGGCTGCATGGATACCCTGTAATTACGGGAAAATGTGTGAAATGGGGATATGAACAGTTAGGCAAGGTTAAGATGCCACATTTGCATTATATCTGATCTAATGATGGTCACATTTGAAGGTTTATTTCCTCCAATCGACAAATTCGATTTTTTATATAAATAATTATATAAATAACTTGAAGGCTTATTTGCTCCAATCGATAAATATCGGTTACATAGGTGATACGTATTTGACTTGTTCAATTTCATATATAATAAACATGTTAAGTGTTTTTTTTTCATAGTCAAAAAAAGAAAACGGATATATGCTAATTATAAAGAAATATGGCTAGCATATTTTGGCTCTAGTCTTACTTGTTTTGAATCACCCTATTTCCGAATCTCTTTAACTCTGCATTGGCACCTAAGACGCCAGCTCTCTGACTCTAGCTCTCTAATTCTATAGCTTATCATCTATTATACTCTCTGACTAAATGGTCCTTTATAACCCGGTCTATACTTCTATTTCTGTGTCTTGCTCTCAAGCTATGTCATCAGTCTTGCTTTGCAGGTGCCCAGCTGAAGACGTCTCCGGCGCTCCATCCATCTACACAGGCTCTGAACAGTTTGGTTCGTATATGCTCTCTCTCTTTCTCTCTAAAGTGCCATACCTATATTCATATATAAATAAAAAGTTCTATAGATCCAGGGATCCCTAGGTCTCTTGTCTAACTTTCTAGTGCTTTGTAGAAATCTTTAACATTTTTACTTTACATTTATTTTGTTATCCTATCATTATCCCTGTAGCTCTATGGCTTTCCCAAGTTTATATTTTCTCGAGCTCTTCAGCTCTGTAGGTTTTTACCTATCCAAATCCTAATTATACAAGTCGCACTTTGTTAAGCTCTTCTGCTGTCGCCTTTCAACTCTATTATTATGCTAGCTCTCTCTCTCTCTCCCTCTCTATCAATTTATCTCTTTCCCTCAATTTTCTTGGTTCTACTGCTTTGTAGTACTTTAACAATTTGTCTGCTTAGCATCTAGTGATCTAATTTGTGCTTTAGCTATAGTCTTCTACATTCCTGTTCCATTTCTGATAGCTCTCAATATAGAAAATCTCCTTTCGATTGATACAATATTATGCACACTATTTATAATAGTTTCCATTTTACAGGGTATCACCTAGTCCACGACACTTCCATATATCACATTTTACCTGTCCAAATTGTAGTTGTTGTTGTGTTTGCAGCACCTTTGGGCTATTTTCTGAATTATTATTGTTCGACATAAAAGTTTTTCGCGTAGCTGAAACTTTAGAGGTAAGCTGCGTATGCCTTTCGGGTTTCCATTCTCTCTATTTCATATACATATATGTATGTGTATATAGGTATTTTTTGTTTTGCTATACCCGGGCTGTTCTAGGGTATTTCAGGGTATTTGTCAAAACAAAACTTTAATGCCGCCTGAGCTGATAAACAGGAATACAAAATGTATTCGCTCGCTTGGCCAATCAGCAAAAGATCATAACCCCGACACGGGCATGCTTTCAGCTCGCACGCATTGGCAACGCTTCATTAACCCTCACACACACACACACACACTCACACTCCTTTAAGCTGGTTAGAATCCTTGGCTTATGCTCGGCTATCAAGTGGCAGCAAAAGAAATCCTCGAGATTCGAAGAGAAGCATTAACACTAAACTGAAATCCCCATATGGAAACTTGTCGACAACTTTGGCACACACACACGCACACACAGATACTGTGTGTAGGTCCAGGTTGGTCCTTAAATTATATTTGGCTGTGGCAAAGGTTGAGTTTAAGCCTCCAAATGAGATTTATTAGCATTCAAAGCGGCATTTTAGCCGCTCTCGTTCGATGGGCCCGATTTGGGGCCATTTGCTCATTTTTCACTCGGCCAAACTTTTGTTTTGATTAAATGAAGCTTAACGAGCGGCAGGCAGGCAGGCTGGGCTGGCTAGGCTAGCTTGGCTGGCTAGCTAGGCTGGCCAGGGAGGAGTCACATAGTCAGGTAACGGGGCTAACTGCCAACTTAACTAATGAGCTGATTTACTGCCCAGCAACAACACGTCACAGCCTACGGGGAGGTGGTTGGGGAATGTAGCGGGTCAAGACACTGCACCAGTATTCGCATTGGCCATGGCCAACGGGGTCGTATGACAAATGCGCCCTGGCATTATTTATGGCGACCGCAGGACAAGACGCAGGACCTACGTGCGCTCATTAGGGCTGGGGAGGCGTGACTCACCTAACTTCAAATTTTTTATTTTATTGCACACTTTTGAGTACCTAGAATTGCGCCATCATATTAAGAATAGGAGCTTCAAATTTATGCCGGAAAGCAAGGCTTTGAATAGAAATAAATGAAAATAAATAAAATATAAATAAATAAAAAATAAAAGTAAAAATTAATGAAAATATATATTTTTTTTATTATTAATACTATGAAGTATAGAATCTGTACAATTGTATACTTTAACATATATTTTTTTTTAAATGATAATGATGAGCCACATTATTATTTTTATTAGTTTATCTAATCTATAAATATTAAAACAGTGCGATATATATATAACATATTGGCAACATTTAATTCTGGATTTCTTTAAAAACCCAATTTTGAATGACATACACTAGAATTTATCCGCCTGGAATATCCAGTATTATTAATATTTTTTATTTGAAGAAATCCTTACAGACATTCATTAAGATTATATTAAATATAAACTGCAGCGACGTTACATATTTTCAAAAATGAGGCAATTTATATATATAAAAAAAAATTATATATTAATAAATAAATTATTTTAAATTAAATGAAATATATATTATATTTTTAAATATATTCTAAATTACTTTTTCAATTTATATATTAATAAATAAATTATTTTAAATTAAATTAAATATATATTATATTTTTAAATATATTCTAAATTACTTTTTCAATTTGGAGTATTTTCAGTTCAGTTTTTTTCGATTCACACAGAAACTCAAATTATAGAGAATTATCGAAAATTATCTTTTATCAGAATTATTTTTTTGATCTATCGAATTTTCGATTTATTGAGACTCGACTGTATTTTGTTTACTATTTTTAATTTTATTAAATCATTTATTTATTATTTTTTGTATATCGTTTCCATTCACTCACATAAATTATTATTATTTTACTATTATTTTTCCCAAATAAAAACTAAAGTTGACTTGTTAGAAATGTAATCTTTTTGCATTTCGTAAACATTTTGAACAGTTTCGACATTTGGAATACAAAATGAGGCTGTCGCTCAATTTATGGCTTGCCAATGCGCGAAATGATAGAAATTTGATAGCCTTTGGCTCTGCCAATTGGCTGAGTGAAGTCTCAGATCGTGACAGTCGAAGTGTCAAAGTGGAAGCTGTGGCTCGTCCTCGCGTCCTGCTGCTTGTGCTGTTGCTTGTGCTTGTGTTGGTGCAATTGGCTTTTGGTCCCTTGGTGCTTGCGTCCCGTTTGTCTGTGGTGCTGCTGCTATCCGCTATAATCCCTAATTAGGCGTTTGATATATATGCGCCGCTGTTGCTGGCAGCCGACGAGCCAGAGACGACAACCTGAGCCACAAGCTGACAAATTGTAATTGCGTGGCAAACAAGCGGAAATCGGCTTAGCTGACAGTGCAATATAGAGAGAGGGAGGAAGAGGGAGAGGAAGGAGAGAGAGAGAGAGAGAGGCTGGGTGGCTGCTGTTAGGGTTCGGCCGCCTGTCTTCCCTTTTCCTTTTTATATTGAGTTATTAGCCGCTGAAATGCTTTGGCATACTTGCGGGCGACTTAATCTTGGCTAAATGGCTTAGTCACGGTGGCTAATAAAGTGTGTGCGTGTGTGTGTGTGCGGCTGCTCTCTGCTTATTGACTGTCAATGGGTATGCAAATTTGTTTGTTGCGGCTCACCGAATGACAAAACACATTCCTAATTTCACTTTAAAAGCGTCATTTTCCGCATTGCTGGCATGCCAAAACGCCCGATGTTATGCAATGTTTTTCGGGTCGCGCAAAGGCACGAAAATTCTTTTAGGGAGAATGCGGATGTATGTGTGTGTGTGTGTGTGTGAATTCCTTCAAATTTTCGGCATGTCATTTTATTAAATTCAAAGAAAAACGCGTTGCGCTAAGGTGGAAGAAGCAGAGCAGCAGCAGATGAAGAAGGGCGCTGGATGCTGAATGCTGGGGTTGAGGCAGGAGGCGGGGCTCACTTATGCGTAACATTGCGTAAGTGCAGCTGTCAGGCCGAGGGCCGAAGAGCTAAAGCAGTCGCTGCATCTGCATTGCATGCCAGCTTGGGTGTGAAAATTGCTGGAAAATGCATTGAAACTTTGATTTCTTTTGACGTGTGCGTATGCATGTGTGTGTGTGTGTGTGCTTGAATTGTGGCAGAGCATTTTGTTGTGATTCGCATTTTACGCTGTTTGTGGCACACATGACAGCGGCAGCCACTCAACCTAATGTAAGTGCGGGACGCTAAATGCATATTTTCCAATTGAAAGTATTTGCGACAGCTTTCTGATGCATATATTTAGTTGATGTATTGGTGATGCTGTTTTTGTTGTGCGTTGATGTGTGTATGTTGTGTATTTTTGCTGTATTAGGCACGTTGTGAAACATAAAATACTTGAATTAATTCTTGGAATTGTATTTTAAAAGTTATATAAATTTGAATTACTTTGTTTTGTGGCATATAATTTTATGTCTAGTATGCTAAGCCAAGCTTCCTCTGAGATGGGCTATAAATAGATATGGCTCTACATAATTATCAAATTTAAAAATATATTTAAAGGAGTCAAAGATCTCAAAACTTTCTTCTGTCAGACTTAAGAGTCTGTCAACCCATTTTCAATGTTATTGCTATGTAAACAAGTATGTAAACTAAATACTAAGTGGGCGTATTCAGTTACAGCATTGAAGTCGGGCAGAGCTGATTACCTAATACTCGTTCAGGCTCTAATAGCAGCTACATTATGTTTCGAGATGCAAACCAACAATAAATAGATTATATCATTTAAGATAGATTTTCTTGGGGAAACAAATGCATACTGAACTCATTCACCATTTGTTACGCTACAAAAATTTTTATTTAGATTATCCAGAGACCGACTTACCTACCAACTTACCTGTTTGGATTATTAAGAATATTTCAAATACTCTTAAAAATAAATATTATAATTGAATATTAATATAGTTTAATTAGTTGATAAAATATTACATAATTATTATTATTTGTATAAATAATTTCTAATATATTTTTCATATACTCAGTATAACTTTAAATTTTTTTAGGTAAAATAAACAATAAGGTAATATTCACAAATATTTTATTGAGTATAAACAATATATTTTACATACATACATTTTAACAGCTTTGATCTAATCAATTAGCAAAAAAATTAAAAGTTCAGAAGGCTTCATTTTAAATATTATATTATTTAATTGTTAATAATTTCCGCAACTCTGCATCCGAACTTCTTTTCTAATTAGGCTATTCAGATTAGATCTATATCCATTAATAGTTAGCATAGTTATGTTCTTAATCTCTAGTTGGCCTACTACAAAAGCAATGCATCATTTTACTTATTATGTTATGCTTTGGCCCTTTTGTTTTGATTTCCTTTTTCTTTTTTCTTTTTTCATTCAGCAAAGCAAGTTGAATATCTGCCGCATAAATCTTTATATTGTAAGACAAAAGTTTTGCCAGCTCGTACAATGCGATTCCCCAAACTATTTTACCTCATTTGCTGAGACCTGCGACTAGACGCATACTTAAAAGCTGAAAAAAAAAAAAATAGTAGACAGATATACAGAGAGAGACGGAACGAAAGAGAGAGAGAGAGCGATAGCAAATGCAAGTTTAGTTTTTATATAAAGTTACAGAAGTCGAAGAACAACTGCAAAACAAAAACTTTCCATTTTCAATTTGCTGCAAGACTTTATATATACATACTAGCTGGCCCGGCAAACGTTGCATTGCCCTCTATATTATTTCTAGGTAAAAAATTGTTGAAAGCTATGTTGTTCAGGCTGGGATACACTGATAAATTTATTAATCGGATTTTCATTCAAGCACCTTGTTGTAAACGACATTCTTCGTTTTTTGGTCGGGTGCAAGAACAAATAATGCGGATCGTTTGCCAACACGTGAGCATGCCACGTATAATTGACCATGAGAAAAACACGCATTTTCTAGATTGAGGCCACAAATAGTCAAAGATTGGCCCTGTGACTTGTTGATCGTCATGGCGAAGGCAAGACGAAGCGGGAATTGAATTCGTTTAAATTCAAAGGGCATATCTGTTGAGCTCATCGGAATCCTAGGAATAAGAACTTCCTCATCTTTAAATTTTCCTTTGAGTATCAACGCGTGAATCACATTGCTCATCAGTTTTCTTATCACCAAACGCGTTCCATTGCACAGTTTTGGTTGGTTTAAATTTCTAAGCATGCAAATCATGGAGAATTGCTCTTTTCATAGCTGTGTTCATTTCTTGACGCCGGTCAAGTTGTTCTTCCATATTGCCCATGAAGTATATTTGCAAGAATTTTTGCTGTGCATCTTCAATAGGTTGCAATGATCCAATGCGATGGCAAATCTGGCCTTGAATCTTTAAATTCAAAGCCATAGTTATAGTTATATTTACAAACACTATTTACAGAAATCTAACAAACTACATTATTCAAAATTTTTTTTTGGCAGTCATAGAAAATAAAATTTTTAACGTAAATTACCTTAAATATCCGTCTCCAATATTTTCCGCCCCAAATTATGTCATTTGGAAACAGGCATTGTATTTTTGAGTGTTCGCTAGAAAATGTCGTGATTCTAGTGTTTCGCCATAAAGCAGGGAACGCAATGGCTATGGTGACCGCTAATGGCAATGTCACTTTACCACTAAGGCAGCACAAACCGGGCGTTTCACCAGCAAACTTCAATGCGCCACAATGCTAGCAAACAACGTCCATTGGACCAATGCAAACTAAACGATTCAAGCTGTAATCAATGGTGCAATCATATCGAAACGCTGCTCGATTCAAATCAATCCTTGAACCATTTCTTATTGCCATTTCACGGGCTGCCTCTCTTTGAGAAGCACGAATTAAGGCCCTTCTTCCCTGGGTACTAACGCGGAGCCTTTCTCGGGCGATTTCTCGCTCTTCGTCAGATAATTGACTCGCGCTATTCCGTTGCCTAATTGCATTATGGGTCCGCCGGGAAAGATTAGATCTTCTAGGACGCGGCATTTTTATTAATAGTAGTACTGCCCTCGCACAAAACCATATAAAACAATCGAGAAATATAAATATAAATAATTTACACAAATTTATGTTTGAGACAAACAAATACCTGAACTTTCGAGATATTTAGCTTTTGTAAAAGTCCAAAAATACAATTTTTAATAATTAATGTTTTTTTTTGTTAATTTCGAATTTTGAATTTTGAATTTTTTATTTATTTTTGATTGTTAGGTTTTAATCTTTTGATTTTTTTTTTAATTTTTGCAGATTTTTGATTTGAAATATTTATAAAGTTTAAAAGTCCGAAAATATAAAAAGCCAAAAATACACTTTTTAATAATTACCTTTTTTTTTTTTAATTTCGAATTTTTAATTTTTTATTTATTTTTTGAACAGTCAGGTTTTAATCTTTTGATTTTTTGCAGATTTTTGATTTGAAATATTTTTCCTTTTGATTTGAAAAATTTTGTTTTTGTTTTTTTTTTTTTTTTTTTTTTTTTTTTTTTTTTTTTTTTTTGAATAGTCAGGTCTGCTCGAGGTCAGGAGACCGTAGACTGACTGACTACATTTGTTTATTTACTTCTACACTATTGTCAAAACTGTCACTGTTACCAAGCCTACTGGGTATAAAAAAAATTTGAACATTTGGGGAAAAAACCGCGTTTTTCAAGTATTCGGCAAATTTTTTCAGTATTTTTAAGACCCTATACTAAACTCGTTGCGGAGACAAATCCAACAAATCAAAAACCATGAAAATTGGTTCAGCCCAAATCAAGTTATAAGCGGTCTTCACTTTGACACAACTTTCTTTTATATATATAGATATATATGTATATATATTTCTTTTAAGTATCTTAAAGAACATATTTTTTTTTATACTTGTATTTGTTGCTGCTTTAACAGGAAGAATAACATTGAGCAGCAAACAATCAGCAGTCAAAAATTTCATTGTCGAGCAAATACAACAACAACAACAACGAGTTGAACGAGGGCTAAAAAGTTTCGACAGGGCGTGAAAAATACAAAGAGCCGACAAAAAAAAAAAAAAAAAAAAAAAAAAAAAAAAAAAACAACTTGAAAATAAAAAGAAAAAAAAACTAGAAAAAAACTTTTTGCAGCAACAACTTTACAAAGCAGCTAACAAAGTGTTGTAATGGCCGGCAAAGGACGCGCCTTGCCACGCCCCCGCCCCCTCGGCACACTTGACTTTAGGCGTCACAACAGCAAAATGTGTTGCAACGACCTTTGCGGCCTCTGCGTCGCATGCCACACACTCACACACACGCACCGCATGCTTTGAGCGCGACGCAACAGTCGGCCACGCCCACACGGCTAGCGTTCCTCTCTGCTGCCTCGGCTGCCCTCCGACTCCTCGATTTTACTCTGGGGAATACGCCTTACCTAATGAACATGCCAAGTGGCGTCTGCGGCTGTTGTTGTTGTTGTTGTTGTTGCTGTTGTTGGCATTGGCACGTAGTGTCCTGGTCTAATGCCCCCCTCTGCTGCTCCGCATCTCCCCCGCATCACCTCCACTCTTGAGATGTCTAGCCTTGTCAGTTTTAATGTTGCTGGCATTGAGCGATGCCTGTGATTTGAAAGAGTTCATTAAGCTTGTTAGTTAGTTTGTCCAACTGGGAGAAATTCTTGTTGTTCTTCGTCTTTGCCAGTGTCGCCCTCTTCTTCTTCTTCTTTAGCATCATCTTGTTGATATTCCAACAGCTGGCTACAGTCTAAGGAGCTCAGAAGCAGCTGGAATTGAGCTCAAGCCAAGGAGACGTTGAAGTTATTTAGTTTTACAAAAGACACAAAAACATTAAAGCACCAAATTGAATGAGTATGTATTAGAAGTTTGAGATTATATATACACATACATACATACTTACATACTTATATATATATAGATGTCTATTGATGAAGATGAACTTGTATTTATTCAAAGTTATAAATTGTTCTATATATAAATGTGTAAATTTTCATACGAAAGCAATATAAGTTTTGTTCTTTATAAAATAAAACAAGTAAGAACGTTGCAGTCGGGCGTTACCGACTGCGGAATACTCATTCACATCCCATCAACAATTTAGTAGTTAAGTTTCGTTTTAATACTGTAGAATATACAGGTTTTTCCGATTTGCCACGCCCCAACTGGGCGTAGACACCTCATTTTTGGTCAGTTTTTAGAAAGAGATAACGTTACCCTAACTGCAAAGTTTGAATGCTTACCCTAAAAAAATGTGAAAATTACAGGGTATTTTTCTATATGCCACGCCCCTAAAGAGGCGTAAAAATTATTTTTGGGGAATCGATAGAGGAGGCTACCAGTAACTCAACTATCCAAATTTGAAGCTTCTAGCTATTATACTTTAGGAGATATAAACTTTTGCGGTTTGCCACGCCCCCTGTGGGCGGACATATATCCGACAAAACTTTTTGGTCTTGGGTGATCAGTCCGAGTATATATACAAAATTTGAGGTCTCTGCCATCAATAGTGTCCAAAATATAGGAGAATTTTAAAAATCACTATATCTTCAGGTCCGATTTGCCACGCCCCTAACGGGCGTAGACTTATAATTTATCTTCAGACTTTATAGAATCATACCATTAGCTGACGTGCAAAATTTCAGCATTCTAGGTTTACAACTTTAGGAGATATAGTTTTATCCGATTTGCCACGCCCCCAATGGGCGTAGATATATCCGCCATAGCTCGTGATCTTGGGTGGTCAACGCGGACCTACATACCAAGTTTCAGCTTTCTAGCTCTTCAACAAACATGATTTCTGGTATATGGGAAAATGCATTTTCCGATTTGCCACGCCCCTAGTGGGCGGATCGGGAAAATTTTAACACTTTATAAATCGGAGATATACACGAGTATGTGTTCCAAATTTCAAGTCTCTAGCTTCAATAGCGCCGAAATAGATTGCGTTCATACGGACAGACGGACAGACGGACGGACGGACAGACGGACAGACGGACGGACAGCAAGACGGACATTGCACAAAACCAATATACTGATTCACTTTCGTGAATGAGTATAAAAATCAGAAGAAACTGCTCAAAAATAAGCTTGAAATATATATATATGTACATACATATATAAATTGAAAAAAAAAGGGTAATAAGAATCTTTGTAAAGCTAAAATTTTAATTTATCTTAAATTTTAAATTGAAACAAAAGTGTAATTCTATCAATTAAAATATATCGTCATATTTCCGCGAAATGTTAGTATACATACGCTTAAATTGAAATCTTTTTTTTTTTTTTCGAAACTAGAGCGAATTTAGTTGTTATTTTTTTGCAAGTATGTGACACAGATGTTTTCTAATCGTTATGCATTAAAGTCCCAATTTTAAGGTTTGATTTGCAAAGTTTTTGTTTAAGTTTTTTTTTAAAGTAAATTCCCACAAACTTTATTAATTGACGTGTCAGAAAAAAATTCATTTAATATTAATATTTTATTTTTAATCTATAAATTTAAAAAAATATATTATGTTTTTGTTTATCAACCATACCCATTCTCTTTAAATCCATTTTCCTGCTCAAAACAGCAAATTCTAAAAATATGTTAAAAACAAGTAAGAACGTTGCAGTCGGGCGTTACCGACTGCGGAATACTCATTCACATCCCATCAACAATTTAGTAGTTAAGTTTCGTTCTAATACTGTAGAATATACAGGTTTTTCCGATTTGCCACGCCCCAACTGGGCGTAGAGACCTCATTTTTGGTCAGTTTTTAGAAAGAGATAACGTTACCCTAACTGCAAAGTTTGAATGCTTACCCTAAAAAAATGTGAAAATTACAGGGTATTTTTCGATATGCCACGCCCCTAAAGAGGCCTAAAAATTATTTTTGGGGAATCGATAGAGGAGGCTACCAGTAACTCAACTATCCAAATTTGAAGCTTCTAGCTATTATACTTTAGGAGATATAAACTTTTGCGGTTTGCCACGCCCCCTGTGGGCGGACATATATCTGACAAAACTTTTTGGTCTTGGGTGATCAGTCCGAGTATATATACAAAATTTGAGGTCTCTGCCATCAATAGTGTCCAAAATATAGGAGAATTTAAAAAATCACTATATCTTCAGGTCCGATTTGCCACGCCCCCAACGGGCGTAGACTTATAATTTATCTTCAGACTTTATAGAATTATACCATTAGCTGACGTGCAAAATTTCAGCATTCTAGGTTTACAACTTTAGGAGATACAGTTTTATCCGATTTGCCACGCCCCCAATGGGCGTAGATATATCCGCCATAGCTCGTGATCTTGGGTGGTCAACGCGGACCTACATACCAAGTTTCAGCTTTCTAGCTCTTCAACAAACATGATTTCTGGTATATCGGAAAATGCATTTTCCGATTTGCCACGCCCCTAGTGGGCGGATCGGGAAAATTTTAACACTTTATAAATCGGAGATATGCACGAGTATGTGTTCCAAATTTCAAGTCTCTAGCTTCAATAGCGCCGAAATAGATTGCGTTCATACGGACAGACGGACAGACGGACGGACGGACAGACGGACAGACGGACAGACGGACGGACAGCAAGACGGACATTGCACAAAACCAATATACTGATTCACTTTCGTGAATGAGTATAATTAAACAACCTTTTTTTTTTGCTGCTCTTAGCTAGCTGAAAATAATTTTTGTATTATTAAATTTAGTTGTTATGCGAGGAGTATATTAAATTTACTTCACACTTGGCTAAACACACACGCACACACATGCTCACACATATTATATGCGGTACATTTGACCACACACACACTCACACGCACACACAGAGTGCATCAAATGAAATTCGTATAATGAAATTAATTAACTTGCTTAATTAAATATATAATATGCAGCGTTGCAGAATCACACAAGCTTGTTTTGATTTTGTTTTCGTATAAGTTTTTTTTTTAATTTTTTTTTTTATTTTTGATTTCATTTAATTAAGCCAAAAAACGCATTGCCTTAGTGTTAACAGACCAGCGCAGCGCAGCGCAGTGGCATGTCAACTTGTTGCAAGCTGGTTTGGGCTCGGGTGCTCGAAGCTAGCCGAGCTCAAACACAACTCAAACCTCTCGGCCTGTCGCTGGCGCTCAACATTGCGGAAGTCATTTACGTGCCATGTTAATGGCAAGGGCATGTTTTTTGGTCGGCGCCCTGTTGTTGGGCTGTGGGCGCCCATGTTACGGCTGGGAGCTCTGTTAACATTTTTGTCGCGTGTTTTGCGGTCTGTTGTTGCGGTTGTGGTTGCACGCAGACAGCGAGCCGACAGCCCGACTGGCCGACTGTAGACTGCCGACTGGCATGATGCCGGCTATCACAACAACAACAACAGCAACAACGATAACAAACAGCTTCCTGCACGACGATGGCTGTGTGCCAGCCGAGGCGACTTCGTGTTTGGCGTTCGGCTTTTGGGCTGTTATCATTCGTTTGCCATGGCGGTGGGTTACTTTTTTTGCTCGCGTTCTTCTTTTTTTCGTTTTTTGTTTATTTCATTCGTCGGCTATTCTTTTTGCCGTTGGCTTTGCTTATGCCTGTTTCTTCTAATAGCTGTTGTTGTTGTCGGTGCTGCTGCTGGTGCTGGTGCTGCTTCTGCTTCTGCTGGTAGCCAGCCGGCTCTATGTGCTGCGTGGTGTGTGTGTGCGTACGGCTTACGGCGTACGGCGTCCGTTGACGAATCAGTTTCGCTACGGATTCTGCACGAAGCGGACGCGTCGAGTAGTCAGTCGCATAGTTGCCACTCGAAGGATCCTCTAACTAAATGTCGTCTTTCGAAAACAGACGGTGACTTTTTTGAGTGCATTTTCGAAATATGCGTGAAGATGTGTTGTGCAAGTGTTAAGTGTTCGATGGAAGTGAAGAAACTTTTGTGAACTGAAGTTGGTTAATCGAAAACTATTTAAGAAGGTTTAAAATTCTGGAATAAGAACTAATTTGATTTTATAGCCCACAGAAATTAAATTAACAGAGCTAATTTAATTTATTTTTATCAGTTTAATTTATGTATTTATTTATTTTTAAAATGTTAAGCTAGAGTAGATTGAAAAATAATAAATTAATTCATGAATTAATATTATCAATATATTTTTGAATATGTAGAGGTAGAATGAGATTTTGACTTGGGCAATTTATAAAAAAAAAGTAACTGATTCGAGTGCTTTATACGTAGGGCAGACAACACAGAAAACCGATCGTTTCTCAGAATTCTCCAAGCAAAAAAAATATTAATAAATAAATAAAAAAAAAAAATATTTTTGTATAGATATTTATAAGCACCGAATTATAATTTCTAATAGATATTTTTTTTTTTTTTTTTTTTTAATAATTTTCAATGAAAATATTTGAAAGTTATATATGAAATGATGAAATGAAATATAATTAAATAATTTTTTTAATTATTTAGCAAGTTATTCATATCAAATTTATTAGCTTATTTTAATATATTTATTTATATTAATATTTTAAATGGAAGCTTAACGCTTTATTTAGCTCTCTGGATTTAATTCAATGCAATGGCCAAAGTCTTCAGTTAATTTAAAGTTTGGCATTAAATTCACTTTCTTCAACACTTGAATGTAACTAGTTCTTTGCCTATGTTAAGCACTTAACATAAGCAAACAATTAACCTTTCTCTCTCAGCTAATGCACATTTCATGCAATAAAAGCAAACAAGAGCAATCACAACAGCAACAACAATAACAACAAAAACAATAGGAACCACACTCATGTCATCAGAGAACTTCACAGCTTGAATGCCAAAAACTTGAGAGAAACTTATGAGCGTGTTACTAAATGAATAAACCAAAGTTAAATGGGGGCTTGACTTGAAGCACAGAAGTAGAGACAGAGCGAGCGAGCGAGCGAGCAAGTGACAAAGACAGCTCAGAGAGAGGGACAGAAAGAGAGCGAGAGTGGCATAGAGTTTGAGATTGAATTCGTAGTTGGAGTTGCTGCAACAGCAACGAGCAAAAACACTAACGAAAACAGCAAAGCAAATATAAACAAAGAATTTAGCTTAAAAATACATTAACCCAACGCAAGCACACGCATACACAGAGAGAGGCAGAGAGGGAGAGTATAGAATCACACACACATACACACACAGACATAGAGAGTAGCAGTCTGCAGGAAACAGTTTGAAAACTGCATACGTAATGTTTCTATCGCGCTCTTCCTCTCTTCGTTTCTCTTGAGCGTCCACTGCAGGCGTGCGTATACTACTGTATTTGTGTGTGGGTGTGTGTGCGAGTGTCTGTGTGTGCGTGCGACTGCAGGCATCAATGCAGATCAATAGCAGCTGGCGTTGCTGAAAAAAAAAAAAGAAAAAGTTTTGCTTTTTTTTGTATTCAGCCAGCGTCATTGCAGCTTATTGTTTTCTCTTTGGTGTTTGGACTTTTGTGTGCTGCTCTTTGGTTTTTTTTTTTTTTTTTTTTTTGCGTCTCTTTTGTTTATCGTTTGGCGTAACAAATTTACAAATTGTACAGAGCAAAGCAAACAAATTGCAAAAATATGATGCCATTGGCTGACAGTCCCATTCCCATTCCCAATGCCCATTGCCATTGATGATGATGATGGGGCGACGCTGGATATTCAGCTGTGACAGTCGAAGCAGAAGAGAGAGAGAGAGAGGTAGAGAGAGAGAAAGTGAGATTGGCCTTTTAAATTGTCACAACGCACAGCGACAAATTGTGAGGCACAACTGAAAAGTTATTGAGCACAATAACTGTATTTGTGTTTTGTATATCTGTCAATCTGTGTGTGCATGTGTATCTGTGTTTATCTAGCTTTATCTTTGATTGAGCTCCTTTTTGAAACCAACAAGCAAATTGACTGCAATTTGTCTGACACGTTGTCTATGCTGGCTTTTTCTTGATCACTTTCAAATTGAGTTCGATAAATTTAAAGTGGGTCTAAAAATATAAACAGTTGGATTTAAGTGCGAGGAACACTATGACACGCCTAATTAATTATTCAACTTTAGTTTATTTAAATAAGAAAATGAATACTATTTTATCAATTTATAAAAATATAAATTAAATGCTATATTTATTTGTCTTAAATAAAATTTTCAAAGCACTTACTGATAGCATTATACGAAGCATAACTTACATATATTTTGTGATCCTCAATGTTTCTTCGCTTTTAGTGTCTTTTTCTCTTATTTCCTTTGTCTTTATGTTTCGATATAATAATATTTTACTTTAACCTTAATTATTATTATTAATCTCTTTTTCAACTCTTTTATTTATTTTCAACTGTTTTTCTCTTTTACACATTTTCTTTTAAATCTTCGAAATCGAGAGTTATTTTATTTTATTGTTTTATTTATTTCTTTGTCATATATGGAGAAATAGGAAATTTAATAAGTTAGTTTGAATTTTACCACTTTTTTTTAAATTTTTTTGTCTGTCATATATGTAGCAAATTCAATAAGTCCGTTTGAAGTTTACCACCTTTTTTTTTAAATTTATTATTATATTAATTCGATGAATTCTTTAAATTATTATTTATTAGAAATTACACTATATTAAATTCTTACGCTTTTCTTTTTGCAATGATGAAATACAAAGTCAGTCTGCATTAGATTATTTATCATAGCTACTCTATAAACAGTAAATGAGAGCAGAGGGTTTATCGTGTAGCTGTCTGCAGTTAATTTACCAGGGATGTTGAAACATTTTCGAGGGATACTACATATTTTGTATACTTCTCTGATTTATCCTTAGCTGCCGATCTTTTATTTGTCTTTCTTTCTTTTCATTTTGTCTATGTGTCTTTATCAATTACTCCTTGTCTACATATGACACTCTCTCTATTTCTCTTTGACATTCTTTCTCTGAATCTGTCTTTGACTCTTTTGTAAGATTCTATCTTCTCTATTTCTATTTCTGTCGATTTCTATTTATGACTCTGTTGGTCTTTTACTCCCTCTGCATTTCTCATTTATCTCAACTCAAAATATATTAAGGCGAGCTTATAATCCTTCTCAAATTATTTATTTTAATTTAATAATAATTAGCATTAGGTATGCAGCTACTGTTCTAGGCTTATACCAAGCCTTCTTAATTCCCTCTTAAGCTTTCAATGTTTTCTCACCTCTAGGCACTTTTGTTATTATAAACACGCATAAAAATAGCAAGTTTGTTGCGACACCTACAAAAAGTTCAAGTTCCGCTTGCGTCATATTAAAGTGGAACCCACTTCAGCAAATGTTAATTTGTTTGGTTGGCGACTTTTCATTGTAAACATGGCAGGGCAACAATGGGGCCAGTTTTAAACCCCCGACTTCTAGTGCTGCCGCAACGCCAGCTCCCCACTCTGCCCCTCCACCGCTTTAACAGCTGCCATTACCCGCAGCAAATGTCGCAGCGTCGAAAGCCAAAAGCTGTCAGCATTTAGCGACTGTAGCTTAGGCCACAAAACAAAACTCACAAAAAAAAAAAAAAAAAAAAAACAAGTAAAGAGAAAAGCAAATATATATAAAGGCCTGAGGGCGAATACACTTGGGCTGTTGATTTGGCACGCCCACAATGGCTAAGCGAGAGGACCAGAGCTGCCCCAGCTGCTGCAGCGGCTTATTTTTATTATTACTTTTATTATATTTTTATACTGTTTACAATTTAAACAATATTCTGTTTGTTTTCTGTGAAGCTCCACAAAAATATCCATGACAATCTGTGCGATGCGAATGCCATAAAAGTCATTCAACTTGGCTTGGGCGACTCTCCCTCCTTCGGTCGTCTGTTGCCACTTTCTCATGTGCGTCACATATGTTTTTAATTAGGCTACAGAAAGGAGAGAGAGAAAGCAATAGATGGAGCAGAGGACGGAGAAGAATAAGGAGCAATGCTAAAATTAAAACGTGTGCCTCGAATGCCTAACTAATAGCTAAAGGCTGCCAATGCGGCATTCGTTTCTTGCTGTTTGCACTCGGATCCGACTTTTTCGGGTAAACTGAATTTGCCAACTGGGCAAACGCTGAAACTGACCTGCCTCCCGTTACATTTCTGACCCAGCACCTGCCTCAGCCACAAATTGTCCCTCAGCATTTTGGCGCTAATTGGTCACATGTCTGACTTTGTCCAGGCCACAGCATCGAATGGGAGCACGAGGAACGAGTACGAGCGGCAGCAGCTCGTTTATTTTACTTCCATTTCCATTTCCATTTCCATTTGAGTTTGGGTTCGGTTTAGGCATTGATTTGATTGTGCTTTGGATTTCTGATGAGTTTGTCTAAACTACATGGACTGAGTCCAGCTGAGCTTTGATAGGAATCTATTACAATAGCATGATAATTGAATCAATTACTTCTATTGCTTATGTTTTCATCGACTGAAAGTGTAGAAAAAAAGAAAAAAAAAAGTGAGAAGTGAGAAATCAAATGAAAATTTACACATTTGTGGAAATTTAAATTGCTGTCAGGTAGAAAATACTCAACAATTTAATTAAAATAGTGTAGAAAAATTGATAGAGAATTAAAATCACAATTTTAGTTATTTTTACCAGAAATTATTTAACAACTAGCTGGCCCGGCAAACGTTGCATTGCCCTCTATATTATTTCTAGGTAAAAAATTGTTGAAAGCTATGTTGTTCAGGCTGGGATACACTGATAAATTTATTAATCGGATTTTCATTCAAGCACCTTGTTGTAAACGACATTCTTCGTTTTTTGGTCGGGTGCAAGAACAAATAATGCGGATCGTTTGCCAACACGTGAGCATGCCACGTACAATTGACCATGAGAAAAACACACATTTTCTAGATTGAGGCCACAAATAGTCAAAGATTGGCCCTGTGACTTGTTGATCGTCATGGCGAAGGCAAGACGAAGCGGGAATTGAATTCGTTTAAATTCAAAGGGCATATCTGTTGAGCTCATCGGAATCCTAGGAATAAGAACTTCCTCATCTTTAAATTTTCCTTTGAGTATCAACGCGTGAATCACATTGCTCATCAGTTTTCTTATCACCAAACGCGTTCCATTGCACAGTTTTGGTTGGTTTAAATTTCTAAGCATGCAAATCATGGAGAATTGCTCTTTTCATAGCTGTGTTAATTTCTTGACGCCGGTCAAGTTGTTCTTCCATATTGCCCATGAAGTATATTTGCAAGAATTTTTGCTGTGCATCTTCAATAGGTTGCAATGATCCAATGCGATGGCAAATCTGGCCTTGAATCTTTAAATTCAAAGCCATAGTTATAGTTATATTTACAAACACTATTTACAGAAATCTAACAAACTACATTATTCAAAATTTTTTTTTGGCAGTCATAGAAAATAAAATTTTTAACGTAAATTACCTTAAATATCCGTCTCCAATATTTTCCGCCCCAAATTATGTCATTTGGAAACAGGCATTGTATTTTTGAGTGTTCGCTAGAAAATGTCGTGATTCTAGTGTTTCGCCATAAAGCAGGGAACGCAATGGCTATGGTGACCGCTAATGGCAATGTCACTTTACCACTAAGGCAGCACAAACCGGGCGTTTCACCAACAAACTTCAATGCGCCACAATGCTAGCAAACAACGTCCATTGGACCAATGCAAACTAAACGATTCAAGCTGTAATCAATGGTGCAATCATATCGAAACGCTGCTCGATTCAAATCAATCCTTGAACCATTTCTTATTGCCATTTCACGGGCTGCCTCTCTTTGAGAAGCACGAATCAAGGCCCTTCTTCCCTGGGTACTAACGCGGAGCCTTTCTCGGGCGATTTCTCGCTCTTCGTCAGATAATTGACTCGCGCTATTCCGTTGCCTAATTGCATTATGGGTCCGCCGGGAAAGATTAGATCTTCTAGGACGCGGCATTTTTATTAATAGTAATACTGCCCTCGCACAAAACCATATAAAACAATCGAGAAATATAAATATAAATAATTTACACAAATTTATGTTTGAGACAAACAAATACCTGAACTTTCGAGATATTTAGCTTTTGTAAAAGTCCAAAAATACAATTTTTAATAATTAACTTTTTTTTTTTAATTTCGAATTTTGAATTTTGAATTTTTTATTTATTTTTGATTGTTAGGTTTTAATCTTTTGATTTTTTTTTTTAATTTTTGCAGATTTTTGATTTGAAATATTTAGAAAGTTTAAAAGTCCGAAAATATAAAAAGCCAAAAATACACTTTTTAATAATTACCTTTTTTTTTTTTTAATTTCGAATTTTAAATTTTTTATTTATTTTTTGAACAGTCAGGTTTTAATCTTTTGATTTTTTGCAGATTTTTGATTTGAAATATTTTTCCTTTTGATTTGAAATTTTTTTTTTTTTTTTTTTTTTTTTTTTTTTTTTTTTTTTTTTTGAATAGTCAGGTCTGCTCGAGGTCAGGAGACCGTAGACTGACTGACTACATTTGTTTATTTACTTCTACACTATTGTCAAAACTGTCACTGTTACCAAGCCTACTGGGTATAAAAAAAATTTGAACATTTGGGGAAAAAACCGCGTTTTTCAAGTATTCGGCAAATTTTTTCAGTATTTTTAAGACCCTATACTAAACTCGTTGCGGAGACAAATCCAACAAATCAAAAACCATGAAAATTGGTTCAGCCCAAATCAAGTTATAAGCAGTCTTCACTTTTACACAACTTTCTTTTATATATATAGATTAAAAATAAAAAGGTCGATAAAATTTAATTGACTTGGCTTGTGTTGAAATAATCTTTAGGCAACATTTTTAGGCACTCAAGTGTATAAACAAATCAATGCAAATATCCATTTTTATTTATTTTTTTTAAGCTGAGCCTTACATTTCTACTGCATAATATTTATTGGTCACGAATTTGACTTCCTTTTTTTTTTTTTTTTTAATTTGACTTCCTGAATGCGAATTTATTTTATGTAGCATACTTTGCAGAGCATTTTGATTTTTAGCCATTTTGCTAATTTTCTTTTAAATAACTTCGCACCTTTAATTTGTAATTTTTAAAAAATTGATAGCAAATATTCAGTCAAAAAAAATTAAACTATTTTTAGATTTTAAAATTTTGCATACATTTTGTAAATTATTGTCAAATTTAAGAATTTTTAATTTTTAAAAAAGTAAATTTATTTTGTGGAATAATTTTGTTTATTATTGGACATATTTATTTAAAGTAAAATTATAAATGTGCCTTTATTTATAGAAGAATTTTGTTTCTGGTAGGATATATTTATTTAAAGTGAAATGTGATATTCTTTAGAACTGTAAACATTTAAAGGAATACTTTACCAAAAATGGCAAATAAAAAACCGGTATAATTTGCAAAATTATTATTATTTTTACCAATAACGTGTTCAATGACTTTAACACAATTTTTTAATTTTTTATTGTATTTATATTTATTTATTTCAGTCTGCTAATCAGTTTAGTAAGTTTATTTCCTTGTCTAGTCTTCAAATAAACTGTAAATTCCAGTGCTTCTAAAGTGATTGTAATAAAATTTTGCTAAACATTCCTAAAAGTGAAGTCAATTTATTAGACTTTAATGTATTACAATAACAAGCTTCTCCACAAAAAAAAAAAAAAAAAAAAAAAAAAAAAAAAAAAATTGCATAGGACTTCAAAACAAATTAAATTTATGCCAACAGAAAAACTTTCTTAGATACACATTACCTATTGCATATTTGAAAATTTTATAGATCAATGGAAATTCTGAAAATGTTGTTTTGGGCTCAAATGTTTTCCAATCAGCTGCAGGAGTTGATGTTTGCTCTTGCTGCTGCAACAACAACTAACCCACTTTTCAACTGCTGTTTTTCTAGTGTTTTTCATGGTTTTCTTCCTCTTTCCCTGTGACGTTACATACCAGCAAATCCTAATAACAAGTTTCCCATTTGTTTAGCCTAGTAAAAAAAAAAACAACAAAAAAGGAGTAGAAATTGCTTAATTCTCGAGTTTTCCATATGACTTTGGCGCCCATAAATTTGCTTTCAATGCACTGCTCTGGCTTACACCGCACCACATTCGCTCTGCCGCCCCACATTCGCTCTGCCGCCCCACCCCGCCCCCATCTCTCGCTCTCTGTACACTGTCAATTGTTTGCTGTCTCGGAACTTGTGCGTTCTGAGTTTCCCTTCCGGGGCTAACCTCACAGATGCCACGCAGATTTGACTGGGAATTCAATAAAGTTTGGCAAAATATTATGCCCGACTAAGCCGCCATATTCTGGTTGCCACGCCCTCTTTTTGCAATCGCTGTTTGTACGTGCCGCACAAAAGTTTTCAGCCATTTGGCAAACGGGGAAGAGTTTGTGTATGTGTGTGTGTGTGTGTGTGAGGGAGAGAGAGAGAGAGTTGGGAAACCCTTTCGCCGGAATAAAACTCAAAAAGTCATAAAGATTTGCCTTCGCGTTTGTTAGCAACGGCTGCAGCGCCCTCTGGCGGCCAATTGATATATGGTCTGGTTTATCTGAGCGCAAGGTGTGCGACTTTCTCTTATAAACTTACTGATAAAAATGCCGCCGTTCAAGTTTGCGGATAAGCGGTAAAGCAGTCGCAACTAGTTTTCGCCAGGAAAATTGGAGCAGCAGCAGATTTTGTAGGAATATGGGAAGCTGTTTATATGCTGAAATGGAAATTGGAATGTGGGAATATTTGAGGATATTCATTTGTATACTTGTAAAATATAATAAGCATGGATCTGAATATGAAAATATAGCTAGGTATAACATAATTGGAGTGTAGAATTTAGAGAGGTCTTTTGCTATTAGATTTTAAAATAAAATATTAAAATGTTTGCGTGGTCATCCATGACTGAAAATGTTTAGAAATGTATAGATTAAATATTTAAAAAAATATCAGCTATTTATTATTAACTCTCAGATGATACTGAGCTAATATTAATTTTAAATCAGTTATTTGTGGATTCGAAAGCAAAAAATTTAACTAATGTAATCCGTAGTATGGCAACTGATACAGAAAAAGAAATAATTTTTAGATATGAAACAATAAAAATTGTATTTTGTTTATTTTATAAAAATTATTTTTAGATGTGAATCAATAAGAAATTTTTGTTTATTTTTAAAATTTATGTAAAGTATGGGATTTTTTAAAGCTAATTATTTTACTCGCGTTATTCACTTATATTTTATTTTACGAAAACATAAAATAAGTACATAATATTCACAAAATATATATCAGTTTTATATAATATAATAATATATAATATTCATTATATATTATTATATTACCTTTAATTTTAATTTTTATTTATATTATTTTCTTATTTTTATTTATTTATGTATTTTTTATTATTATATTATATTTTTTATAGCCTGAACCCATTGTTTATACTTAAATTTCTAAAAATAGTAGAGCTGTAAACTTTTCCTCAAAAAATAGTAATTTCAGTTTAGTAGAAATTAGTTAAAAATTTAGATTTTTCTTTATATTCTACACAATTTTTCAGTTTATATTTAGTAGTAATAAACCATCCTAGTTCCCATTTCTGGTTTCTCTACATTTTGCATACACATATGCTAGGCATGAGTATTTGCGCATCATACAACTCGTTAGTTTCAAATTTGGGACAAAAACTTGCTATGCTTGTAACAGGTGCACTGACTGAAGATAGAGAAATAAATAGTCAGAGGATAGATAAGGGAGGAGAAGCAATTGTGTAGCTCTCTGCTCTCAGTTCTCATATGTGCAAAACGTCAGGCAATTAATTTAAAAGCTGCTTTCATTTATGTTTATCTTAGGTTTTCAGTGGCTTTCGGTTAACTTTGACAACCTACTCAGTTATGCAAGTTCTGCAGCTGCATAACTTTATCTATCTGTATACATATACATATGTATATTTAAATATATATATATATATATGAGTCATTTTATGTGTTGTGCGTGTTGTTGGCGATCTGCTCAAATTTCAAGTAGAAAAAAGGAAGAAAAAACAAGAAATATAGAAAAACTTTGTCTAGAGCATCCATACTTTTTTATGGCTTTTAAGCGTGTCGCTTATGACGAGAGTGGGCGAGAGACAGGAAGAAATAGAGAAGAGGAGGAGAAAGGAGGGAGGGTCCACAGCTTGTGGAACACGCTAAAAGCGTACGAAAAGTTTTTCCCTTATGATTCGCTTATGAAATTAAGCAATTTTCTAGCAGCCACTCCCCCAGCCACGCCCCTCTTCACACGCATGATGACATTTTGGCATAGACAAAAACAGATTTACCAACAACAGAAACAGCAGCAGCAACAACAACAACGAGCAAATTTATGTACTTTTTATGAGTTTCGCAAAGTGTTTGTAATTAAATTAATAAATTCAGCAACTTTTTTCGTTTTAATATGTCTGCAAATTAAAATTTAATTGTTCAGTTATATTTGAATTTTTTTTTTTAATGCGTCAGTTTTGGTTATTCTCTTAAATGTTTAATTTTTGACGTGTGACAGCGTGTGATAAGTGGATTAGGCTAAACAGATTAGTTGAGTAAAGAGAATTTAGTAATGTAACATTTATAAACTGAAAAGGTGAAGCATAAATTACATATATTCTCATATAGAAGCTAATTGTCAGTAGTAGATTATATATAAATTTATTATTTATTTAATTTAATTTATTTATAAATATAAAACTAAATTTTCCTTTTTTGTTTCTTTTTTTGTTTTCTTTTTTATGTGAAAGGCTTTGCTTCAATTTAATCTTAATTATTTATGCGGCTCTGTTGTTAATTACTCTGCTGTGTCATTCCAATTTAATTAATATTCCAATGAAACTAAATAATCGCACTATAGTTAAATATCGATAGGTTATTGTAGTGCTATTTACTCTATGCCTATATTTATTTTATTATTATTTTTTTATTTCACATAAAAAACTAAATGTAAGAAATTTTAAATTTATAAATCGTCTTTTGCTATATTATTTATAAATTTACTGTGTATAACACTTAAAAATGTATTTAAATATTTTATTTAATATTAATTTTTTATACATATAATTTTTCTTTTAATTTTTGTTTGTTTAGATTTTATATCTATTAAAATGCTTAATTAAAAATAAAGTTTTAATTATTTAATTTTAATTCAATATAATATAAACCTTGACAACTTGTTAAAATGGAAAATCGGAGTATAATGTTTGCTTTTAAATACATGTGACAAGCAAGAATTTTGAGTAAATACAAAAGTTTGTAAGTTGCTCAAAATGATCGAAATAAATTAATTTGCAAAGCATATTATTTAAATAGATTTATCATTTATGTTCAAGTTATTTAGATTCACTTCGTTTATAATATTTTCAAAATTATATTTAATACGGAAAATTTTGAAAAACTGTTTTGAAATGTAAAAATTCGATTGAATCGCCTATTTCAGACCGTAAAAATATCCCAATTCAGATGAGTCCCAGAAACAATTTATTTAAAATTCGACAAACAAACCTAAGTGAAGGAGAATAGCAGAATTAATTTGAAAATTGCAAATTAAATAAATAATAGCGAAAAGGCTAAACATACAGAAGTATTCCAATTGGAGCCCGCTGATCAATTTGATAAATTATAGAGTGGAGCTTAAGTTGGACTGGGATAGAGCATCAGGCTGCGGGGGGCTGGCGTGAAGAGATGCACTTAAGCCAGGCCACGAGGCCAACGTCGGTGCTCCTGGCTGAGAGTAGAGGCAAGAATACAGCAAGCTGATGTTGCTACCGTCCTGGCATCTAATTGGAGCCCTGCTAGTGCTGACGGCAACAGCGGGGGACTCCACCAACAAGATCATCCTGCCGCAGATACTCACCGACAGCAGCGGCAGCAGCAGCAGCAACGGAGGAGGCGCCTCCAGCACCAGCAGCAGCAGCACCAACACCAAACATCTCACCGGCAGCAAAACGCCGTCTGCCGCACTTGCTCCCGGTGGCGGATCGAAAACCACGACAGGCACCGCAGGCAATGGCAACATCATCCTCGGCAGTAATGGTATAATTGTGGCCGGCGGTATGCCCAATGCGCCAGCATCGAATTTAAATAGTAAGTAGAAGTAATAACACTTTGTCTCAAGAGTTTTTCGATTGACTTTTTATGATCTGATGAATCTGAAAGGATTGCCTTGGATTGCTTTGTTGAGAGCTACCTGATAGACCTGAAAATACAAAGTGATTGCTTGCATAGAGAAAAAAAATAAAAATAAAAGCTTAAGGCTTTCATTAATACTCCTTTTATTTGCATTAATTCAATAGTGAGAATGCTAAATAATATTATTATATAATATAAATTTTAAATAAAATTATTTTTAAAGCCATTTCATTTCTTTTATGTTGCAGAATTTCTCTATTGAAATAGAAAACATATTGTAAACGCTTTCGAAATATTAACTAATAATACAGAACAGAAAAAAAGTAAGTGCTAAGAAAAAAGAAGAGAAAAAGTCAAGATTCTAAATCAAAGTGTATGAAGAAAAGAGAAGGTACATGAAACGATAGGGAAGTGAAGAGATAAGCGGAAGAAAAGAAAAAGAGAGCGGAGAGTATAGAGCAGAGAGGAGAGAAAAGGAGAAAGGGAAGAATGAAAAATTGAGTTTCCCTCTCTACCAAGAAAGTACAAGATTCATTTTGAGGCCCATTTACATAATTTATAAGCGTTGAGTATTTGTTTTTCCTTATTTTTTATAATTATTTGAAATAAATAAATATAATATAAATGTTTCATATATTTTTGGAAAATAAAATTGGGGGGTTTTTCTGTTTATTGATTAAAAAAAAAAAATAAAAAGTTTTAAATTTTTTTCAAATAATTGCATATTTTTAGCTAAGATATTTAATCGTTTCTCAAGTAGTTATTAAAATTTTATTTAATTTAATGAATATAAAAAAAAAAAAAAAAACTTGATAGAATCAATTTCAAAGAATTTTTAACTAAGATTTAATTTCTGAAATAATCATTTAAATTTAATTTAATTTCTTTGACACAATAACAAATTTGATTCAAGTATAGTATAGTATAAGTATTTATTAATAATAAATTTTAATTAAAATCAACCATCAATTTATGTAGTTAAATATGCTGAATAGTTACTTAGAATTTAAATTGTAAACCAATGTCGATCTCATAGGAACTTTCACTAGCCCAAGCAGGGTATTTATTAGTCGTTGCTTATGGCCTTTTGGGCGCATCATTTCCTGTGATATTGTAATTTGGTGTACAGTGTAATATTGCGTACTTATCTTGGTTATCTTTATGCCAGTTACGCCCGCCGGGCAGACATCAGGGTCTGATGGCATCAATAACACTCGGCTTGTAGGCGACGGTCCTCCGGCAATCATATTTGCACACACTGACAGCGTAGCCAGATAGATAGACACAGATATACGGGTGTACGAGCAGTGAGCAGCGCGCAGCGAGCAGCGAGCAGCGGGCAGCGGGCAGCGGGAAGGGGGATTAATTCCAGCCGCGGGTCATAAGTGATACACGGCTATATGCCAAAAATTGAAAGCTAGCAGCTGCACAGATATGCGGCGTGAAAAAAGGAAATCGGTGACAGCGCCCCGAGCCCCAGAAACAGAGACAGTAACAGCGAGAGAGTGAATGAGAGAGAGGGGGGGGGGGGGGGGGGGGGACACAGAGTGTGAGGGAGAAAGGGAGATAGATGAAGTTATGGCAAGGTAGCAGGCATCACTTCACACAACCAAACACACACACACCCACACACACATTCATATACATGCCGGCTGTCACTGTTCTCAGGTGCAGTTGGAACAGCAACAATACGCAAATGTCGCTTAACTGTGCGCAAAATTCATTCAGGCAGCGCAATTTATGTCGCAACAAGGCTGCGTCAGCCACAACAACAAACGTCTCTCTCTCTCTCTCTTTGGCAACTGACTCCAATGACGAGCCCATCAACTGCTGCTGGCCAATATCAATGCCATGCCAGATGTTAAATTGGGTATATAATAGGTGGGGGGTTAATTGACTCTGAGAGAAGAGGCTCTAGAAGTCGAGTGTAGTAAATAGGAGATTAGTGACAGCTTTATAGACAGTAATGGTAGTTGAAATATAATTAAACTATAATAAATGTCAAACAGCTATTTAACTTTACTTTGTATATAATTGTATATACAATTTTTAAATAAATATTTATAATTTTCAAAAATATTTATTTTACATATTTTTTTAATTTTGATCTTGAAACAGTTTTTAGTGCACTTTTGAATTTCTATTTAATTTTGTGTATTTCGAAATTGCTAACCCTATAGAAATACATTGTCTAAGAATTAACTAGCTTATAGTTTTCAAATTGGAATATTAGAATTATTTTCAATCTGTTCTATTATTATTTTTTTAAATTCAAAGATATAAAAATAAAGTTTTATATGTATTATTTTCAATGAATTTCTTAGTTTATATTTTTTAATTTGCGTTTAATTAATTATTAATTTATTTTCTTATTTTGAAATTGTTAGACCTATTTATTTATCTTTAACTAATTAACTAATTAGTTGTAGTTCATAATTTTAAAATATTAATTTTGTTTTCCAACTTAAAACTCAAATCAAATATTTTAAAATATTTTTTAATTTTATAATATTTTATATATATTATTTTAAAAGTTCACAGTTTTTAATGTTCATTCCCCCATTTTTCCCTTGAAAATGGATAGTGGGTACAATAGTAGCAGTTTAACAAGTGGGTGTGGCAGTGTTGTGGGCGTTATGTTGCGGGTGTTGTTGGTTGACTTGGTCTGGGGGCCTTCACAAAATTCATATGCAGACACGCGCTCTGGCGCGAAAATTGCAGCTGGATGAAATCCCATGATTATGCAGAGAATTTGACGCTGCTGCAAAAAGGTTGCACGCTCGACTTGTAGCAACAGCAACAGCCGTAGTTTTTCATTTTTTATGCCATTCGTTTTTTTGTTGTTGTTGTTTGTTAATTCAAGTGCATGAGGCATAGAATGGAGCAAAAAACTGTGGCACGAATGTCATGGTTACATTTGCCTCAAGGCTGCTAATTTATGCCTCCTGCTCCAGCTGTTGTCTCATAATTAGATGGGTCGATGCATGTTCTGGGCGTGCCAAATGCCACGTGTCAAATGAGTGTGGTTGACTGTGTGTGCGTGTGTGTGTATGTGGACGTGTGTACGTGTGTGTGCGTGTGTTTAGACTCCTGGGGTCAGTTGCATTGGCAGCGCATAGCAAATTGTATTTTGTATTGACTTTTGCCTTGTGCACTACGCCATAACAAATACGAATGTGTGTGAAGGTCTGTGTGTGCATGTGTGTGTAATATTGTGCTTATGCCTGGCAGGCATTATAAATATCTAATTAGAATGCAGTAGGTCTTTAAAAGTTTTGCTGAAAATTAAGGTCAAAATACATTTCTACAGCATAAGAAATATTCGAATAAAAATAATTTTTCTTCTCTTTAATTACTCGAATTTATTTTTTAAAAATTGCCAATAGAATGAAATATTTTCATATAATTATTATTATACTACATACATATAACAAAAATATAATTAATAATCTTAAATGTTTGGTGAAATACTGTAAAATACAAAATATAAAAAATAAATAAAATAGTATAAATTATTTGAAAATATGAAATTGTTAACTATTTAATTGAATTTTTACAAATTATTATTATATTTTAATAAAAATATAAAATTGTCGATATTTTGAAAGCTAAAATTGTTTAATATTAAAAAAAAAAAGTATAAATATTCCATTATCTTGTCAAAAATTATGAATTTCTATTTATTTAAAAAATAAAAAGAATAAAATAAGCAACATTTGTTTATTAATATTTTGTTTTATATATTTAAAACTTTTAAAAATTTATATTAGAAAAACTTATTGGACTGAAAAGAGTTTTTAGTTGATTATCAATAATCAATTTTATATTATTATATACATACATTTTTCAGTATTTTTATTATTTTATTTTGATTATTATTAGGCTTTTTGATATTAAAAAATTATATTCAATTTTTTTGCTTAAAAATAGTATTTATTTTTTGTACATATAAGAATAAGGACTGATTTTAAATGTATCTTGATACTTAAATTACCTAATATTTGTTGAAAAATTAAACTCCAACAAAATTTGCTCTTTACTCTGAGCACCGAAGCGTAAGAGTGGAAAATGGAATTAGTTGTGTGCAAATATAGAAATAATTATATGTTCACAGCTATTTATTTATTTATTGAATAAAATGTTGTCAAGCAATCGAGATTTGCTAGCCAATTATGAAGAGATTTCTTAACCTTGCAGCGTTCGTTCATTTGGCCATCGCCTTTTGGCCATGTGATTTAATAATTGCACAACTAACATATTAATTGAATTGCATTGGCATTTTATTACGGCTCAAAGGGATTGAATTCAATTAAGCAAACGTGCGCATAAGTCTGATAAATGTTTTCATTGGCAGTTTTATTGCATTACGCAATCAAGACATACACACACACAAACACACACTCAAGTAAAAGGACAAGAGTTGCTTGCCATTAAAAAGCGTCAGACAGAGTAGCCTACATGCAAAGATCCTGTATGAACATAATTGCTGGCAAACAGTCAAGAGTTGCAAAATAATATCCTTCAAGGATGCATTCATTACCTTTTTTAATATGACAATCCTCTGCCACGCTTAATCCTTTTGCATTCAGAGCAGATGTTTGGTACTCTTACAGCATCTACTATGAATTTAATTAAATTGTTTATTTACAACATTTTCCTTTGTGTGAAATTTAATGGAAGCAAAAAATGAAATGTATTAAAGAAACTATATGAAGGAAAGCTGAAAGTTAAAGTTAAAAAATTTATCGGAGTTGAAAAGGTTACGAGATTATTTAGGTCGCATATTTAGTTTCCATATTGTTGACTTTTTAGTTAATAAATATTACAAAAAAAAAAATAAATAAATAAATAAAAATTATATATGAATAAAAAAATATAAGTGCAACTTTATTATTTAAATAAATTAAACTTTTAATATATTAAATATTTTATAACGATGACTATAATTATATTCAACTAAAATATAAGCTATAAATAAATATGAATACATTTTTATAACTAATATATTTTATGTTTTAAATTAAATTATTTTATGTTTAAAATTTTATAACTCAGCTGTAATTATAATTATTTCAATTTAAAAACATATCATATATCATTTATAATTTGTAATCAATTTTGTAAGTTTAATATAATATTATTTTTAAATTTATTATTTATTTTCTTATAATTTTGTATTTTCAAGTGTATTGATGCTGCGGCTTGGCTGGGTCAACTTTTCCCATTTTATTGTTAATGGCTGTTAAATTTAAAAGCATTTCTGACAAGGTTTTTGCAAGCCGTCATTTAATGCGTTAAAAAAAAACAGTGAGATCTTTTTAGAGAGTTACCGACTGAATAATACTCATTCATGGCCCAAACGCTATCATCTTCATTTTCCGATTTGTTACGCCCTTAATCGGTATATATATTTTGAATAGAATATATAAACAACAACTACGACAGTTTCTGTTCTAATTTTAATATGTTCACCTGACATTGCCTGAAACCAATATATTCATTTCGTTTTCGTGAATGAGTATATAAAGCGCGAGAAGAAATTAAAAATTTAATGTGAGCGGTGAGGAAAACGCAAAATGAAAACTTAATTTGAAAATGCACAAAATAAAAAAATCGACGTGTGAACATTTTTAACTTGTTGATATTTCAGACAAATAAAGCTACATTGTGTTTGTTTTTTGTTTTTGCTGTTGTTGTTTGCAGTTTCGTTTCAATAAAATTTGATTGTATTTTTTTTTTTTACAATTAATCTGATGCAATAGCATTGAATTTTCGCTTATGCTAATTTATGTATGCATTTATGTAAAATTTTTTGGCATTTTAATTCTAATCGCAGGCATAATAAAATCGTGCATAATTTATAAACTACAGTGAATAAATAATGAAACAATCATCATATTACTAAATAATACTGAATGAATTGTATTTATCTTCTTTTTTATTATTTATTGCAGCTGTTGTTGAAGAACCCGAATTTACCGAATACATCGAAAATGTAACTGTACCTGCTGGACGTAATGTCAAACTGGGTTGCTCGGTTAAAAATCTTGGCTCATATAAGGTGAGTACAGAATATGAATATAAATATGAATATGAATATGAATATGAATATGAATATGAATATGAATATGAATATGAATATGAATATGAATATGAATATGAATATGAATATGAATATGAATATGAATATGAATATGAATATGAATATGAATATGAATATGAATATGAATATGAATATGAATATGAATATGAATATGAATATGAATATGAATATGAATATGAATATGAATATGAATAGGCAATGTTATATGTTTGGTAAATTCAGATATGAATTTTAGAGCTCTCGTATAAGGGTTTCAACCTTTAGGAAACTGTGTAGAAAGTATTGACATACTGAACTATTGAGAGATAGTGTGCCAAATGGACTCTGCAATGATGATGTAATTCTAATCTCTCGTCTCTTCTGCCACACATTGTACGACCTGTTATATTCCCAATATATTTGACTCTTTTTATGCACTTTTCAATGGCTGCTTAGCTCGTTGCTATGCAGCCTTTAGCACCAGAAGCGAGCCACGTCTTTGACATTAATGTAGGAAACCAATTTCAAGTGCAAGTGCTGCACTCAGGCTGCTCGGCCACTCCAATGGCTGCTTAAGAATCTCACTTAACGAAGTGTCGAAGCAAATTTCTGCATACCTGTGCATAAATGCACATTTAGTGGCTGGTTTTTGCGCTCACCCCTTTAAAAACTATTTAATAACATCTAACGTCAACTATATATGTATATGTATATTTGGTATATATATAAGGGTTAACTCCTACTTCTGGCCGCACACGTACTACATGACTGCAATTTCACAGCTCAGCAGCACGAGTTGAAAAAGTGTAAAAGGAAAAGCGGAAGCGAGAAAATTGCATCATAGTGTCGCATATAAAAATAAACTTGGCTGGTTTCATGTGCGTTGCGGTGCGTCTGTATGTTCATGTGTGTGCGTGTGTGTGTGTGTGTGATAGCTATGAATTACACGCTGGCAATAGATGTAAGCGAGACGCTTGCTGTCAGAGCTGTTGAGCTGGGTTTGGGCCACAGACACAGCTACTTAAACATGCCATCAGCTAAACCGAGTTGCTCCACGCTTTTTGCTACCTGTCGAGCCCCGCACTCCTTTCGCTGGTGCCCCTGCACCACGCTGCTTACTCCCATTTTCATTTTGGCCATTTTATTTAGTTCATGCACGTTTCTTGTGTCGTCAGCGCTCGTTTTCTTGTTGCTCGCATTTACACCTCAATTTGATTCTATTTCCTGGCTATGCCAAGCCCCCAAAAAGGATGAAAAAGAGAAGAGAAATACATTCCAGATATCAGGTGCTGGCTTTCACTTCTTCCTCCCTCTACATCTTTTTTATCCCTCTCCCTCTCTCTCTGTCTCTGTCTCTGTCTGTTTCTCTATCACACTTTAGCCTCAGCTGATTTGGGCTTAGCTACTCGACTCAGCTCTTCGAGTGCTTGGTAATGATGCTCCTGCTGATGCTGCTGCTCTATGGCGTCGCAGCGCATCATTTCAAGTGCTTTTGATAGTCATGACCCGGTTCTCCATTTGCCTTGGTAATGATGTGTCTAAGCCCCGGCTAGCTCCTAGATCTTTGCTTTCGCCAAAGCCTTTGCCACTTATTTGCTCAGTTTACCTGTGCACCGGGCGTATGCGCAATGCTAACTCTTAATTAGTTGACTTTTGCTATAATCTTCATATTAAGTGTGCTGCGCTTCACTTGTCTCTCATCTGTCTCCCTCGCTTTCCACTCTCTCTCTCTCTTTTTATCTTCCGTTTATCTAATTGCATCAATCGCTTTTCTTTTCATTTTTCTACCCTTTTTGCCGTCAGAGTAATCAAATCATTATCGCTCATTACACGCTGATTTCTTACGAGCTGCTTAATTAATAAATCATTTTGCTTTATTCCTATTTTTTGCGGTCTGCATTTTTTATTTGCTATACTGCAGAAAAAGCCAAGGCAGGTAATGACTGCGAGATACTCTGTTTTTGCGATGAATTGATGTGAAATGATTATGATAATTTTTATAGAAAAAATACATATAAAAATATTTTATATAAAAAAGATTTCCACATTATATAATTTGTATATTCTCTTTGAAATTGATCAATAAAATATATTATTTTTGGTATATAAATATTATTATATATTTTTTATTTTGGCTGACAATCTAAATAATATTTTAATAATATTTAGTAAATATATATTTTCGGTTTTTTTGCTAATCTTTATTAATTTTAACCACTTCATTATCATTCCAAGTATATTCGATTTTTAGTCCCGCCTCATTGACTTCCATGAGTCTACTCGAAATGCTTTCGACAACAGTGTATAGAAATGCTAAATGAAGCATGAAAGGACGAAAAGGACTTGTTTTTGTTGTCTCCTTTTCTCCCTCTCTCTTGCGTTTTCAGCTTGATTTCGCTTTACTAGCGCCGTTTCATGGAACTTTTTGCATAAAGCAAAAATTCTCTCTTATTTGATGAACTGTGGAATAGAGCAGAGTTATAGTATTATGATTATTAATATTAAAGTATTTTTAATAGCATTATTATTACTATAAGTAATCCATTTTATAGAGCACTGATTTAACATATTTGCATTGTGTTTTTTTTTAATCGAGAAGATATTGGGATATAGATATAATTGATAGTGGACTTATAATGTTGTCTATATCAAATCAATTAGCAATAACTGAATCGATTAATTTATTAAGAGTTAATGTCCTAAAAGGTTATGTTTTTATTGAATCGCTGTCTTTACATAGTTATTCCACAAAATTTTTATCAATCGATATGCAATTTTAGTTATATCTTGCCAGTTTTAAAACACTGTGCCAAATTTTATTAATATATCTACGCTCAACTAATTCAGCGTAGAGTTTTTCCAGTCCGTTCATTTGGACTACTCTAGTTCTATTAACATGATAATTAATTCTCTCTATATTTATATTGTCTTTCTCTCTTCCTCCAGGTCGCTTGGATGCACTTTGAGCAATCGGCGATATTGACCGTGCACAATCACGTGATCACGCGCAATCCGCGCATCAGTGTCACGCACGACAAGCACGACAGGCATCGCACCTGGTACCTGCACATCAACAACGTCCACGAGGAGGACAAGGGACGCTACATGTGCCAGATCAATACGGTGACGGCCAAAACTCAATTCGGCTATCTGAATGTTGTGGGTGAGTACTAGCTGTAGTCGTTGTTGTTTGCGGGGTCCATCAGGGCTACCGTCTAATCAGCGGTACCCCTGCTGCAAGGGTACACACGAAAATCCTGTATAAATACGCTGCAAATTAAAAAATAATTTATATGCCTTAAAGCGTGCACACAGCGAGAGAGAAAACAAAGACAAAAAACAGAAGTAAGGGAAGCCAAAAGCAAAGTGTGTATGTGTGAGTGTGTGGGTGTGTGTATATATGTATGTGTGAGTGTGCGTCTGCGTGTGTGCAGTGTACAGTTCAGTGAATCTTTTGGCCAAGCGAAATTATTTTCCCGCCTGGCAAACAAAACAAATTATTAAAAATGCATTCGAAACTCGCCGACAAGGGAGCACAATTTTTTAATTAAAAAATTATGTGCACGAATCCAACAACAAAAAATTCAACTGTTAAAAACGGCTTACAAACAAATACGAATTCAAATAAAAGCAATGTGCAAACTCAGTCATAAAAGAGATATTCTAATCTCTAATCAAAGACTCGATTATGCTGTATAAACAATTAATGTAACTGCGGAAATATTTGTTTTTTTTTTATTATTATTATTATTATTACCAATATTAAAAGTTTGAAAATGGGAGATGAAATTTCATTCAGTATTACAAAATTAAAAAATTAGTATATAGATTTCGTAACAGGAAAATTTAAAACAAAATTAATAATGATAATAATAATAAATATGTATAAAAAACTTACGAAGTAAATAAATATTAAATAAATATTTTTTTCAAATATTAAGTTTAAAATATAATTTCTTAATTTATTGAAATTATATTAAAATAAATAATATTGATAAATATAATAAATTAGTATTCTAAAAGATATAAAACAATAATAACTTAAGAAATTTTTTGTTCAATATTTTCAGTAATTAATTTTTTTTTTTAATTGATTATGGTTATAATACCTTTTAAAGTTTATACAAATTTTGAATGCTATAGGGACAATTATAAATCAAAAATATGTTTTGCAATATTAATTTGTGTTAATAATTGTGTATTATTATTTTTATGTACGTAATTAACCATAAGTTAGCATTTGAAAATATTTTAAAAATATATAAATGAATTTATAATAATATTGGATGTAAATTAATTTAAAATAAAGCCTTTAACAATAGTTGTTAAGGATTGAATTGGTAACTTAAGCAAATGTACTCAAAATTGTTATATAAATGTATATCAATTATATATATATAGATATACTCACATAAATATGCATATACATACATATATTCAATTAAATTTTGTGCATTTAGATCCATTTCAATTTGAAAAATATAAGCGAAATAATTATGGAATGCATATTGAAAGCTGATGGAATTGAAATTGAAAATATTCCAGCTGCAATATCCTGTTGCACAAACCCACACACACACACGTGCAGACACCCACACACACATATATTGGCGCACATTTATTCGCAAACAATGCAATTTATCACCTATTTTAGTTTTTGCTGCCTATTTTTGGTGGCCAGCGATATATGTAGATGAGTTTGTGCATGTTATGAATTGGCTGCTCTCTCTACATATACACATGCATATACATGTACACATACATATATTATGTAGGCGCTTTAATCTTAAATGTATCCGGCGCATTGTTTGCGCCGTAAGCGGTTTTATCCTAGAGCTGTTAACAGTTATTTATTTGGTTTACTGAAGTTACTTTAAAACAATTTTCCATTGATTTTGCAACTCTTTGCAGTGCCGCCAAATATTGACGATTCGCTGAGCTCGAGCGATGTCATCGTGCGCGAGGGCGCTAATATATCGCTGCGTTGTCGGGCCAGCGGCAGTCCCAGACCCATTATCAAATGGAAGCGTGATGATAACTCGCGCATAGCCATCAATAAGAATCACATAGGTAAGTGCAAAGGTAACGGACAGCTGGCTAGCGCATATCAGAGCAGCTGCATCAATCATTTAAGAGATTCACCTAACTTCCTCTACCTCTACCTCGCCCTCTCTCTCTCTCTCTCTATCTCACTCTCTCTGTCTCTTTCTCTTCTGTTGCAGTGAATGAGTGGGAGGGCGATACGCTGGAGATAACCCGCATCTCTCGTCTGGACATGGGCGCCTATCTCTGCATCGCATCCAATGGGGTGCCCCCGACGGTTTCCAAGCGCATCAAAGTCAGCGTCGACTGTGAGTATAATAACTAAAGAGATGGGGCAGGGACTGTATGTTAAGGGGGGCGCAGGGGCACGGCGGGGTATATCAGCTTTTCGCTTTTGCTCTTTGACTGTTTGTCGAAGCGAAAATGATAAAGTGATTCTTTTCTGGTGCTGAACAGATTTTTTCACAACTATTTACCAAGCACTTGCAGCGTTAACACAAATTCTATATAAAAATTGTGAAAACTGCGAAAAATTTCAAATAAAAATTGTGCAAAAATTGTGGAAAAATTGTGGAAAAACTAAATACAGTTTTTATAGCTTTTGGATTTGGGTTAGCTACCGCTTTCAAATTGTTTTTCGTTACGTGTTGACCAACAGCGTTTGATGGCTAAAAACTACCTTTATAAATTTGTATATCTGCCCCTCACGCTTTGTGTCTGGGTGCGTATGCGAGTATGTATGAGTGTGAGTATGTGTGTTCGAGTGTTGTGTATTATTTGCACTGTTGTCCCTAGCAACTCATATTTCCATTTCGCGGCTGCGGATTAAACTTGATCTGATAGTCGGTCACATGGCAGGCACTGTGGTGAGAGATCTGCGTATAAAAATACATTTTTTGATATTTCGACAGTAGTTAGTAGTTAAGCACGCAAAGATTGTGTAAACAAATTTCGTATACAATTTCTAAAATATAAAAAATTAATAAATAATTAATAAAAAAAATCATAATATAACAATAATAATGATACAATTATAATTTTAATAAAAATAAAAGAAATAAAATAAAATGAAATAAATAAATAAAATGAACTGAAACATCAATTATTGTTTTTTTATTGCCTGTAAAATTTCCAAAAAAAAAAAGTTCATTAATTTCAATCTTTTTATGTATTTTTTACAACACATTTTCATTATTTCCTTATTTATTAATTTTTTAATTTTTAATTTATCTCTAATTTAATTGATTTGGTTTGTTCAACAGTTATATATTGCTCAGTTAAAAAAAAAAAACTTGTCTTCCTTAACTTTTGGAGTTTTTAAAGATGTCTTAAAAGATTTAATACTAATAATTATTTATGAATATACATATATTTTTTTCTTAAATTTAATACTTTATAGCCAATTTTAAATAAATATGAAATGATAAATATTCATATTACGTATGAAATGCAACTTTGTTCACAATATCAGCAAAAGTAAATAGCAATATTCCATGTTCTCTCATATAATATTATACTTTTTAAAATCTATTCTTATTCACATTAATTCATTAAATTTGTAATATCCTAACAACTTTTGCTTAATGTAAACCTGCAGCCCATTTAAACGCATATAAGATTCCTTATACATTTGCCTCCTCCATCGCACTTTATCTGCTAATAGTCCAATCTTATCAGCATAACATTTAGCCCCATGCTGGGCCCACTGTCTCTGACTGATTGCATTTCGAGGCCCCACTTGTAGCTGTTGCTGCACTTTTTCCGCAAAATCTCACGTAAAAACAAAACGAATCACAAAAAAAAAAAAAAAAAAGAAAAGGAATGAAAATTCAAAACGAAACAAAGTTCAAATCAGTGTGCAGTTCTTTTTAAGATTTATTACAAGCGACAGTCAGTCACATCACATGCTGTCCGTGCGCTGTCATGCCCGTAGCAGCAGGGGGCAAGAGGAGATGGAGTGTGGGGCGTGGCAACAAGCGTTGTGGGCGGTGCAGTGGCAACGTCACAGAAAATTTGCTCGTTTGCTGTCACTTAAAAATGCCGCAAGCATAAATCTATTTTGGTTTTGTGCACGACATTCATTCCCTTGCTTGCTAGCCAAACAAAACAGAACCGAATCCGAATCCTAACTCAGAGACGCCCCCAGGCCGCACAACGGCCAACACTACACCCATATAAACCTGCCCACTCCCTCGAGAGCTGAACTCACACAGACACACACACACACACACGAAAAAAAGTGCAATACAAATTACACGTGTGCGAAGCGAGAGCCATAAAAAAGTAAGTCGAAATGCCTGATTGCTGTAGACATACACCGGAAAAAAGAGTGCACAAAGAATGTGTGTGTATGTGGGTGTGTGTGTGTGGGTATAGAAAATATGAAAAGACTACTTCAAAGTGCTTGGGAAGCAAAAAAAAGTGTAGAAAAACTAAACAGATTTGCCGCACAATGGATTGTTTGGGCAGGTTAAACAAACTTGTGACTGACATAGAGAAGTGTGTAGAAGCAGTTATTAAATCGTTAATTGATTTGTGAGATACGACGATAAATGAACAGTAATGGAAGCTAGAAGCAAGAGCTGTTTGATATCTACAAAATAATTATATCTCTTACAAATTTCAGTTTCAATTTCAGTAATCGAAATTTAGCAACAATTTCGAATTAATTTAATTATTATATCTGTGCTCGATAAGGTGTAAATAATTAAACAAAAAGAAAGGAGACTGTCGACAAAAGGGTATATAGCTTGTTTCAGACGTTTCAGCTTACCAGAGCAGGCTGCAGGATTTATAGTTTACAATTTTTTTCATTATTTATTTTATTTTTTTGTGGAGTTGATGCGATTTTTATTGTTCACCTATATGTGTGTCTATATGTCAATGTCTAATATCAATTTTGGCTCGTTTGATAAGGTTATATGTGTAGTGTAGTTCAATGGCCCAAAAAATTTCAAATTTTAAAAGCATTTTTATAATGAGAGAAAATGCTCAAAAAAAAAAAAAATAAATAAATAAATAAATAAATAAAAATAAATAAATAAAAAATAAATTTAAAAAATACAAAATACAAAAAAAAAAAGGAAAATAAAAATAAGAAAATACAATAAAAATATAAATATGTACATAAAAACACACACACAAACAATAGAATTAAAAAATTTTAAAAATAAATATATAAAAATATATAAGGAAATATAATTCAACACAATGCAATTTAAATATTCAATACAATATAAATAAATAAATTAAACTAATATTTTAAAATTTTAAATTAATTTTAATTTAAATCAATTTTTATATTATATTTAAATTATTTAATATGGCAAAAAATTTAATGCTATCTAAGATTTTCGTCCATATTTATATTTACTATTATTTTTTATTTACTTTTTTGTTATATATTTTTTTTATTGTTTTTACACTGTGACAATATATGCCCAATTAATACCTTTTTTTTTTACTGAATAAATACTTTAAATTAACAACTCAGCTATGCCTTACCCACAAAACTAATTCCTGGCCAGCTTTGTTAGCCAACAATTTTCTGTCACGAAAACCAATTTCTAGACTTCGTCTTCAATTTCCCATAAAAGCAGGTCGATAAATATTCCTTGTGTTCTTTGGCACTTTTTGGTACCAAACGATTTTTCGTGTGCTCGATCATAAATATAAAATCGTACGCTGATTTTTAAAAAATGTCAAAAACGAATTTTCAAACGCACTAAAGGAGAGCAAAAAAAAAAAAAAGAAAGAAATTTCGTCTGCAACAGCAACCCAAACAATTTGTTAAAACAACTGTGACAGCTTGCATATGTCCTTTAGCCAGGACACACATGGAGACTAACTCTCTGCTCTACTCTCTCTCTCTCATTTTCTCTTTCTCTCTGTCTCCCTTTCTCCTTCCTTGTTTATTTCTGTTTTTACTATATCTTGCTCCATGTTTGTACGTTTATTGTGGCGTGCGTTGCTTAACAAACAGGAAGCAACAAATTCAGCTACTGTTTCCGCTTAGTGTTCGTCTGTGCGAGTGTGTTTGTGTGTGTGTGTGTGTGTGTGTGTGTGTGTAAACCAGTTTGTTTCTAACATTTGTGACTGCATACTGATTTGCTTGCAGCAGCAGCAACAGCAGGACATAAGGACAACATATGCTGCGAACGACCCTTAACCTGCCCCACTTCAGCAAAAAAAGAAATAGAACGAAGCAATAGAAAAAAGAAGTAAAATTTCTTTGGGGCCAACTTAAGCAGCTAATTTGGTATGCAATCCAGATATTTGGCATTCATATTATTTCTTTTGGCTTTTTATACAATTTGTCGGTACTTAACAGAGCTTTAAAACGAAATCCCCAATGACTAGATTTCGAGTGGCTTTAATCAGGGAATCAAAGAAGTATTGGAAAGGATTACATTTTCATTGTCAACGATTTCAAATGGTTCTCACAGGAATTGTTTTTATTCTCTGATAAATGTGGAATTTACAAATTTTTATTCAATTTCCAAGTCAAATATTTAAAAGTTATATAGGATATTATTTTTTTTTGTTAAAGACTTTCACTGGAATTTTCTTTAATAATCGAGACAAACCCGTTTAAAAATGTTCTCTATTTTCTATTATTTTCCTTGCAAAAGATTTTACCGGAATTTTCTGTAATAATTGAGACAAAAGTATAACATATCAAACAATTTTTAAGTTACCTGCAAAAAGTTATATGTAATATATTTTTTGTCAAAGCATTAAATATGTGAATTCTAAAAGTTTTTAATTTTCCTGAAAAACAATTTTTTATTATATTATTTTCAATGCTAAAGAATTCCACATTTTATTTATAGAGGAATTTGCTTTTTTCAGACAAATGTGTGAATTGTTAAAGAGTGTTAAATTTTTCTACAAAGTATTTAAGATTTATATATAATTTTATTTTGCTTGCCAGAAATGTTTTCTTTATTATTTGAGGTTTATGTATAAATTAGTAAAAAGTTTTCGATTCTCCTGTAAAATATTTGGAAGCCATATAATAATATACTATATATTTTCATTGCTTGAGATTTTCAAAGCTTTTCACTGGGATTTAGTAATTTCATATTTAGGATAAATATGAAAAGTATTATTTAAAAAAATATTTTTGTTTTATACGTATATATTTAACTTTACTAAATACTAAATAAAATATTTACAATCTATAATGTATATGTGGAGATCTATAGAATAGGCTTACGTTCCATAAATAAGTCGATGTCGCCTTTAAGCCCAGTCGGCCAAGCTAAGTGGCTGGCAGTACGATAATGCCCAGTGTCTGGGCGTATAAATGAAAACACTAAAGCACTTGACTTTAGGCACTCTCGACATGGCGGTGACAAGCCAAGCATTTGCAGCAGTTCCTGTCCGGTTGGAGTTCTTAGCGCTGATTTAAATTACAATTGAGTGGCGACAATATTCTGCGAAGGCGCCGAGCGAGCGAAGCTGCTAAGTGGACAGCAACCGAGTCGGGTAGCTGGCAACAAAAACGAAGAGAAAAGAAAAACGAGAGGAGAAGGACTTGAGTCAACAATAATTTAGTCCGACTGGGAGTAAGAGGCGCACTGGCTGAGTGGGTGTGGCTGAGTGGGGGCTTGCTGTTTGCGCCTCAGTAGTCAGCGGACATTGAGTGACAGTTGTGTCTGGCTGTCTATAGAAAATTGCAAGGTGCCACTGGCTGAGTGTAAACAACTTGAAAATTAGCAGTTAATGAAGCCTCGTTACGGTCGCAGTCGGATCGGGTAGTCGCCCAGTCAAGGATTACCGCTCAAGTGGCTTGGCTTGCCTTGGCATTGTTTGGACGTTGATTGCGCTGAAGGATGTTGGCGCAATATTTGTGCGGAATTAGTGTAATGGCAAATGGACAAGATGATGGCAATGAGCTGATTGCATTGCGATTGCCCAAAAACGGGACAGGTGAATGGTCTGTGCCAAGATAAGGACAAAAGGATTGGCCACGGCACGTGCTGCTGAACGAAGCCCGAAGAACTCTCAGAAATTGCTGCAGACAATGTGATTGAAACAAAGAAAATGTTATCTGATAATGGGTCTCGTAATGGCATATTGCTGGCATTTAACGTTCAAACTGCTGTTGAGTGTTGCCGTATGAAAAGCCTTTCTATACGATTCTCAATGTTGCTTAAATTTGAGTGTGGTCATTGTATAGAACTGAACTGTCATTTGACTTTAAATTTAGCTAAACTGTTGACTTTTATTTTTCATTTCTTCTTTATCTCTTTGATTTTCATGATTGCTTTGAGTTAATTCCTTTTTTTGTAGAATACAATTATTTGTGGTCTATTTAATTTTTGCATAAATATTATTTACCACAACTAAAGTAGATATATTTTTTGCGCTTGGTAATTCAGCTCCAATTGTTCAGATTATTCGCATTACCTTTTTCTGCTGTTTGCATTTAATAATTGATCACATTTCTCTTTAATTTTATTTATTTAGCATTCACACAAATATTAATTTTCTATAGCCAAAGTTGTTCTGTTTTTTACTCAATTTGGGTTTTGGCTTATCAGATTTTCTCAGAAGCCGCAAATAAGAGTTATAAATTTAAAAAAATTGGGCTCAAAAGAAGCCCCAAGAAGAGAGAGGAAGTTACACATAAATTATTTTTTTTACGGCAAATTCAATAAAAAGATATACTTTTATCATATATATATATATATATATATATATATATATATATATATATATATATATATATATATATATATATATATATATCTCTCTCTGACTGATGTTCATAAAAGGAAAACATGCAAAAACTTTAATTATATAGACAATTCAGAATCCCATTCCCTTGCGTAGTTGTAAGTTGTTTTTGCCAAATTTGAATCCAGAATTTTTTTAACTTTGGACAATTTCTGTTGGCAATTTGAATAATTTTGTTTGTCATAACCTAGCGAACTCTCCATCACCCCCTCTCGCTCCCTCTATCTGTTCTGTATGTCTTTCATTTCTTCTCCCTCTCTCTCTATATATCTCTATCTCTTACTGGACCATAGAATCGCTTCAATTCATTTCGGTTAACTTTTAAGTTTCTTCCAGCTGCATATTGACAAACAAAGTTTCAAGTCCAATTTATGCATGCATTCAAGTTGCATATATATATATACCTATTTATATAAATATATATATATATAGAATTTATTTTTGTCTTTGGTTTATGCAAATGGCAAGTCGAGCCAGATCTTAAGTATAATTTTTTATGCAACTGATTTTCATTTAAATTGAGAGCCAAGACAAGTCACGAGGCTGCGCCTTTTCTTTGCCCAGGAGAAAAAGTTCGCCATAGTTCGCACACACACACAGCCGCACATGCACACACAAGTCACACGCAAAGAGGGTACCAAGCAGAAAAAAAAAACAACTATTTTTTCTTTCAGCGGTCGCAGCTCATGAAAAATCTTATGAATAGCATTATTCCGTATTTTGCTGGCTCTTGTGTTTCTCTTCCGCCTCCGCCTCTGCCTCCGCCTCAGCCTCTTCCGCCTGCGCCTCCTCTTTCTCTTCCGCTGCATCTTGCATCTCTGCTTGAACATCTTTCGAGTCTATTTGTTATGTGTTTGTGCATCTGTGGAGTAGTTTGCCGTAGTATATAGCAGAAGGACACCTATAGAAAAATTCGTCAACCGAAATACTTGAGAGGGAAAGTCATATAGGCGAATCACTGAGCGAACTTTTTGCCACACTTCGAATGCACTACGGCGCGCAATTTTAATTAAGATATTAAATGCGAGTGGAAGCAGTTGCTGCTTTTTTCCCACTGTGCGCACTAATGAACCTTCTTCTTCTACCCCGTGTTCTTTTTTCTGTCTTTCGTTTGTTTTATGTTTTTTTGGTTTTTGCATCTGCTATAGTTATTGTCAGTAGTCTGTGAGCCTGTCATCATCATTAGGCTGAGCGCAGAAAAAGTGCTGGCTCTATACACAATGGATGCTGCGGCTGCTGCTTGTGCTCCTCCTGCTCCTGCTCCTGCTCCTGCTCCTGCTTCTGCTCTTCTATTCATTCATCGAGTTTGCCTTGTCATTTCGCTGGCTCTTTTACCTTTTGTTGATTTATGCGAGCCACGAGCTGGCAATTAAGCTGCGGCTCAAACCTGAAGGGTTCTCCAAGCCTCTCTCTCTCTCCCTCTCTCTGTCCCCCTTTGTCGCCCTTCGGCTAATGCCGCTGCAGGAGCAATTGAAATTTTAATCAGCTTGAACACAAATTAGCGCCGTTTTTATGTTTATGAATTGTGGCCGTAAGCCTTTTGGCGCAGTTTGCCGAACACCTTACGGTTCTCTGCCCTTTGGCTCCCCTTTCATTATTTCTTGCATTCACTTTTTTCATCTCTTTCTGTAATGTCCTTAATCAAAAGGATATTAAGTGTCACGCAGCTTAAGTGTGACAAAATGCGCAGCTTAATTAACTTGTCAAGGGGTTAAACGACCTGACTGGACACTAAGTAGTTTACAGTGTTGGTCAACGCCGTAAACAAAAGCATCGTGAATACTCAAAGCTGTCAGGATTAACACGAAAAAATTGGCAATGGTTGTGGACATTTCACTAATTGGATAATTTTTGGAGTGCTGCAAATATTTATGATAATTAGCTAACAGAATGGGATATATGAATATGCTATAATATATTGCTATAACAGATTATACTGGATAGTAAAAGATATAGCAGGATTCTTATATAGTCATAGAATGTTTTTCATAGAATTCAGAATAACAATAATGAAACAAACTGAAAAATACTTATTCCTTACAAATCTGTATCCCTTTAAAATACATATTTATTACTTGAAAAACTTATCTAATTACAATTTTGAAGCCGGTTTCAACGTTTTTTCCGTTTCGTAACATATTTATAATATCTTATATATATTTATAAATTGTGTAAATGTTAATGCTAGTTCATTATACAAATCTTATACAGTTCCGCCCATGCTGCTAATACCACATCAATTGGTTGGCGCACCCGAAGGTTTCAATGTGACCATCGAATGTTTTACGGAGGCGCATCCCACATCCCTGAATTACTGGACACGCGGCGAGGGACCAATCATACACGACTCGTTTAAGTACAAGTAAGTAGTGCTCCGCTCATTTCTCACTTCATTCTCTTCACTCCTTAGCTAGTCTAACAACGTCTTCTTTCTGCATTGCCTAGAGTCGAATCGAGCGTCGGCGTGCCCGCGTACAAGACCCACATGAAGCTGACAATTATCAATGTGGGCAGCGGGGACGATGGCATCTACAAGTGCGTGGCCAAGAATCCCAGAGGCGAGACGGATGGCATTATACGATTATATGGTGAGTAAATAGCTCAGAGCTGCCCAAAAAAAAAGAAAAATATAAAAAAAAACTTTACGACATATTTAAGCACTCAGCAATTGGCAGGCGGCACTCAGAGCTCGGCACTCGCTCACTGCAATTTCGCAGCTTGTTCAGCAAAAGTTGCCGTCAAATGCATTTTTAATTGTTTGCCAAACAAAAGTTGCGAAAAACTGAGCTGAGCTGAAAAGCACAAGCCTCTTCAGAAGCAGCTGCAAATATGTTGCGCATACGCAGCGTTGCACAAATTTATGCTGCGAATGCAAAGTCAGCAGCTTGTGCTAGTTTCGCGAAGTAATTTCAGTTATTTATTTTGGGGAAAAATACTTTATTATTATTATTAGTAAAATGCGTTTCCATGTGAGTAAATAGTAAAAAAAAAAATGTGAAACTTCTGTAATACATTGGAAACTGAATTGAAAGAAAATAGTGAATATTAAATACGTATAATATAGATCAATATATACATATATTCAGCAAAATCTCTATGAAATAGAGTAATTTATAAAATCAAATTCATTATTAAAGTATAATGTATAATGATTAACAAAACTACATATTCATTCTACGACCGAGAAGCCCATTAAAGCTATCCTGATCCGCTCGCTAAGAGTGTGGCAATTCGGATAGAACTGGATCTTTTACAGATTTAGTGCCCTATTTAGAAGGCCCGACCTTGTGAAGATAACCAAAATATATATAAATATAAAAATGTGGGTGTGGAAAATCGGCGCAGTTTATATAGTGAGCTATAAAAATCTTTAACATTTATCTATCTATCATTATTTCGTTAGCATAGTATCTAGTATTATTAATATTAATTTTACTGTTAAAATCCTGTCATCATTACCATATTCATTATAATTCAATGATGACTAATAACACTCATTATTAATATAATTATTATTCTTGTAAACATAATTCGAGCTTAAATATTTCATTGGCTTTAGGAATTCACCTCAAGCTGAAATTAGCTGTCCCATAATTTATTTTTAACTGGAATCGAACATATAATTTAGTTAATTGTAGCGCTAGGAAATGCGATTTCTATCGCGCACAGTCTTTGGCAACTTAAAGCTGCCCTCAGCAAATCCATCACGTAATTAAACTTAAAACGTGATATTAACTCACAACTTGAGCTGCAGAAATTGAAGCGTTTCAGCTGCAACAGAAAATAAATTCAACCTTGGTAGTTGAAATAAAATTAAAGTTTTCCTCGAGGCAGGCAGCGCAGCACATGTGGAGTCAAAAACTGACTCGGCTGCCATGCTCCTGCCCACCGACCCAAGGCTTGTGTGCGAGGATAACCAACCGGTCTGCCCCAACGATTCCATACCTCAGGCACAGAGCACGTGACTTGATTTCCAGTGGCTTGATTATGGCTCAGCCCTGCAGCCTTTAGTTTTTGGCCAAGCATCGACCAGGGCATTGTAAGGTGTTAAGCATTCGTCTTTTACTTCAGATCGCACGCTTCGCCCTCTGCATCTTGCCACGCTGAAAAGTTCACGTTTCCTGGCCAGGCAATTAAGTCGCTTCGTTTTTGGGCTATTGCGGTTGAGATTTCCTTTTTGTTCTGGCTTTCGCCTCGATGGCTAAATAGCTGGAAATTTGTCAATTCGTGTTAAGGCCAATGCGGCACTTTCTTAATGTGCCATGGAGCTGGTCTTTTTTTTTTTTTTTCTATTTCCATATTCATGTCTCTCTTTCGCATTCATCGCCTCCACCTCCTTCTCGTCCTCCTCTTGCTAGACATGAATCTCTTAATTAGTCGAATTGGACTTAAAGCTTCAGAGCTCATTAGATGTGTGCAACATTTTGTTGTAGCTGGGAATTAATGGTCTTAAATCTGATATTTTCGTTATTGAACTGTTAACAGTAATTGTTATATTTAGAGTTATATCTATAGATAAAAGTCGAGTCTACATAACTTTAGATTAAACTTTTCAAATTGTATCAATAAAAAAAATTTAATAAAAAAAAATATTTACATACATATATGTGAAAGAGATAGCGAACGAGGGAGTATAGAATTATTTACATGCATTTCTACTATGATTTATTCTATTCAATTTCGCATGTCGGAAAATCAATGTTTTAATTAGTTTCTAATGAGATTGCTCAGTCGGCTGAATGTATATTCAATATTTAATAAATTAAGTACCATCACATGGCCAAAAAGCGTTTGACAATCAAAATGATTTTGCATATTTAAAATGGTTGAAACAAACGTGCTGAATAAATTTCACGGTACGGGGCATAATTAAAACGTGCTTTAATTGAAAACATATATATATGCATGTATATAGAGTATGCACACACAGATGTCTATGGTTATCGAGAATGTGTAACGGGGGAAATACTGAACATTTAAATTATATAAACCTCGAACTGAGGGACTGGAAACTGGGAACTGGGAAATTGTGCATATTGTCACATAATGAAAATACAAAATAATTAGCATTTTGTTCCACCAAGTCGGGCGAATAAAATATATGTATGTATTTATCTACATATATGTGCATATATTTGGAGTGTGCTGTGAAATAACAGACAGCACGAATTTCAAATAAATAGCGCCAAAAAAAAATCAAATGCAATGAGACGTGCGAAAAATTGCAAAAATTGAACAATTTGCATGCAAATTCCATTAAAAAAATAAAACAACAGCCAAAATATATACATTTGACTGATGTATAAATAAAAAGAAAAAATAAAAATATGTAAATGAATTATAAACAACAAATGCTAAATAAAAAACAGAAATAAACTCGAGAACAAGTTCAGTTATTGTTTTACGTAATCAATCTAGTGTGAGTGGGAGCGAGAGCGCGAGAGTGTGAGAGCAAAGCACGGCCTATTTTTAGAGTTAGGCATTTTGTTGACAATAATCAACTGAAATACAATGGCAGATGTGAGCACAAAGAGAAGCAAGTGTAGCAGAAAAACAATTCGATTTATATAAAGAGCGAAAGAGAGGGCTATAGGTGTGAGAGTTGAGAGTGTGTAGCAAGTATGGGTGTGAGTGGGATGGCATTATTTATAAGCAATTAGACGTTGTAAGTGTAAGCCAATCAAAATGCAGACAATTCACACAAGTTAGACTGGTTTGGCTGTAGGTGCTCTTCTAAGAGATAGACGGAGAGACGCGATAGGCTTTGCCTATATGTATAATACATGTATGATAATGGCGTAGATATTAAAAAAGTATATTTTTTATGTTTATGCTGTATTAGGGCTAGAATATATAACATATATGTTTATAATATTATATATATATGTAAATATTAATACATATTATACAAAATTAATTAATATGGGTTGCTATCGATATTACGTAAATAATGAAAATATTGAAAGTATATTAATAAGAACTCTATGTTTCATAGCTATTCATATTTCATATTTAAGATCATATTATTAGAGTGTTAGAATATGAGAGATCAGACTGCGATCTTTAGGTAGAATACTTTCATTCCTTACAAAATTATAATATATAATCTTACACTACTAACATATCGATTGAACGACTTGTCATTTGTCTCTCTATTCTCACCTCTCTCTACCACAGTCTCGTATCCGCCAACGACCGCCTCTTCGGGTCTCTACACAAGTGAATCTCATTGGGGCGAGGCTGGCAACAATAATTTCGGCTTTGGCAACTCCGATGCGACGCGTTCCAATTACGGACACGATAAGAGTGAGTAGAACTTGAGCCTATCATCAGCATATTAGCCTGGCACACGCCCCTTGTTCGTTTTACCCCAACACATTTGATTTCTTGTCGGTATATCTCTCTATCTCGTTTAGTACTCCCCATTTTAAAATCTCTTTCTTTGTCTTTCTCTTTCTCTCTGTCTCTGTCTCGCTCACTTGTGTGCTGTCTCCCCACATCATTAACATAAATCAGATACGCGCTATCAGTCGAATTTGAATGAAATCGGTTTATCTGAACAAAAATCCTTCCTAGATAAAACACAGAACGCGGCAAACGGAAATGGTAATGCGCCCGGCGTCGGCGTCGACAGCGGCGCCGACAGCGACGCCAACAGCGCAGTGGCCATAGCGTGGCTGGCTTTGCTGTCAACGTTGTTAACCATGGTGCGCGGACAGGTTTGTGCAAGACTTAGCTTAAGTGTGTGTTAGAGCTACATATCCGAATTATATATGAGGCTAAGGCAACTAGCATATAAACGATATATAAAAATATATATATATATATAATATGTAATACAAAATACTCGTATAGCCCCTAGTCGAGCAGACCCTAGTTATGATCCGCCCCCCCAAAAGACAAATTGCGCAGACTAAGCCAAACCGAGCTTGCGTCAACCTTATCATATATAATATATATATATATATATATATATATAAATAAATAATATATATGTAAAGTTACAATTATATGAACTTTCACAAGGGTAAATCGATTGCAATTTAATTTTGCTTTAATGCTGTGCTTAATAAACGAAAAAGAACAAAAATTAAGAGAAAGAGAAAATATCAATTTGATGTACTCAAGTTGAATAATGTTAAAATAATTATATAATGACATATACATACTCACTTATATACATACATATATTTGTGCGTTAAACGCTGATGACACACACAAACACACCCACACACGCACACCTCAAACATAAACGAAATCATATACAACTAAATATATTGTTAAAACAAAAACAACAGCAAGAACATATCGAAAATGATTTAAATTAAAGTAACAAAATATATAGAAATATATACATGAGAGATGTGTGTGTGTGTACTAATATATTGATGCACCTTATATACATATACATATATACCTTTTTATAAGTTGTGAATATAATTTGTTACAGTTCTATGGTCATGCGCTTTATAGCAAATGCTGCTCTCAAATTGGGCAATTCATTAAGTAATTTCGTTTCCTGTCAGCTGCTGATCTAATTGATTTTTTATTTTTCTTGCACCTAAGAGCCTTGAACAGCTGATATATTTAGTAAGCCTTGTTTATTGAAAATTTTATTTAAATATTTTGCAATAGTTTCGATTTGAAGGATTGTGATCGGCTGGACAAGTTCAGAATTCATTGGTAGAAAATGTGGAGTTCTCCAACAGAATAATGCGAGACCTTATACAAGTTTGACGACACGCTAAAAGTATGCAAGGTTGAATGCTAACAGAATCTCCTGTCTCTGCTAAATTTCGATCTAGAAGAACTTTCACCTCAAATCAGGACCTCAAAAAACAGTTCGACCAGTTTTGTGTTTGCAAGGATAACCGAAATTATGAGTGTGGAATACAACTCTTGCCCGAAAGCAGGCAAAAGGTATTAAATCAAAATGAAGAATACATACATAATTTCATCATATGCTTTACACAATCACACCAGTATATACTCACATATTTTATAACACTGTTCATACTCACTTTTTTGAATAACCAGTCTTAGTAAAGACTAAGACGGTTTTATGTCGGTTTTAAAGTTTCTTGTCGAAATGAAGCCCCTAATATATATATATATAAATCAGTCATAGCAAAATAAAATTACTTAGTGAACGACCCAATGCAGCCCAATCATAAACCATGTTTATAGAAAAGCAGAAAACAAATTAGATGAACACAAAAAGTGTCAAGAAAAACCTGAAAGAAAATTAAATGAATTTTATTTCGATTAAAATTAAGTTCTTTTTCATTAGACATCAACAAATTGTTAAAAAAAAAAGTATATTAAAGCTTAAATTAGGTAAAATGTAATTAAAGCTTACACAAATAAAAAAATATTGTGTAAGAAACATATAAAAAGAAAAGGAAAACATATACTTAATGAGAATGTTAAACATTTAAGCTAAATAGTTGTGTTGCTTTCAATACAAAATAAAAATATGTTAAATATATATATATATATTAAAGATTTACAACTAAATGTAAACACACATTATATATATATAAATATATAAATACTATAACTATGTAACATGTATTTAAGCCACGAATTGAGTTGCAACTGCATTGATATAAGCCCCGACTCCAAATTGAAATAAAAGTAAAAATCAACAAAAACAACAACAAATGCTTTATGTGTGAAATGCTTAATTGCGAACAATATTGGAAACACGCAACTCGACAGCAAACATTAATGACAAACAACACACATTAACAATACATAATAATACAAGTAGCAAGGATGCTCTGATGCTGTGAGCAATGCCTGACCAGAGGATACCCTAACTAGCCAACGTTAAGCTGGTGGATGTCAAGGGATGCCTAAGGCTGTTTATCACAAACAACTTCAGGTAAATAATATAAACATACATATAATACATTACTAATATACCATAACATGCTCCATTTTCCCTATTAAATCATGCTGAAAGCAGTGGATCTTAAAACCATTGCTAATATTTAGTCGGATTTTAATTCCACTCTGCTCAATGCCGTAAGATATATTAGATATGGGATCTCCTCTTCCTGAAATTTCTGTAGCCCATCATACCCCACTCAGGCGCATTAACCTTTACAGAGTATTTGAAAGTGCATCATGCATTAATTAACAATTAGAGTGAGGAAACTTTTACCGTGTTCGAGTATTGAGCATTTTCGACCGCATTTTATTCGTTATGACATTTAATTTATTCATTTTTTTTTTTATTACACGCCAAGTCTCATTGAGAATGTAAAAGACCAATAACAACAAATGAACAACAATAATAATAATAATTATAATAATAAAAAACATAATAAAATTTATCATTTCCAATTTAATTATTGTTAACAAACGTTAGGTCCACACTCTGTTTCATGCATTTTTCATAGCAGTTTTCGATTTTTAATAACGAGTTTAAGGGACGCGAATTGCCAATAACCATTAGCTCAGCAAAGAAATTGAGACATGGAATGAAGTGGAATAGGAAAATATTAAATAATTAAGAGAACTCTAGTTCGAAGTGCACGGCTAGATGACATCGCGTACTTTCTCAAAAGCAATTGTTTAGTGAATTCGGAACGGGAAAAAGAGTCTACTGCGTGGGGAACGGAAGGAAGTCATCCAGTATAAATCTCAAGGTTCTCTGATGTTTAAAAAAAGAATAAAATTTTTGCATTACAGTCCTTAAAACATCATTAAGAAAATTAGATTAAATTAATCAAAATAAAGAAATAAACGTAAAATGAAAAAAATAAAGAACATAATACTAAAGAAAGAAAACTCGAAAGAAACACTAAATACTAAAATGTATTTCCATAACTTCCATAATAATATGCTAATATCAAACAATTTATCAACAACATATTTACATAAAATAAAAATAAGTGATTTGCACAATTTATTAAAAGGTCCTGGCTAAGGAGCTTAACAAATGCGGAAATTGAATTGCAAGGCAGGCAAAACTGAAAACTGAAAAACTGAATTTCCATGCTGGATGGAAAAACAAGCAACAGCAGCGGCAGCAACAGCGAAAGTAGAAAATAGGAAAGGATGACGCAAAAAAAAAAAAAAAAAATGGGAAATCAGCTTGAAATCGCGACACAAGATGTCAATTTCATTACGGGCCAAAACGAGGACAGCGCGGACAGTGCGCCGGACTCATCTGCATAAAGGGGAAATTATTTTTGCTAACAACTGACAACAGCAACAACAACAAACAACTAAATGGCAATTGCAATCGCAGCTGCTTGGACAAACTTTGGCAAGCAAAAAAAAAAAATAAAAATGAAGAAAAAGGGAAAGAAAAATATAAAAAATAACTGAAAAATGCTGGAATGCTGAAATGAACTATTCACGACAATTTCCGCAAGGCTAGAAAAGTCTTCAGCGGAAAACTGCATGTAGAGCAACAGTAACAACAACAATAACAACAGGAACAAAGCAACAAAAAAGTTAACAAAGTCAACAAACAAATACAAATGAAGCCAAAATACTGGAAAAATAAATTACAAATCCAAAAGCAACTAGCAAGAGGAAGTAAAGGGAAAGGAAAAGTAGACAAGAGAATAGTGCATTCGCTCGCACAAGAAAAAATGGAATTATATTTATGAAAAATGCATAGGAAATAGCTATTACCCGAGCTACTTTCTATTAAACCATGGCAGCGCCTTCTGGCGGCAACAAAGGCGAAACAAGCATTTCAACAGCTTTGATAATGGCGTATGCTGTATCTGTATGCGTGTGGGTGTATGGAAGTTTTGTGTGGAACATGTTTGCCATACTTTTTATCTCTGGCCCAATTCTTTATGCGAGTTTATTAAAGAAGGAAGCGAACAACAGGCACCAAGTGTCCTGCACAAAAGAACTTCTGCATGCAAGTGTGAGTATGCGTGTGTGTGTATGAGGTATAAAGTTGTAAGTGCATTTCGCATAAATGGAAAATTGTTCAATTTATCGGCGCACAGAGGAGCGAGCACACGAGCTGGGAATGTAGCCAAGGCAGCAGACAGAAGAACTTGAGAAACTTTACGCAATTGAATAGATAAATGTTTATGTTGGTCAACCCCGGTTAACCCTTACGGTTATGCATAGAAGTCTACAGTCTACAGTCTAAATATATATCCAGTTGCGGGCCATGGCTGAATAATTGCCACAAATGAGTCGCATCAAATTTGATTTGATTTGAGCTTTTAAACCACAGCAGCGACAGTAATCGAAGGACAACAGTTAAAGCGCTGTAAACGGCCATAAGCAGGATGAGACGAGGATGATAAAAATATCAACAAGCCAGCAATAAAACATTCAGCATTCAAGGAGCTGAGGAGCAGCCAAGTGAACATTGGACCATTGTCGAAATGACATCAATAAAATATTTAAGGCGACAACAAAGAGAAGCAGCCACCACATTCGCATTCGCATTCGCATTCACGAATGGCCTTCATGCTTCAGCTACCTCTGGCTCCACTCCTGCTCCTGCTCTCACTCCTGCCACGCCTCCGCAGTTGGCAAAACAAACTCAAGGAGGGCGCTGAATGGAGAACTCCACTCGACTGGCGTCATGGCAAACGAGCTTAACGGGATAAACCGATGAGAACTGAACGAAGACGCTGTGAATGGAGCAGAGGAGTTGAGGGCGAGAGTGAAGGTAAGCAAGGGGTTGAGAGATGGGGACACTCAGTTGAAGCAGCTTCAGCTTCAGCTGCTTTTCACTCGTCTCGGTTTCAACTCGACTTTGAAGTGCAACATCGGAATTTGAATTCAATCGCAATTGCAATCGCTTCCCTCACAGTCAACTCCAGCCCAAACCCCATTCTAAATCCTCCCCCCCCCCTGCTCAATGCCTACCCCCTCCATAACTGGCTTTTTATTGCGGCTTCTCATTCTGCTTTCTGTCTTCCCTCACTGTGTATTATTTGTGGACGAAAGCGGCTTAGACTTGTTAGCAACGTCTTTCGTCTGTTTACGGGTCTTAGGCTCAATGCAAGGGGGTCGTAGTCAGAGTTTACTCAAGAAATCGCGACCAACAATCTGGGTTAGTTCAGAGATGGGCTGCCATCGATAGGCGAAAGTAACAGGAATTGGACAGTTGACCAAATGGGCAATCAAGTGGTGTATCCCCGGCTTCCCTTACGATTACAATATTATTTTTTAAGCTTCGACCGAGCTGAGCGCGCGATAAGAATTGAAGTTTATCTTATTTCTCTCATTTTTATGAAATTTGCATATTTTAATCAGCCAGCGTCGATTTCCCAGCGGCAATCAATTTGCGTTCCGTCTTTTGACTATGGAATCAGTTAAGATTTCATCTTTCGATTTCCTTTGATCTAATTTCGTTGCGCAGCAACAAATTGAACCGAAACATTTTGTGGCTGATGCTTGAAATTTGAACTCAGCTTTTGTCCACTTACCTAGAGTCTAGTCTAGTATCTATGCCAGGCATTATCCGGTGGGGTGTTTACAGGAGCGTCAGGACTCCGCGGCTAGAAATGATAAATGACTTTTCCGCATTCTCTGGGCAAATTTGCATTTAACTTTAAAGTGTTCCTTCCTTCCGACTACTATTAATAGGCTGGCAATTTGAGTGGTTGTGGTTGTGGTTGCCGTCAAGTCAATAAAGTATCAAATTACCATTCCGGCCCGGAGGCCACTTGGCTAATGAGCGAACGCCTTCAGTGAGTTGCTTTTGAAGTGGTCGCCGCCCCTTTGTGCCTGCCGGGCTAATATTTGAATGCTAGCCATAAACTAGTTGAGCTTTTGATGACCATCATTCAATTTTATGATAATTAAAATTCGTCCACCTTTCGGCAATAAAGTGTGACGGATACTCTTCCCAGTTGTTGAATAACTTGAATTTGTCAACTTTAAATTTATTGGCTCTAATTACAATATTCTTCTAAATAGACAAATTATTGCTTAGCTGAATCATAATAACCTCTAAAAGAGTATGCAGAATTATATGTAACTGAACAAACGCACACAATCATGTGCATATGTGTTAAGCAAAAAAGTTCACTCCGAGCGACAGAACAGCCTGTATCATAAGTGAAAGCAAAATGCCTCAGTGGAACCCAAATTGAGAGCCTTCTTAATAGTTAATGAGAGTGACACAGCATAGCAGCACATTTAACGAAGTAAGATTGCATTTGAGAACATAACTCGGATCGAAAGTAAAAGCAGAGCCAAATAACTCAGTGGGAAGGCAAATGGAACGTCCAACAGTTACTCTGAGAAGCTTTGCACGCGCGTAAACACACATACAGGCATGCATAGTCCAACGAGCGCTGCCTAGAATGCGTGTGATTGGCGGATCTCGTTCGTGTGTGTGAGATCGTAAGTGAGAGCTCAGCTTATATATATGTGGATGTGGATAGCAGCTTTTAAAACAAACATTCTCTGGTCTATGTTATGTCGCTGGAATTATTGTAGCTGAGTGCTTATAGTGTTAGTGATAATGTGGAATTTATCTGCGGGTCTACACTTTGCTGCACTCAGTTGATTGCGAACTGTCGCTTTAAAAATGATATCCCATTTTCGCACAGAATTGAATATTTTTAATATATTTAAACTGTGCGTCGATAAAGAGTGTGAGAGAGTGAAGCAGTTAGGCCGATCGATCTTCCATTGCTTTTGCATGCATGGGCTGAGGCGTTCCACGTAGTACACAAATACACACACGCTAGTATTCTCTATCCTTCTTTTTAGCAACGCTTAACGGATCAATGGCATTATATATATGGGCTACAGCCTTTTATTAGTGCTGATAAGAAGAGCATCGAGTAATTATGTCTTTTAACATATTTTAGTTTTATTTCTTAGCGTTGCTTTAATTAATTTGTTTTATACATGATGAATAAGTAAGTTTATCCTGTTAAGATTTAGATACTACTATTCTTTGATCTGAACTAAATAATCCTTAAATGATATTTAACTTATTTTTCTGACAGAAGAATTTGTAAAATTTGGCTGCGCTGATGTATTTTGACTGTGACCAGCAGAAGATTTTGATGAGCTGAAGTTTATTGGTAAATAATGTTTAACATATTTAACCCATCGCTAAGCTAACTTATTTTTGCATTTTCTTTAGATACCACTTATGTTAACCACTGTGCAGAAAAAGGGATCAGGACCCAGGAAAATTGATATTATCATACTGTAACAAAATCATTATATCGTATGAATTATTTCTGAAATAAAAATAAATTAAATTACTATGCAACTAATGTATTTTTCTTCTCTGTAATTGAATTAAAAACATCATTTTATTATTTTAATTATAAAATTTTATTTATTTTTACAAAATTGCACAAATTTTTACAAAGCATTACTATAAATACCAGGCCAACTGAACGGAGCAGCCAAAGACCGAATATAAGCGCTATACATTTTTGTTGCGTATCCAGAAGGGGCCGGCCACCGAATCGTAGAGTCTCGAATTTCAATGAAAATACGACTGAAGTTACCAGGCGAACAGAATTGATCAGTCGGATGAAATATGTAAACTAACATAATCATGTTAAGTAACAGAGTGGAACCTAAGCTCACTGTTAGATAATGTTAGATAAATACTCGTGTAAACTGAGCGGCTATTATGAGAGAGAGTTGAGTGATACCGAGGTACTCAAGAGTATTTAACATTTGTAGCGCGCTTCCGAAGAGCAACTCAGGCTGTAATGTAAGTAGCTTAAGAGCATGTGCTCTGTTAAGTCGCCTGCTCAAGAGCAACTAAGTCGGCTGCTCAAAAACACTTGCGCCTGCTCAGTCTGCAGCCGTAGTTGGAGCTGCTAAGTCATGGTCTGTAGCTTAGCGGCTGAAAGGAATAGAATACCAATTTTGGGACCATTGATCTATTGATTTGGTCTGTTTGATTGGCCAGGACAATATTATTGGTATTATATCACTAATAATATTTAGATTTTGATTTTGAGGATTCTAAATCATTGGGTTCTTCCGATCAATTTCAGTTCAGTATAGGTCATTGTGTCACTAATTCAGCTGAACATAAATATAATTATAAATAAAAATATCTTTTTTAATTTTTATTACCTGTTATTACTTATTACTTATTATTATTTTTTTATTTACATAAAAACCCTTAATGCTAATATCTCAAATAAATTAACATAATTCTAGGAAATTATTGATCAATGTGCTTTTGGAATCTGAAACGATAAAAATATTAATCAATAAAATAAAAACAAATTTATAATTCAATTCATAGGGCTTCGTAGCACTTCTGTTTGTTGTTTATGATTTCTTCAATCTGAAATAATAATTAAAAATAATTAAACATGTTAAAATTACACATCCATTACTTGGGATATGTAAATGCGGTTGGATTCTGGAAATGGTCTTCTTAATGTTTCCTAAAAGTAAAAGAATCAAATAATTTGAGTTAAATATATTTTATTGATTGATTATCCTGACAATTATTGTAACAGTATGTATACCTTATTTATATTTAAGTTAGATCCTGTGGCCATATTTCATAATATTTCATAAATTTTAAAGACTTAAAAATAATAAAGTTATTTAAACACATTTATCAATAATAATTAATTTATACTTAATTTACATTTAGGCCACATCTTTCAGCCATAGCTCTATCCACACCTTGTTAAACAATATTTCAGTCGACAATTAATACAATTATCACATTTAATACCGGTCCACAATGCATATGAAATTTCCTGCTGCCGGAAAGCCACACACACACACAAACACAAAGCTCAGCACAATCGCACACAGACACACCTGTGGGCATTTGTGTTGCTACACGTTGTAGCTCACTTCAAATCTCGTACCAAAAGTGAAAACTCCGCTGGGAGTTTTGCTGGTAGCAACTGGGGGCGACGCGGCAGGCCCATTCAATTACACCTGCTTACGAGCATTACAATGCCATTATGGTCTGTGTGTGTGTGTGTGTGTGTAACTATGTCAGTGTGGGCGTGTGTGTATGTGTGTTCTTTGACGTTGGGCACTTGGCAGCCAACGCGCGCTGGCAACTCGACTATGTCCTCAACCTTGTGCTGCTGCCGCCGCCGCCGCCGCTGCTGCTGCTGTTGCTGCTGCTGTTGCTGTAGACTTGCCAACAATTTTATTACATTTTCGTCTGTCGACACTTTTGTGTTGTTGTTGTAGTTGTTATTGCGGTCGCTTATTACTTAGTAGCAATAACAACAACAACAACCACTACGGCACAACTCAAGCCCAAGTGCCAACAATAATAATTACAACACCAACAACAATCACAGCAGCACGAGCAGCAGCACAAGCAGTAGCAGCGGTAGCAGCAGCAACTGTCTGCCAAAAAGTTCCGTTCCGTGTGCCAAAAACAGTCGACGACAAATGCCACATAAAACATAAATGAATAACAGCAACAACAGGAATACCAACAATTAGAATAAATGGGAAAAACAAAATGTGAGAGTCGAACTAAAGATACCCTGTGTCGAGTGTAAATTCGTACGAATCTAATTAAAAGCATATTAAATAAATTAAAAATGTGCAAAATATATTTATTCTCTAAGGATGTGTACGTCTATTTATAATTTCTACATTCGACAGGTCTCACACACATCACTACCCGCTTGCCAGCAACAGGGTATAACAATAACAGCTAGTGACGGCAACAACACAGTCACAGTCAGCGTAAAGTAGATGAAGATAACTACACAGAGAGAGCCTGGCTAGAGAGCGCGGGATAGAGCGGCAAAGAGAGAACATGAGTTGGAGGCAGCCACTACTCAGCACAATTTCGCAATTTGGTTGCCCATGAAAGAAGAGAAAAAGAGAGAGAGAGAAACAAAAAAAAAAGGAAGATGAAAGTACTGAAGCGCAACTCGGCTGCAAATTTTTGGTTATTAAATTTTCAATGTGGATTTGAATACGTCCCTGCTGCTGCTGCCTCCATAGTTTTTGAGCTCACAACAGACGCAAAGTGTTGAAACATGTTACACACTGCAAGCAACACAACAACAACAAGAATAGCAGCAACAAGGATTCGCTGTTGCTTGTTGGCGTGTTTTTCGTGCAGATTTAATTAGTTTTTATTACCACAAAAAGAAAATGCAGCGCTATTTGTTGTTGCATTGCATATGGAACATTTCATGGGTGTTGTTTTTGTTGTTGTTGTTGTTGTTGCTGCTGCTGTTGCTCTCATTGCTGTTGTTGTTGTTCTGTCTGCCTGTTCAGCTGTGCTCTTTGCGATTTGGCGTTCGTGTCGCTGTTAAATAGTCCCATTTTATGTTTCATACTTTTATAAGCTGTCTGCATTTGCTTGCAGTCTGGCTCTGCTCATAACGGTTACACAGTGCTGCTTAGAGCATAGGGGAGAATAAAAGCAAAAGAAAACATAGAATTAGAGTAAACTGGGCAAAAAATAAGTAAAAGTGGTGATATACAGAGATTTCGACTAAAAATTACCTGCTAGAATACCATTTATAAATTTATATTCACTTTATTCCTATATTAAGTAGGTAATTTAATACAATATTTGCTTATTTACTTAGATCTGATGTTCACTTAAATTAAAGCAGATTAATAAGTATGCTAACTCACGTGCTAAAAAGTATATTTTATGTAAGAGTATATACATACATATATACATGCTTAACGTAAAATAAAAGATATGCGCACCGGCAACGAGCAAAGCGGCAGTTCGCGAGCAACTGAGCGCAAATGATACAAAGGGCGACTTTACCATGCACTTGCTCAATAACAAGAAAAAAGCTCAATAGTCGCTCAACTAAGATAAAGCCACGCTCTTATTATCTGTATAACTACTTTGCCAACTCTCGACAATAATGTAAATGTAAATACGTACATTGACATGTACATATGCATACTTCTAACAGCGCTCAGTTGCTCAGTTAGTCCACACATCATTGCTCTTTTAAAACGTCTGAGCATACTCTCATTTCTTAGCTGCGATCCAAGCAGTGCTGTGTGGATTCTAAGTTTTCTTGTGTTCTTCTCGCTCAGAGCAAGGAAACCTACATAAGTATGTGTGTGTGGGATTGGTGTTTATTATTATTATTCCGCTCTCGCTCATACTAACAGTGCCTAGTCGCTCAATGTAATCCAAACACCTTTGCTGCCTTAAAGTCTGTAAGCACTGCAAATGCTTTCTTAGTTAGGCTGTTATCTTCTCACTCAAAGCAAAGAAGTATGCAAAAGTGTGTGTGTGGATATGGAGTTCATTTAAGGCTTAGGAGGCAATGCTTCTGCTTAGTTCTTACTTACGATCCACGCGACGCTCTGTGGATTCTAGGTTTTATTGTTGCCTTTTTGCTCTGAGCGTAGAAATGTGTACATATATGTGTGTTTGCGGTTATAGAGTTTACAGAGGCCACACTCCCATATGCATCTGTATTTACCTCCGTATGTTCACCTTATGATTCACTTGCACACACTGTTGAGATAAATAAGTGATTTTCTGTATATAATATTTATATAGACCTGTGTGTGTGTGTTTAGATCAGTAGCTTTTTTTAATACTCTCAGATATTCTTATTATTTCAATTTTATCACTTGTTATGTGACACTGCCAAATATTTGGCACTGGCATTTATATGTTCTTTTTGTAAGCTAAATTAAAAGAACCTAATTAATTTGGTGCTTATTTTGACATTTCCATTTCATTTCGCAATCGTACTTAAGTACATATTTATGACAAATAACTTTGGTATTATTTCGAGGAGTTTATCATTTGCTCAATTGCTGTCGAGAAATCTCAACAATCGCAATTTGGTCAGCCACAACAGCACAATGGGAATGGCAATGGGAATCTGACGAGAACTTAGCCTCAACATAACCAACAAAAATAACAACAACAATGCAAACAGCAAACGATAATGAAAAAGTGGAGAAACAAAAGTGAATGCAAAGTTTGGCACTAAATTCACAAATTGCTCAAGTTTTAAAGTTTCGACAGCGAAAGAGCGAGATAGGAGATGAGCGAGAGAGAGAGAGAGAGAGAGAACGCCACATTTTTGGTTTGGCGAAACTATTCAAAAACAGAGATTTACGCCATGCACTGGGTAAGGAAGTTGGGGTGCTTTGCCCCCAAATGGGAGCTAAGCCGAGAACTTGGAATAGAGCTTGGGGTGGGGGCGGGAATAGTTAACAGATTTGCTTGCATAGTTTGCGGTTTGTTGCCTTCATTTAACTGCCAGTTGGTAAATTGAAACAGTACCAACAATTGCTGTTGTTGTTGTTGTTGCTGCTGCTAGTTTAACTTGGCTTAGTTGAGTTATTAAAAAGCAATTTGTGGCCGTCAAGGCAAGTGTGTGGCAGATTGAGCGTAAATGCAGCTGAGCTCAAAGTTGCCCCATAACCCAAAAATTGTTTTTGAATGTGGGTGGGGCGCTTAGGTGGAGCGTGGGATGCTGCTGCATCAATGCGGATTAAGCAGCATACGAGCATTGTAAACTAACCTTTAGCTAAACTAAATCAATTAGATGCGAGTATATGCAGAGTCTAAAAGCCATCACAAATTTTGACTCTCGCACGGCTTTTAAAAGGTGAACGGCAATACGAATCCTTATCGTTGTTATATTGTATGTACTTGCTTGCGTTTACTATGGCAGGATTATAATACCATATACAGTTAACAATAAATATACATTTATAAATTCATTCTTTCTAGTATTAAGTACCTAGAGGAAATTGTTGAGAACTATTAAAAACTCATTCTCATTTTCATTCTCAGTCTCACTCTGACTCTTACTCTCAGTCTCAGTCTCAGTCTGAGTCTCAGTCTCAGTCTCAGTCAATCTCACTCTCCCTCTCACTTTTAGTCTCATTCTCATTCTCAGTCTCAGTCTGAGTCTTAGACTCAGCCTCCTTCTGCCTGTATATATCCATCTCTCTCTGTTTCTCTATACGCCCGTCTCTCTTTTTCTTTTTACTCAGTAGCAAAGAAATAAATATTAAACACATATTCAAGTCATAAATTTCGTATAAAAAGAAAAACAAAACCCACATACAGCAGAACCCATGAATGTACCACAAAAATATCGACTGAGTCAAGAGAAAGTACAACAATAACAACAACAATGAGCTAGATTCTGTTAAAATTCGCATGCAAATAAAGGCGAAAATCATTATCTGAGCATGAAAATCTGGTTAACTTCGTTTAGAGTAGAAAAAAAAAAAAAAAAAAAAAAAAACATGGAAAACAAAGTAAAGAAAAGCAGCCAAGGGAACATTTTTCAAATGTAGTCGAAAAGCCAACTAACCAACTCACATAGGGAGCTCGAAATGCAAATGCGCTGCCAAGTGGCGAAAGGATGCGACGGCAAAGGACCCACAGCCAAGGACAAGTAGGTGCCAACAAGTTCTGCGGCGTTAAAAGGCGTTGTTGAAAGCGAAGCGAAGTGGGCTGAGATGGGTACAGCGTGGTGGCTGGGTGGGGCTGGGAGTAGGAGCAGCTGGAGCAGGAGGCAGTAAGCGCTTGCTGCAGACGGGCCATTGTCATATATTATGTTAGTCAAGGCAGCTGGCAGCGGCACCTGCAGCAACAACAACAACAACAACAGCAACAATGCCACTTGCATTAAATAACGGAAATGAAAACAAAAGACTTCAACTTCCGGCCAAGGCGCGAGACACGTGGAGCAACCAAAGCGCCCAAATTGCACTCGAGTGAAAATGGAAAGTGGAAAGTGTAAAATGGCAATGTGGCTTTTGTATCCCTCTCTCTCTCTCATTCTCTCTCTCACTCCATAGCTCTCTCTTGCTCTATTTCCATCTTTTGTTGCTTACTTTGATTGCATTGCCAGCTGCCTCTTCTTCATGAGAGCTGGGGGCAGGTGTTTGTTTGGCGTCCCGCATGTGGCATAAATAATTTGCACTCAACGCGGCAAAACAAACGACGGCCAAACTCGGCACTTGTAGAGCTCCAACACATGGAGAAGCTGCAGAAGAGAGCAACAGCAGCAGGAGGCAGAAGAAGGAGGAGGAAACGGGCGGGCGGGCTTCTTGCAAGCGGAAAACATTTCCCGCTGGAGAACGTGCTCTGGTGGTTTGTTCTTCGTTTGTTCTTTCGCTCTACAATTTTTTTGTTTCTATTTTATTTTGTGTTCTTCATTTTTTTATTATTATTACATTTGCCACTGTGTTGCTCTCAAGTGCAAGGACACGAGGCATTCTGGTTGTGTCTAGGCTGCTCCATGGAGACTTGCGGCATGCGTTGCAATGAAATTTCGTTGGATACAACTGGGAAATAGATACGCAGTCAAAGACATTACAACATAACAGTTCACTTGGTCTATCTCTTAGCAGAAATCTATTTAGTAAGACTGTGTGGCTATACTAAATACGTCAGGTATTTGCTATAAATTACATTCTTTGTTAAAAATAATTTCCATTTTCATAAATTTTAGGTTAAGTTAAATGTAGTTTATAAATTACATTCTTCTTTACTAAATATAATTTATATTTTCATAAATTTTAGCTTAAGTTTAATTTAAAGTTAAAATTAAAAAAACTAACTTTGGTAAAGATCTAAAAAATAAACAAATATATTGATTTGGCAAAGTTTTTTTTTGAAGAAAAGCAAAAAAAAATTTTAAGTTGAAGTCCTTATTTTAAAGATATTCTTTTAATATAGGATAAGTATTATATAAAAATCTAATATTGTTGAAATTAAAACCAGATTTTTTTTTTTCAAATAAAGATTTTTAAAATAACTTTTAGTAATAAAGAGGTAGGAAATAAAAATGTACAATTAATATTTGTATTATATAGTATTAAAATTCTTATTAGACTATTAAAAAACAATAATAAAATAAATGTTTTTGTAGATGTACATATCGTGCTCTACATAAACTTAAATAGCAAAAATTCACTAAACAACTGGTAATGCAAGTTAATGATTTTATATAGGCATGAAAAAAGCGCACACAAAAGTAAATGCAGTCGTAGCTAAATTTTTGCCTAGTTTACTGTGTAACTAAGAAAAGAGTGAAATAAATAAATGCAAAAACAGAGGCAGCAAAAGCAGCTACCGCCCATGCTTATGCACGTTCAATGGAGTCAGTTCCAGTTCCAGCTCCAGTTCCAGTTGCAGCTGCAGTTCCGGCTGCTGGCACGTGTATGAATAAGTGGACGGGCTGCTGGCTTGATAACGGCTAGAATTTATTGGCAATTGAGAGACTACCAAGTGGCCAAGCGACAGAGCAAGAAAGGCCGAGCGAGAGCGAGAGAAATATACATATATATGAGAGTTAATAGAATTGCAGCAGAGTTGCGAAGGATTAAAGCAGCAGCAGCAGCGGGCAGCGGGCAGGGCACCGCGAAATGAAGTTCAAGCGCAGCTAAAGCAGCTGCAAAAAGTCTTTCAGCGCTTGGAATTTGTATTTATGATGACATTAAATTGCCGCCAAAATGGGAAAATGGCTAGCTAAACAAAAGGGTCCGCGACTGGGCGGGGTCGGGCCGGGCTGGCAGACAACTGGCTGCTAACCAGGCCAAGATAAATAGCAAAACAAAAACCACTCAAAGCCGCGTAAATTGAGGCAAGCTCTTCCTCCGGCTGCCGCGCTGCACCGACTGCCCGAAATAAAAAACTTTTGCCCATTTTAGTTTTTGCGGTCAGATGGAACAAGGAGGAGCAGGACATGAATGTGGACAGGCACAAGCATCGAGGCGAGACGAGGCGAGGCGTAGAGTGGGATAAGAATACACTTAGTTGCTTTGCGCATTCTTAGTACAGCCGGGAACTCATTGAAAATGCCCAGGGAGGGTATATAAGAGCTGGCCAGGAGATTGTAATAGAGCGAGGAATATGATTTGGACCGCAAATGCATACATATATACTATATACATACATATCTTGTAATCTTTTTATTCAGTCTTACAGCAGATTCTCGATAATTTGTACCCAGCTAAATTAAAAATTGCAATAAATCGAAAAAATCGATCCATTTGAAATAAATTAGTTCTCTATAATTCTCGAATTGCATCTTCGTAAAATTCCTAAAGATTCAATGATTTTCAAACTTTTTTTTACCGCAACTTGAAGACTTTAAGAGATAAAGCATTCAAGTTTGTTATTTAGATTTTCCTTAAGTATTCCCAAACTATTGAGGATCTCCAATATAACCATACCATCTATGAGTAATGGTATGTAGAATTTATCTGAAGTTAATTATTTGTGATGCATATGGGTATATATGTATATAGATATATCATATACCCATCATATCCTTACTAGCTAAATATGGGGAGATAGACGGGGTATGAATATGCCATTATATATTCAACCTAATCTCAACAGTTTAAGACACTCACACGCTAAGTATTGTATATCTGGTATATAAAGATATTCTTAGATATCGTAGGTGAATATTTCCTTTATTTGAACACCCAAAATACCCACACCACTAAAATCCACTGGCAGGCATGCCGGGTATATTCTAGTCGTTCACTTTCAACTTTTGGCCACTTTCTACTTGCTTTGTTCTTATAGCCGGCATGTTTACTATTTTATTTTATTTTTGGCGCGTCGGCGTTGGCCAAAGCCACAAGAAACGACAACAACAACAACAAAAGCAACAGCAGGCAACAAAAAACTTAGCGTTAAATTACTGCGAAGTCCCGAGGGCACAAAAAACCGAAAATGGAAATTTATGTCCCAATTGCATTTCGCACGTCGCGCCCCCTTGGAGAAAACTTTGCCCGGCCCGATTATTGGTTATATACGAGTGTGTATATATTTTTGTATATTATTTTTACGGTAGGTTCACTAATTATATTAAATTTGCATTAAATTTGTACATTTCATGGATCGATTAACACTTGGATTTCAAGTCCTGTCTCGTTCCGAGCATGTCCTTGCCTGCCCCGCCCGGCCCATTAAAAGGTAATTTGATATACACTTTTGACTTCGCCAGCGCCAAGTGGGGCAGCCTCGCTTTAAACAAAGTGCCACAAGGCGAAGCAACAGTGAGCGGACATCCATTTATCACTCGGACTAAGCCTCAGTCGCGACGATGTCAGAGGGATATAGCCTTAGCCCAAAGCCCAAGGCTCACGTTCGGCTGGCTGAAGAGTAATGCTTCAATGCAGCTTTAAGAGTTTTTTCTCTCCTTCTATAAATATACCATAAATATGCAATGAAATTGGACGCTAGCCAATCGAAAGCGAATCTCTCAACTGATTTTTTGGCAGTCGAACGAGCTTTGATAGCGATTTTGTTGCCCCTGGGAAATCGACGCTGGTTGCATTAAAATATGCAAATTCTTATATAAATACATTTCAGATCTTATCGCTGCTGTGGCCCGCGTAATGAAGCGAATTATGAGAAATCGAAAATGGGAATCCTGGGAAAAGCTCATTTGGTCAGCATTCAAAGTAACAGCCCAATTTGGATCTCAAATTCCAATTGCGGTTACTCTCGCCTATCGCTGGCAACCCATCTCTGTGCTAACCCTGATTGTCGTCCGCGATTTGCGAAGCAAGCCTTCCCGTCTTGTTGTCTAAGACCCGTAAACAGACGAAAGACGTTGCTAACAAGTCTAAGCCGCTTTCGTCCACAAATAATACACAGTGAGGGAAGACAGAAAACAGAATGAGAAGCCGCAATAAAAAGCCAGTTATGGAGGGGGTAGGCATTGAGCAGAGGGTTAAAGATTTAGAATGGGGTTTGGGCTGGAGTTGACTGTGAGGGAAGCGATTGCAATTGCGATTGAATTCAAATTCCGATGTTGCACTTCAAAGTCGAGTTGAAACCGAGACGAGTGAAAAGCAGCTGAAGCTGAAGCTGCTTCAAGTCAGTTTCCCCATCTCTCAACCCCTTGCTTACCTTCACTCTCGCCCTCAACTCCTCTGCTCCATTCACAGCGCCTTCGTTCAGTTCTCATCGGTTTATCCCGTTAAGCTCGTTTGCCATGACGCCAGTCGAGTGGAGTTCTCCATTCAGCGCCCTCCTTGAGTTTGTTTTGCCAACTGCGGAGGCGTGGCAGGAGTGAGTGTAGGAGCAGGAGTGGGGCCAGAGGTAGCTGAAGCATGAAGGCCATTCGTGAATACGAATGCGAATGCGAATGTGGTGGCTGCTTCTCTTTGTTGTCGCCTTAAATATTTTATTGATGTCATTTCGACAATGGTCCAATGTTCACTTGGCTGCTCCTCAGCTCCTTGAATGCTGAATGTTTTATTGCTGGCTTGTTGATATTTTTATCATCCTCGTCTCATCCTGCTTATGGCCGTTTACAGCGCTTTAACTGTTGTCCTTCGATTGCTGTCGCTGCTGTGGTTTAAAAGCTCAAATCAAATCAAATTTGATGCGACTCATTTAGCCATGGCCCGCAACTGGATATATATTTAGACTGTAGACTTCATATACATAACCGTAAGGGTTAACCGAAGTTGACCAACATAAACATTTATCTATTCAATTGCGTAAAGTTTCTCAAGTTCTTCTGTCTGCTGCCTTGGCCACATTTCCAGCTCGTGTGCTCGCTCCTCTGTGCGCCGATAAATTGAACAATTTTCCATTTATGCGAAATGCACTTACAACTTTATACCTTACACACACACACACACACACACACTTACTTACATAAGTTTTTGGTGCCTGTTGTTCGCTTCGTCCTTTAAAAAACTCACTCGCATAAAGCAGAATTGGGCCCAAAGATAAAAAGTATGGCAAACATGTTCCACACAAAACTTCTCTCTCACACACACAGACACACACGCACACACATTGTCTACTCACTCTCTATTGTAGTTTCTTTCTTCTGCCACGCCCACTTTTTGTTAGGGGTCTCTTGTTAGGCATGCACCGAGAAATTTTGTTCATTCCGATAATTTTTCTTTTCAATTTGTTTTGTGCTCGTGCGGCGTCTAAAAGTATGCAACTGTTTTATGGAATTGGCTCGCAATTTGTCGCACAAATATGCCAAAGTCGGAAAATGCAAACTATGAAAATTGCCTGCCTGCCACATGCCCCAAGACAATGGGAATTAGAGCTAAGAGTTGGACTTCTCCTGTGCGTGTGTATATGTTTTGCCTATAAATTAGGAATAAAGCAGATGAAGAGATGGAAATGAATATATTGTGTCTTATCTGTAAGGATATTTATTTAAATGTAAGAGAATGTGTACAAAGAGAAATAAATATAGATATATGTAGGAAGATATATAAATTATAATTGTTATATGTATGGGTTTTTTTATATGAATAGAAATTTATTTAAGAAACATGATAAAAGGCTTAGTTTTCTTTTACATGTTGTTTCTTATAAGAAATGAATACTTGACCTACAGTTAGTTAAATATAAAAGAGCGTAAAATTAATTTCAACTCTGATGAAAGTTTTAATAATTGATTCCTGCATTGCTTTTGGCCTCAATCATTGAAATATTATACATTTGAATTTTTTGAGAAATACTTTTAGAAAACTTTTTGTGTTGAGTCATGCCTAGAACAGAGATTAGTCAATCGGCACAGAAATAAATAGTTGTATATATTTTATATAATAATTAATGAGACTATGACCTTGGGAAGTCAATGTGGTGAAGAGAGAGACTAGTTTAATAATTTCTTATTAGAGTAAACTACAACAAACATCGAAATTCTATAAAGGGCATATGAGTTTACATTTCAAATTTGGAAGCTCTAGATCTAAAGGTGTAGACGATATAATAAAATAACCAATTTTCGATAAGGTTTTCATTCGATAATAAAATATCCCTTGTATCTCCTGAGATCGACGCGTTCATATATACGGACGGACAGACAGACGGACAGGGCTAAATCAACTCAGCTCATCGCCCTAATCAAGAATTATGGGGTCTGCCACGCCTCCTTCTGCATGTTACTTTTAACCTAACCATTATATCCTGATATCCCATTGAAAACGGGTTCAGGGTATAAGAATTAATATATTTTTCGATAACGCATTTCCATAGTTCATTCGTTATATAATATCGATAAACATGTATATGTATATGCGTATGTGTGTGTATGCATATGTGTTTGCTTTTAGATACAATACATATACAATATAAAATAACTATAACTGAAAACTTGAAAGTTCAGGGTATCGCTCAGTCGGGCAATATTTAGTTTTATATTTATTTAAAAATCAACTTCAACTGCATTTTCTTTTTATAAAGTTATGTATTTTAGCATACGCTTGAAGAATTTTAAGCACGTTTAAGTATTGTATATTAAATATTGCAGATTTAAAGCAGTTCGACTTGAAGAGAAACAAACAATAAGAAAACATGAAAGCGAATGGGAAAATGAAAGCGCATTGGAGACATTGGGAAACGAAGAAGAAACATACGCCTTGCTCTCCAATTCGCTTTCATATTTTCCTCTTCTGCTTTATAGCTCTTTAAGTCGCTCTGCTTTAAAGTGCTTCGCTTATTCGCTCGATAATCGAAAGCTATTATGCCCACATTAGTCTGTCGCCCCCGATTTATATTTTCCGCTTCTGCTACTACTTCCTCTAGCTCTTGTTGTTGTTGCTGTTGTTGTCAACGTCTTTATGCAAATATTTACATATGCGCGACGACACACTTTTCACGCCCAGTGTCCTTGTGAAAGGCGCTGTTACATTTATTTTTCGACTGTTTGCTAAGGATCCGTCCGCTGCCGTCTGCCAGTCCGCTCCCTCCACCCTTCATCCCTCCCTCTGGCTTCCTGGCTGCCTGCCTGCCGGCCTGACTGTCTGTCTCGTATTTTATTGTTATTTTAGCTATTAAATTGCTTCGGCTTATCGCACGTTTAAAAAAGCCAACACCAACAACAACAATGAGTATGATGATGTGGCACGCCCCCAACGTCCCCACGTCGCCATGTCCCCCGTCTCCCACACCGTTTGAATTGTAACTTTTAACTCCATTTATTGTAAATTGTTGTCGCTCGCTTTGCCGCAGGCGCCGCATTGCGTGCGTGGGCGTGGCATCTATCATTACAGATAAGAAAAAAAAAAGAAAATAAACAGTGAAAAGAAAAAGCGCGCGTGTTCTCTTTGCCTTGCCTTCAATTTTTCCCAGCTGCCGCGTATTCGATTTTCCATAAAAGGAATTCGCCTGCGGAACGTTCTTTATTTCAACTTGGGCCGTTGATGAAGCCGATATCTTGACTCTGTTCTGTCTCTGTCGTTATTCTGATTTGTTTCATTCATGACATTTAGAATTGTTGCGAATTAAAAAAAAAAGAGAAAAAAAAACAATAACAAAATAACTAAATTTTTATAATAAATATATATGTATATATATATGTTTTTACAGAGAGAGGGGGCTTTATTCTTCTTCATTTACAAACAATTTTTAATTAAATAGTGAAAACTAACAGATAATTAAAATAATAATTCATATTATTATAATATATTTAAAAATATAAGTAGATCGAGGTTTTTTTTAATTTAATTGCACAACTAATAAAGATAAAAAATTCGAATTAAAAAAACATAAAAAAAATTAAATAGCATATTCAAAGTTTGAACAAAAAAAAAATTATTTGGGAAAAAAATTTTTTAACGAAAAGGTTGTATTAAATTTATTCCAAAAACCTAAACAAAAATAATAATAGTAATCACTTTGAAACAAAGTGAAAATATATTCTAAAAAAAAAAAAAAAACAACATATTTTGGAACATTTAGAAAACTTAATAAAATTAATTACGCAAATAAATTAAATAAATAGAATATAAACTCATATATAAAATAAACGATAAAGAAAATATTAGCTGTGAAAATACAAATCACTAAATAAAAAAAAACTAATAATAATAATAAACAAATTGAAACAAAAACAAAAAATATAATTATAATTGTAGAATTACAATTTGAAAAACTTTGGTAAATTAAAACAAAAAGGTGTTTTAGTCTTTATATATGTATATTGTATATTTTTCGAAAAAAGAAAAATCAATTATTCTGAGATTTTTACAGCTGTTACATAATTATTATAAAACCTTAATACTCTTCGCTCAGTTCGGAAGTATTTCTGCATTCAACTTAGTGTTTTCGTTTGTAAATTCATTGGGCAACATGATTTAATTAAATCCCCTGTTAAGAGCGAGTTTTAAGACCTAATATAGTTTACGATTCTTAGGTCAAGAGCCAACTGCAAAGCAACAATAACAACAACAACATCAAGCTGTTGACTTCTTTTTGAGTCACCTGGCAGCGGCTTAAGATAATGTATATGTAGGTGTATATAGAAACAGAGCCTGGGCCACAAATGAAAGTGGCTGAGAACAAAGCAGCAAACAACATGAATGGGTTGGCAGGAGGATTGCCTTCGAGTGAACTAAAGCAACTGCGACGGAGCACTCGAGGTCTTGCTCTCTGTCTATCTGTCTGCCTCCCTGTCTATCTCTCTCTCTCTCTCTCACTGTCTGTCTGCCTGTTTTGCGACTCCTTGACAGAGTTTGACAGCCCGTCGAGGCTTTTCAAATTGAATCAACACAATTTTCTTTGCCAGAGTTGTCGTCGTCTTCTTTTTGTGCATTTATAAGTGACCGTGGATGAGGAGGAGGAGGAGGAGGAGGAGCAGGAGGGCTCGGGGTGGCGCCACAGAGACTTGTGCGGCACTTGGCAAGCCACTTAATTACAAAATAATAAAGATTCTTGTGGCAGACACTGACGCCTTCATTAACACAATTCAGTGATGAGTTGGCCTGGGTGCGGGCTGGGAGCGGGTGAGGGGGCTCTCGTAGGCCTCTCTAACTCGGCACGAAAACTTATTCTAATTTCAGCGCCACGCACAATGACCTGGTTACATCTGCAGCCACTCCACGCGCCACGCCCCCTCCTCGCTCAGCGCTCTACTCTTCACAACTCCCACGACACGATGTTAATTTCAATTTGTAAAGTCGTCAACGTTGTCTCTCCCCAGCGATTCCTATGGTCGTGGGCGTGGTCGTGGGCGTGACCCGTGTTCGTTATGCCGTTTTTGATTATTAATTGAAATTATGCTTGTCGCGGCAAACGCGCACCGAATTTCTGACAGTTTTGGCAGCCAGCCACGAAATTTGCCAAAAGCCCCCAATTGCCGCATTGCTGCCAATTAATTTGGACCACTGTGCAACTGGGCAACTGGGCGACGACTCGCCTACCAAAACCTGTCCTGCCTTGTCCCGCAATGTTCTATCCTATCCAGACTACTGTGGCACAACCAATTTGGTCTAAACAAATTGCAGTTGGAGATTTGTAAACAACGCAAATAGACAAATAGATGCCCGGACTCATATACAAAGCTGAGCAAACAGCCTGAATGGCAAAGGTAAATCCATTTCAGAAATTTACTTTGTAATATTTCAGCATTTTTTTTTAAATAGAAATTTACCAATCAAAATATTTGTTTTTTAATTGAAATAAAATAATTGGGCATTACTTATGTAAATAAATTTAATTTTTTAATAAAGACAAACAAAATTAAAATTAAATAATAATTTTTGTGAAATTTTGCTTGAATGTTTACATAATTAGATAAAGTTTTAAATGTATCTTAAAATTTATTAAATGGATGAGTACATACATATTTGTATAGATGCATTCATGGAGAATGTAAATGTAATAAAAAATGTTAGCTAAAATTAGGGCACTCGATAGATCTAACTAAAACTAATTTATAAAGAAGTATGTCTGGAAATATATTTAACAGAAAATGTATATATATTTATAAATAAATAAATAACAAAAAATATTTTATTTTAAACAATTATTGAAAATGTATTCATACACAAATTAATATAATCTATATATAAAAAAGAAGGTTGTGTAAAAGTGTCCAAGCACTTATAACTCGAGATCTGCTGGACCAATTTTCATTTTGTCTCCGCCACGACTAGGTCAGTAGATCTTTAAAATACTGAAAAAATTTGACGAATACTTGATTTTCAAGTATTTTCCCTAAAGATTCAAATTTCCATTTATACTCAGTAGCCTTGACAACAGTGACAGTTTCGGTCCTGTATAGAAGTAAATAAACAAATGTAGTCAGTCAGTCTACGGCAGAGCCTAGAGCAGAGCTGACTATTCAAAAAAAAAAAAAAAATCCAAATCAAAAAGAAAAATATTTCAAATCAAAAATCTGCAAAAATTCAAAAAAATCAAAAGATTAAAACCTGACTGTTCAAAAAATAAATATAAAATTCAAAATTCGAAATTAAAAAAAAAAAAGTTAGTTATTAAAAAGTGTATTTTTGGCTTTTTATATTTTTGGACTTTTAAACTTTATAAATATTTCAAATCAAAAATCTGCAAAAATTAAAAAAAAAAAATCAAAAGATTAAAACCTGACTAATCAAAAATAAATAAAAAATTCAAAACTCGAAATTCAAAAAAAAAAAAAAGGTAATTATTAAAAAGTGTATTTTTGGCTTTTTATATTTTTGGACTTTTACAAAAGCTAAATATTTCGAAAGTTCAGGTATTTGTTTGTCTCAAACATAAATTTGTGTAAATTATTTATATTTATATTTCTCGATTATTATACCCTGAACCCATTTTCAATGGGAAATCAGGGTATAATGGTTTTGTTGAAATGTATGTAACAGGCAGGCAGACGTGGCAGACCCCACAAAGTATATATATTCTTGATTAGGGCGACGAGCTGAGTCGATTTGGCCCTGTCCGTCTGTCGTCTGTCCGTATGTTTGAACGCGTCGATTTCCGAAGATATAAGAGCTAGAGACTTCCATAATTTTTTAAATGACCGTATATACAGCGCGGACGTCGAGTTTGCTTTTAAAATTCCATAAATCATCCCATTATGTTTTTATCGAGTAAAAACATTCAAGTTCAAGTCTGATGCCACTATAGCTAATTGTGAATGATTTTTCTTTTTTTTAAATTTCTCAAATATTCAATATAATATGTAGATCATATGCTGAAAGTTTCATTAAATTCCGTTCAGTCAAATATTAATAAAAAATAATCAAATATTTGGCCAATTAACAAACGCACGTGCAGCAGCTTCAACAGCATCGTATGCGTGTGCACACATACATTCAAACTTCTTCTAGAAACATTCGTTGAATCACATCAGCTGTTAGTTTCGTTTAGTTTTGGTAGATGGCGCAGCAGCAGTGAATCTATTTGAGCTTTGCCAGCGCCACTAGCAGGAGTGAGGTGGCGTAGTGTGATAGCTGCATGACGCTCGATCGAGAAGTCGCGGTTCGAATCCCGATCGATGCAACTGATGTTAACTTTTTTAATTGTTTCGAAATATTTTTATATTTTATTAAATGAGTTTGGTATTTTATTTATATTTTTATTTTCGGGCAATAATTAAAGCAATATTACATCGCAGGCTTCTCATTATGTGGATAACGTAAAGCACCTTCAACTGCTGGGCAGTTATCAATTCTGGCAGCTTACGATTCTTAAATTTTAGGACAAACATTAGATCATTTTCGTAAGGAAATGCGGCTAAGATAATTTCTGGCTTGAGACCGCGTGCAAAGCCATTATTGACAGTGGCAACAAGCTTCTTGTGTTTCTTTATAGAACGCAGCATTACTTTTTTTGTGACCTTCGTGTTATTGACACTGTCTTCTCCCATAACCACCGAGTTCAACTGACTGTTACGTGAACGTCCCTGCAATAAGAATCAATGGTAGCTGGCGCATTGACACAAAAAGGAAAACTTACCCGCCGACGCGGTAGAGTACGTTCTGGTGGTTCGGAAACTGCTCCTGCAATAGATGGAGCCGCAGCAGCGCTAGTAGCACTGGCAGCAGAAACCGCTGTTGAAAGACAAAATATGTAAAATGTATCCATATATTATATAAATGTATACATATAAATATCTAAATTTAACACTTACGTTGCATATTCTTGGCGGGAGAAACCCTTCCGCCGAGTATCTAACTTAATTCACATTTAAATTAATTAATTAATTTACATTTATTTAATATTCGAAAATGTAAAAATGTAAAAAATATAAAAAATTACCAATTGAGCTTTTAAATTTCGTCTTCCCATTTTATTGTCAGACGGTTAATTTTTACAATATATTTGAAGCTATATCAGCATATTTGAGTTGACATACAAGTGTGACATCAACCACGCAGACTACTAGATTGTTTGATGCTGAGAAAGGCACGAACATATTTCAGAGGTGCGCAAGCGAACTTTCGTTATCGGATTTTAAAAGAACTAGTTCGATTTTTATACCCTGAACCCATTGAAAATGGGAAGTCGGGGTATAATGGTTTTGTGAAAAGTATGTAACAGGCAGAAGGAATCATCGCAGACCCCATAAAGTATATATATTCTTGATCAGGTAGACGAGCTGAGTCGATATAGCCCTGTCCATCTGTCCGTCCGTCCGTCCGTCCGTATGAGCAAAAGGATCTCAGAAGATATAAGAGCTAGAGAGCTGAAATTTGGCATGCATACTCGTGTACATCATAGGCAGTACAAGTTTATCTTATTTTTTCGATAACTCGTCCAATAACTTTTTTATCGAGAATAATCGAAAAATCGACATTGTGTTTTTTAGCCTAATTTGAACACTTTTAGACCTGGAGACTTCAAATTTGCGTTGTATATAAAGTTAATGGATACAAAGATTTTGCAATCTACAGAGTTTATATACCACGCCCCCTTCGCCACCAATTTGTAAAAAAAACGCATTTCAAGTACTAGAGACTTGTGCTTTGGAATGTGCACACATTTTAACCATATGATTACGCTCTGAAAGTTACAATAAAATTGTATGTCTATAAAAGAAATTATTCAAGAAATAAATTCTCATAATATTCCTCACATTGCAGCGCAGCCCAAGCGCAGCCGCTGCTAACTGCGCAGTCAGCAGAGCGCGTGCTTATAAGTGCATGTGTATGCATAAAAGAAGTCCAGAATGATTAGAATATCAGCTTGGAGGGTTCAGGGTATCTCTTATTCGAGCAGTCTCGACTGGAGCCTTCTTACTTGTTTTATATGGTTTTGTGCGAGGGCAGTATTACTATTAATAAAAATGCCGCGTCCTAGAAGATCTAATCTTTCCCGGCGGACCCATAATGCAATTAGGCAACGGAATAGCGCGAGTCAATTATCTGACGAAGAGCGAGAAATCGCCCGAGAAAGCCTCCGCGTTAGTACCCAGCAAAGAAGGGCCTTAATTCGTGCTTCTCAAAGAGAGGCAGCCCGTGAAATGGCAATAAGAAATGGTTCAAGGATTGATTTGAATCGAGCAGCGTTTCGATATGATTGCACCATTGAATCGTTTAGTTTGCATTGGTCCAATGGACGTTGTTTGCCAGCATTGTGGCGCATTGAAGTTTGCTGGTGAAACGCCCGGTTTGTGCTGCCTTAGTGGTAAAGTGACATTGCCATTGACTATTTGTGGCCTCAATCTAGAAAATGCGTGTTTTTCTCATGGTCAATTCTACGTGGCATGCTCACGTGTTGGCAAACCATCCGCATTATTTGTTCTTGCACCCGACCAAAAAACGAAGAATGTCGTTTACCACAAGGTGCTTGAATGAAAATCCGATTAATAAATTAATCAGAGTATATCCCAACCTGAACAACATAGCTTTCAACAATCTTTTACCTAGAAATAATATAGAGGGCAATACAACGTTTGCCGGGCCAGCTAGTATAATATAAATTAATATAATATACACTTATAGAAAAAAATAAATATATATATAGAGAAACAAATATATAGAAAATATATAATAATAATATATATAATAATTAAAAAAAAAAATTTATAATTGAATAAATTAATATTGAATAAATAAATCATAAATTAAATTACTAATAAAAAAATAAATTTAGGAAACTAAGAATTCTTTTGTAAAAATTTCATACGTACGTAAGTACACCTTGGATAAGACTGGACATTTATAATTGAGATATTTATATATCTTTTAGAGTCATTTAACTATGATTTCCAATAAGCTGTTAGTTCTATAATAATCTATTATACATAACAAAGTCAATACTGAATTTATGCTCTTAATTATATTCTGAAATTGCCAATAATTCTATAATATTCTACATACATTTAACAGGTTTTTCTGGTAAATGCCAATACATTTGCTCAACCTAATGTTAAGCAGCTGGCAACGGTGTTAACTAAACAGTTCTCAATCAGCTGGTGACATTTTCTGTTACACGTATATGATATTTTTTTGGCAGGTCGTCGCACCACAGAGATCCTTATTTCACTTTGATATGCAGCCACATGTCAGTGAAAATGTCTCGTCTAGCATTTCTCTCGCCTCTGTACTTTTTTTTTTCTTTGGAAGCTGAACTTTTCTGACATTTATGATGACAGGCGGTCATGTTGGAGCATTGCAGCGAGAGTCGGAGCTGCTCCTGGCCAGCTCAGCCCAGGAGCAGCAGGAGCAGTCACAACTGATGTTGACACGTGCTACATCATCATAGCCGGCGATTCTTTTGCGTTTTTGCTCAGCTGTCGCTTTGCCGGGGCACGTACAAAACATAAAAGTAACTGCACTGCGCTTTGTTGAAATAGTTGCAAAAGGAAACGAGCGCCAAAGCACCGCAGGACCACACAGGATCCGCACACAGCCCGCTGGCCAGCTCAGGGACCCCACACCACTCCTGCCACTCCTTCTATTTCGCCCAGATGTGATGTGATGCAAAAAAAAAAAGAGTGAGAGACGAAAGGAGGCCAGCATGCAACAACGACCAAATTCAAACTGGACTTCAAAGTGTTAAAATTGCAGCGTCACGGCAAGTGTGTGTGTGTGTGTGCGAGTGAGTGTGCGAGCGAGATTGTGTGTGATAGATTTCCGTAGAATATGCACAAATACATACATGCATGCATGTATGCATGTGTAGAAAAAGTCAGACATGGCAAAAAAGTGCAATAGCCTAATGACGCCGCATGCTGAGAGGCCATACAAAAAAGATATAATATCTCTTTGAGCTGCGAATGAGTTTCATCGAAGAGGCGGCGCAAACAGGAAATACACAAAAAACAGATATGTTATGATGTACATATATGTATGTATATGTGTAGCATGTCTAGAAGCGGGAATAGCTCGCTTTGATGTCGCAGCATGACGAACGTTTGTAATACGAGAAATGACAGTTAATTAGGCGAGTAACCCTTAAACGGGCACTGTTAATGTTAAACAGTTAACAGCGTCTACCTATGTTAACACGGCGAGTAGCTTTATGTAATAAATATAAACAATATAAATTATATATAAATGAATATAAGTTATATATTATATATATAAATATATATAAATTTTATATATTATATATATAATTTTATATATATTATAAAGGTCTTATTCATGACAGTAAAAAGTATGTTGGTTTTGTGCAATCCGTCCATACAATCCATATTAAAGCGAGAGACTTAAAATTCGGAAAGTATACACTAGTCTATACTCAACTTATAAAGTGCGCATTTGCTCATTTGGGGGCGTGGCAAATGCTTTTTCTGATATCTCAGCAACCATGATAATTGAAGCACTAGAGAATTGAAATTTTGAGCGAGAGCATAAGTTCAAAATATATATATAATATATATCTGAGTACGTTGAAGGCGTGGCAAAACGGGTAAAACTCTATCCTTTACAATTTTCGAGCCAGAAGGCTCAAGCTTAGCATGGGAGTGACAATCCTACAAAGATCGATCAAAAATTATATATGCACGCTCTCAAAATGTTTTTTTTATTATAAAAAGAAAAAAGAAATTATAAATAATATTACTTATTTACTTATTTTTTTTTTATTACACATAATATTGATAATTTATTAATACCTTTATTATTATTATTTTTTCTTATATATGGACGCTCTAAAATAATTATTTTATTATAAAATAAATAATAAATAATATTACTTATTTATTTAGTTTTTGTGTTAAATTTCTAATGAATGATAATTTATAAATACTTTTAATTATATATTTTTATACCCTGAACCCATTGAAAATGGGAAATCAGGGTATAATGGTTTTGTTGAAATGTATGTAACAGGCAGAAGGAGGCGTGGCAGACCCCACAAAGTATATATATTCTTGATCAGGGTGACGAGCTGAGTTGATTTGGCCCTGTCCGTCTGTCTGTCTGTCCGTCTGTCCGTCTGTCCGTCTGTCCGTCTGTCCGTCTGTCCGTATGTTTGAACGCGTCGATTTCCGAAGATATAAGAGCTAGAGACTTCAAATTTTTTGTAAAATGTTCGTAATTACAGCGCGGATATCGAGTTTATCATTAAAATTCGATAACTCATCCCGATCTTTTTTTATCGATGAAAAACCTTATCGAAAACCAGTTATAAAATTATATCTTCTACACCTTTACTGCTAGAGTCTCCAAATTTTTAATGTATGCTTATATGCAATTTATACAATTTCGGTTTTTGTTAAAATTTACCCCCCACCTCTAAATTCACCCCCTCACCCTCACTTTTGTAAAAAGCGTATTTCAAATACTAGAGACTTGTGCTTTGGCAATTACATGCATATCCATGTTATAATCATAATCTGAAAGTTTCATGAAGATCGTACGTCCATAAAAAAAGTTATTAATCAATAAGTTCTCATAGTAAGCGCACACTGCAGCCCATGCGTGTTTATGCGTGGGTGCTTGTGTGTGTATGTGTTTGTGTATGTGTGTATGTGTTTGTGTATGTGTGTGTGTATGTGAGTGTGTGTATGCGTTTGTGTCTGTATGCGTGTGTGTGTATGTATGCCTGTGTGTGCGTACGTGTTTGTGAAAGACGCGAAAAATTATTGAAATAGCTAACACTCCAAGGGTTCAGGGGATCTCGTAGTCGAGCAGTCTCGACTAGAGCTTTCTTACTTGTTTAAAATATATTTTCTTAAATTTGTATATTTAAATATTAACGCTTTTAGGCTATAATAAGCTGGTCAGCTTGTTGACCAGGCCCAAAGTGACCAGCCCTCTGTGCTGCGAGCCTCTCATGATTACGTTATATATTTTTCATGATATTCCAGAAGTATTTTTGAATTTTTTTTTTTTTTTTGTCTTTTTTTTTCATCTTCTTCGCTTGCCTTCGCTCGTTTTTTGTGCTTTTGTATAATTTATGCAAATTTAAATTTCGCACTTGACGGCACTCGCGACTCGTGCTTGGGCTCTTTGGCATTTTGTTTTATGAGCTGCTGGTCGCTGCTCATTTTATGCTACTTGCCTTTTGTCTCTCTACAATGTTTTATTTACAACGGTTTGGCAGCAGCAAGGCGGAAAATGGGAAAGTGCAGAAATGGGAAATATGGTGGCATTTTACAGCCCAGTCTCATATAAAATGTCAACATATGTAAGCGGTTAGCGCTACCGAAAATATTTCAAAAATTCGCTGCAATTGACAATTATGTTGGCCAAGTGCGCAGGTAATCATAAAAAGGTGCAAACATTAAGCTTTAACGAGCCACTGAAAAAACAAAAGGGTTGCCGGCCTGGTTGGATAAGTTTTTAAAATGAACCAATGAACATTGTCAGGGATGTGCATTGCTCAAGCATGCCATAATTCTGAGCTATTTAGGAATAAAATTACCAACGGAATTTGAGAAAATAATAAAAAAGCCATATAATATAATTAATATAAGAAAATATTGAAAAATTAAAATATACTTTGAAATGTTTTAGGCAATTTAGGTAAAAAAAAAAAAAAAAAAAAAAAAAGAAATAGATATAAAATATTTATATTTTAGCTCATATTACAATGGAACTTGTCTAAGTTTCTATCGAATATATAATAAAAAATATATAAAATAAAATATGAAAATATTTATTTATTGATATACTAGCTGGCCCGGCAAACGTTGCATTGCCCTCTATATTATTTCTAGGTAAAAAATTGTTGAAAGCTATGTTGTTCAGGTTGGGATACACTCTGATTAATTTATTAATCGGATTTTCATTCAAGCACCTTGTGGTAAACGACATTCTTCGTTTTTTGGTCGGGTGCAAGAACAAATAATGCGGATGGTTTGCCAACACGTGAGCATGCCACGTAAAATTGACCATGAGAAAAACACGCATTTTCTAGATTGAGGCCAGAAATAGTCAAAGATTGGCCCTGTGACTTGTTGATCGTCATGGCGAAGGCAAGACGAAGAGGGAATTGAATTCATTTAAATTCAAAGGGCATATCTGTTGAGATCATCGGAATCCTAGGAATAAGAACTTCCTCATCTTTAAATTTTCCTTTGAGTATCGACGCGTGAATCACATTGCTCATCAGTTTTCTTATCACCAAACGCGTTCCATTGCACAGTTTTGGTTGGTTTAAATTTCTAAGCATGCAAATCTTGGAGAATTGCTCTTTTCATAGCTGTGTTCATTTCTTGATGCCGGTCAAGTTGTTCTTCCATATTGCCCATGAAGTATATTTGCAATAATTTCCGCCCCAAATGAAGTCATTTGGAAACAGGCATTGTATTTTTGAGTGTTCGCTAGAAAATGTCGTGATTCTAGTGTTTCGCCATAAAGCAGGGAACGCAATGGCTCTGGTGGCGGGACCACTAATGGCAATGTCACTTTACCACTAAGGCAGCACAAACCGGGCGTTTCACCAGCAAACTTCAATGCGCCACAATGCTGGCAAACAACGTCCATTGGACCAATGCAAACTAAACGATTCAAGCTGTAATCAATGGTGCAATCATATCGAAACGCTGCTCGATTCAAATCAATCCTTGAACCATTTCTTATTGCCATTTCACGGGCTGCCTCTCTTTGAGAAGCACGAATTAAGGCCCTTCTTTGCTGGGTACTAACGCGGAGGCTTTCTCGGGCGATTTCTCGCTCTTCGTCAGATAATTGACTCGCGCTATTCCGTTGCCTAATTGCATTATGGGTCCGCCGGGAAAGATTAGATCTTCTAGGACGCGGCATTTTTATTAATAGTAATACTGCCCTCGCACAAAACCATATAAAACAAGTAAGAAGGCTCCAGTCGAGACTGCTCGACTAGGAGATACCCTGAACCCTCCAAGCTAATATTCTAATCATTCTGGACTTCTTTTATGCATACACATGCACTTATAAGCACGCGCTCTGCTGACTGCGCAGTTAGCAGCGGCTGCGCTTGGGCTGCGATGCAATGTGAGGAATATTATGAGAATTTATTTCTTGAATAATTTCTTTTATAGACATACAATTTTATTGAAACTTTCAGAGCGTAATCATATGGTTAAAATGTGTGCACATTCCAAAGCACAAGTCTCTAGTACTTGAAATGCGTTTTTTTACAAATTGGTGGCGAAGGGGGCGTGTTATATAAACTCTGTAGATTGCAAAATCTTTGTATCCATTAACTTTATATACAACGCAAATTTGAAATCTCCAGGTCTAAAAGTGTTCAAATTAGGCTAAAAACACAATGCCGATTTTTCAATTATTCTCGATAAAAAAGTTATTGGACGAGTTATCGAAAAAATAAGATAAACTTGTACTGCCTATGATGTACACGAGTATGCATGCCAAATTTCAGCTCTCTAGCTCTTATATCTTCTGAGATCCTTTTGCTCATACGGACGGACGGACGGACGGACAGACGGACAGGGCTATATCGACTCAGCTCGTCTACCTGATCAAGAATATATATACTTTATGGGGTCTGCGATGATTCCTTCTGCCTGTTACATACTTTTCACAAAACCATTATACCCCGACTTCCCATTTTCAATGGGTTCAGGTTATAAAAATCGAACTAGTTCTTTTAAAATCCGATAACGAAAGTTCGCTTGCGCACCTCTGAAATATGTTCGTGCCTTGCTCAGCATCAAACAATCTAGTAGTCGGCGTGGTTGATGTCACACTTGTATGTCATCTCAAATATGCTGATATAGCTTCAAATATATTGTAAAAATTAACCGTCTGACAATAAAATGGGAAGACGAAATTTAAAAGCTCAATTGGTAATTTTTTACATTTTTACATTTTCGAATATTAACTAAATGTAAATTAATTAATTAATTTAAATGTGAATTAATTTAGATACTCGGCGGAAGGGTTTCTCCCGCCAAGAATATGCAACGTAAGTGTTAAATTTAGATATTTAATTAATATGTATACATTTATATAATATATGGATACATTTTACATATTTTGTCTTCCAACAGCGGTTTCTGCTGCCAGTATTACTAGCGCTGCTGCGGCTCCATCTATTGCAGGAGCAGTTTCCGAACCACCAGAACGTACTCTCCCGCGTCGGCGGGTAAGTTTTCCTTTTTGTGTCAATGCGCCAGCTACCATTGATTCTTATTGCAGGGACGTTCACGTAACAGTCAGTTGAACTCGGTGGTTATGGGAGAAGACAGTGTCAATAACACGAAGGTCACAAAAAAAGTAATGCTGCGTTCTATAAAGAAACACAAGAAGCTTGTTGCCACTGTCAATAATGGCTTTGCACGCGGTCTCAAGCCAGAAATTATCTTAGCCGCATTTCCCTACGAAAATGATCTTATGTTTGTCCTAAAATTTAAGAATCGTAAGCTGCCAGAATTGATATTTGCCCAGCAGTTGAAGGTGCTTTACGTTATCCACATAATGAGAAGCCTGCAATGTAATATTGTTTAAATTGGCTTTAATTATTGCCCGAAAATAAAAATATAATTAAAATACCAAACTCATTTAATAAAATATAAAAATATTTCGAAACAATTGAAAAAGTTATCAGTTGCATCGATCGGGATTCGAACCGCGACTTCTCGATCGAGCGTCATGCAGCTATCACACTACGCCACCTCACTCCTGCTAGTGGCGCTGGCAAAGCTCAAATAGATTCACTGCTGCTGCGCCATCTACCAAAACTAAACGAAACTAACAGCTGATGTGATTCAACGAATGTTTCTAGAAGAAGTTTGAATGTATGTGTGCACACGCATACGATGCTGTTGAAGCTGCTGCACGTGCGTTTGTTAATTGGCCAAATATTTGATTATTTTTTATTAATATTTGACTGAACGGAATTTAATGAAACTTTCAGCATATGATCTACATATTATATTGAATATTTGAGAAATTTAAAAAAAAGAAAAATCATTCACAATTAGCTATAGTGGCATCAGACTTGAACTTGAATGTTTTTACTCGATAAAAACATAATGGGATGATTTATGGAATTTTAAAAGCAAACTCGACGTCCGCGCTGTATATACGGTCATTTAAAAAATTATGGAAGTCTCTAGCTCTTATATCTTCGGAAATCGACGCGTTCAAACATACGGACAGACGACAGACGGACAGGGCCAAATCGACTCAGCTCGTCGCCCTAATCAAGAATATATATACTTTGTGGGGTCTGCCACGCCTGCCTGCCTGTTACATACATTTCAACAAAACCATTATACCCTGATTTCCCATTGAAAATGGGTTCAGGGTATAATAATCGAGAAATAAATACCTGAACTTTCGAGATATTTTGCTTTTGTAAAAGTCCAAAAATATAAAAAGCCCAAAATACACTTTTTAATAATTAACTTTTTTTTTTTTTGAATTTCGAATTTTGAATTTTTTGTTTATTTTTGATTAGATAGGTTCTAATCTTTTGATTTTTTTTTTTAATTTTTGCAGATTTTTGATTTGAAATTTTTATAAAGTTTAAAAGTCCAAAAATATAAAAAGCCAAAAATACACTTTTTAATAATTCACTTTTTTTTTTTTTTTTTTTTTTTGAATAGTCAGCTCTGCTCTAGGCTGTGCCGTAGACTGACTGACTACATTTGTTTATTTACTTCTATACAGGACCGAAACTGTCACTGTTGTCAAGGCTACTGAGTATAAATGGAAATTTGAATCTTTAGGGAAAATACTTGAAAATCAAGTATTCGTCAAATTTTTTCAGTATTTTAAAGATCTACTGACCTACTCGTGGCGGAGACAAATCCAACAAATCAAAAACCATGAAAATCGGTTGGTTGGTTGGTTAGATTTAAAATAATGTACACAAATAGATAAAACATAGAAATATAACATTAAAAATAAAAAATTAAAAGTAAACGAGTAAGAAAACTATCTGAAGTCCTAGTACTTAAGAGAGCTATAGAGGCAATTGCTCTCTACGTCATCTAATAATTATAAATATTAATATCATGTTATATTAGCATATCAAGCATTTATATCTTTGTTTGCCTATATATCTATTCGTATGTCTGTCGGTATATCTATCTCTTTGACTTTATCCCTTTCAATCTCACAGACTGTCTCTGTCTGTCTACCGAACAAGAGCAAGAGACGAAGAACAACTACATAAGATCACTTATGTTGCCTATATGCATTCATTGGGTATTTATGTTTGAATAAAACCCAGCCAAAATGCTTGCAGCAGCAGAGAGCGTACCCATTGGTCTCTTTAAGCTCGACTGCAACGACTCCTACCTGCCGCCGGGCTCAGCATTTGAGCCCTACTCGACCTATATAAAGGGAAGCAGCTGCAGCATTTCTTCAGTAGCCCAGGCCTTGTGGAGATCAGTCGTACAGTGAGTGCAGTGCAGTAAAGTGAAGTAAAGTTAGTGTAAAGTAATACTTAGAAGAAATACTTGGAGGAAACGCTTAGAGGATTCAAAAAAAAAAAAAAAAATTAATAAATAAAAATTCTATAAAGTATATATGTATTTATTTGGAGACTCTACTAGCTCTAAGCATTTAGGAGATGTATTTTTTAACTAATTATAGATCCTATAGAAAGGATTTTAAATTGAGAAAAACATAATAGAAGTAGTAATCGATATTTGGAGATATTTGCGCGGGAGATGCACGGACATAAGAAAGACAAGAGACAAATATAATAATAAGAAATAGTAATATAGGAATAATATATAAGTAATTTTAAGCTATTACCTCAAGCGCTACGGTAGTTTACGATTATTAAATTTTGGATAAATATAGATATGAAATATATTTTTACACATGTATATATATTAAAATAATTCATAATTTCTTTTATGACACAAGCTTTATTCGCAGTGTATTTCGAGAAGACAGCTTAAATTTTCAAATAATATTCTTCTCTTGACCACTTCTGATGTCCCTAACTTCATTTGGCCAACAAACACACACACATACACTCACACACTCTCACACACGTTCACGCTGAGACAGCCTTCAAGTTAAGCCATTTGCGATTTCGATTGCCGTCTTTTAGGCGTCTCGCACGTGACGCCGCAATTGAGAATTCCTTAGGTCGCTTCCATATTATGGAAAATATTTGTATTTCGTATTCTTTTATTCCTTGGGCTTGTCTAGGAGTGCATCAACGCGTCCATCGTGAGGTCAATTAAGCGATTATCGATTGCTAAAGCGATTTCTTTGGCTGCACTCGATGAGGACGCTTGGGGCATGCTACAGTTTCTTGCCGCAACTCCAATTAGACGCTTGAGCAGCTAGCTCATAAGCAGATTTGCAAAGCGCTGACTGTGAAATTTCAGCGCCGCAAATATTCATAAATGGCTCAGGCACCAGTCCAACCCGCCAAGCCCCTCGCCAGCCACGCCCCGCCGCTGGGTAAACCCGTAGATGAACTTTAAGCTGCTTGCCTTAAACTAGAACTGTGTATGATTTAATAATTTATTCCCGGCCAGGGCCGCGGGTTTTCGCACAGCTCAGTGAGTTGCCTAGCTGCCGGGTCGGGGCGGGGCGGGGCAGCCGTGGGCGGGGCATGGGAAATGCCGGGCAAACAGATGAGTCGGGGGACGAACGTGGGTAAACACAGCGATGGAAAATCATTGCAAGGATATAACCGAAACAACAACAACAATGAGCACAAGTAACACTAGAGGCGAGAGACTGATCGACTAGGAATACCCTAACTATAATTTAAGTAGCTCAAATCCAAATTTTCTTTTGAAATATTTGAAATAATTCAGGAAGATATAGCTGAAACAAATATGTAAACTTTAAAGAGTAGAATCCTGAGAGTGTCTGACTAGAAAATACCCTAGTTCCGGTGCCAAAATGAAAACTTGGAATATCGGAATATCTCGGAGATATTGGGGAAGATATAAAAGAAATTTAACTGAGACAATCTTTGTTATACACACCTAATCTATATACCCGATTCAACGTTTTTCTCTTTAAAAGCAGGACTCTCCCTCAATCAAACGTATTAGCAGAGCAAGCACACCCTTTTTACCTTAAGTAGCAATGAGTACAGGGTATATCAACTACAACAAGAAGTGGAGCAGGGATTGTGCAGCCCTGCCTGTGGTAATGGCATTGGCAACCTTTTGTGGCAATCCTGTGAAAAGGATCTTTGTTTTTGAGACTCTGTTTGTTTGCCCAGCTTTGGTTCGTTTCGCTGCGTTTCGTTACGTTGCGTTACGTTTACGTTTACGTTTTGGTTTGCTTTTCGCTGATAGTTGGCAGGGTTACCATAATATCAGCTACATCGTTTTCATAAATTCTTAAAGCGTACATCATTTGATAGATGGCCAACAACCTTGTGCTTAAAAGCGCGTTTGTTTGTGTGCAGCAGCTGAAGAGTTACGCACATAAAGAGGGATACAGATAAGAGCGAGACAGAGACAGCGGCAGGGAAAGCGAGAAAAGATTGAGGAGAGAAGGAGGTGGGGGCAACCTTTACATTGATTCGCACATGATATGCACTTTAAGCCAGTCAAGCGAAAGTTACCACTGACTAATCCGAAACAAACTCAGCTTGGAGCGGAATAACCAGGCCAAGATTACAAGGCGAAAACTGGACCCCTTGTTGTCTAAACGTAGTGTTGATTTGAGGAAATTTTAAGTGATTAAGAACATTGTGAGTATATTGAACCTACATTTATTTTTATTTTACATTTTCATATATATTATATTTGAATAGAATTAATTAAGTAGAATTATTTATTATTATAATTATTTTTTATTATAATTATTTATAATTATATTAACATTTATAATTAAAATTGCTTATACTTCAAATTATTCTAACATATTTAAAGTAAGTTCTATGCGTTGCACTCTTGTATATTCAGATTATATATTTTTTTAATAAAAATATTTTAATAAATTCTTAATTCTTCTTAAATTAATTAATAAATTTATAATCAAATTAATTTATTTCTAAATAATTTTGGAGTTTTTATGTATAATAATAGGTTGACAATTATACATAAATTGAAGCTAATTTTATTTATTTATTTTTTTTAATTTTTTTTTTATTATTATTATTATTATTTTTTTTTTTTTTTGCATTACTCTAAGGCCATGTGCAAATGATATATGATGTTTCTAATTATTTTAAAAATAGAAGTGAGTATGTTTACGTGAATACTTTTCAGTTCTTTTTTTAAATAATATTTTTTTTTTTAAATTAAAATTAGCCATGGCTTCTAGCTCTGAATTCTATATATATCCCATTAGGGAAAATTTAGCTACACGCACAGAAAGCATTAAGTCCACTAAGCTGTAAATACATTGTTTATATTATACTTATGATGGTTTTAGATTTATTTTTGGTTTCTTATTAGTTTGCAAGAAGTTTTATTGGTTTATTTCATATACAAATAATGCAAGCATTTAACGAATAAATTTGAAAAGCATTTAATGAATAATCAAATGAGAATTCGAGCCAAACTCTGGCTTAATATTTAAGCAGTTTATCCCACAAGTTGTCTTTAAATATTTATTTGTAGTCAAAGATAATAAATAGTTTCGTGAAATTGAGGAATAAGCAATAAACAAATAAATACAAAATAAATATTAATCACTAGCAATATTAAAGTTTAGGGACTTAAAATAAATTTAGTACAAATAATTTAGCTTAGCTTGGAAATAAAGCCAACAAAAGCAAACAGTTTATCTGCTCAGCATTAATCCACTAATAATCTCAAGTATATTTCCTTATCAAATCAATCTTCATCTCCCACACGCACACTAGTCGGAATTGAGCTTGCTAAAGCAACAATTGTCAAGCATATTCTCGGGCATTACTCCTAATAACTGACCCACCCACCCACGCACACCACAGGCACCTCTGTGAGCCATAAATATGTAGGCGAGCCACAGGAGTAGCAACACAAAAACTATTAACACAAACACAACGCTGAGTTATAACAAGCTGACCCCCAACAGCGATAAGGCAATTGTGGCAAGGCGTGGCATGGTGAGGCGGGGCGGGGTGAGCCGCAAAACCGCAGCTTGTCATAATAAAGGGCATGATGGGACGCACGCTTCCATGGGTAAAGCAGGACCGCAGGACATCCATAAAATAGTACAAAACGAGAGCAGACACAAACACAGACGGACGCAAAAAAGGACCAAACTTGGTGAGGGGAACCAAAAAAGGAGTTGCTCTGTTTCCCTGTGATGGACAAGGGCCAAGGCGTTCCCTACGTGACTTTGTGATTTTATTGGCGTTGCAAATGCCGCACGTATTCGGCAAGGATTTTCCTTTGTGGCCAGACCACACTCAAACACAAACACATACATACACATTCCCTGTCTCCCCTCTATCACTTCCTGCATTAACACTCAACTGGTGAAGAACTTGGAATGCTTTTTATGGTCGTGTTTAGTGAAAAAAAGGGATTCGAGCTGATTGCTCCCCAAAGAAAATAAAAACGAAATCGCCAACTGAACTTCAACTGCCGCCTGTCAAATATAATTGGCTGCCTACTAGAGATCTCTCTGTTTAATGTACGAGTTTTAAGGGCTCAGATACTGTAATCTATATTTGGAATCAAGTATGATAAGCTGTAATTTTTGTGATTTTTTTTCAATAATTATAAATTTAAGAAAGATCCATTTGAATTATGAGACAATTTATAAAATGTAATAATTATTAAATTTAATCAAATTTAAAAGCGAATTTTGTATTGTGGCGATTTTTTCTATGTTCTAAAAGTTAGAGAAAGGCTGAGACAAAAATTAGCTGAGGAATCAATATGACTGAAATATCATAGATTCCTTTCTAAAAATATTATAAGAATTGAGAAATTATTCTTACTTTAATTTCTTAAGACATTTAGGGCATCCAGACTGGCAACAACTCAATAATCAAATAGCTTCCATTTCGTATTATAACACAATATAGCATATATTGTAGATTGCATATTTTATATTGATAGAAAAAGAGATTTTTAACTTACATTACAAGACTCGTAGTGAGATTTGCGTCAATGTATTTGCCAGGTGTTATGCATCTACCTTATGCAAATTTGTTAGCTGTAAAAGATAAAGAAGAAGAGAACATAAAAAAATAATGAGAATAATTGCATTTGATTTGGCACTTGAAGGCTTCAACTAGTCGAGCCGGGCCAATTTAAGGGAAAGTCTTCTGCTTGCTCCTCCCTTCCCTCCCTCTCTCTCTTATTAAAGCAATGGAAATGTTTCAAGTGCAAAAACTGAAGCGCATAAAGAGGAGATGGGCAGAAGAGGAAGATGAAGCTGAAATTTCGTAAGGAGTAAGAGGCATGAGGTTAGAGAGAAGCTGCCAAGGCAAAGGCACATTTTTTGCTGCTGCGAGCCAAAGAGAAGAAACTGAAAGACAGCGGCAGTCGTGTCTGCTGTTGCCTTTGTTGTTGTTGTTGTTGTTGGCGGTGTTGGTGTCCTGGCAGCTGCAATTCTGGCTACGGATTTCCTGATGATTTTATTGGGCCGCCAGCAAACATTTTTGAGTGTAGCCAACGGCGCTCAGGACTGCGGAATGCGCCAAAGTATTTTGGTAACTTTGTTTCCTTTTCTTTTTCGTTAGCAGTCCACGGTTTGCATTCCTTTTCGCATTTTTTTTTTCTTTTGCAAAGGAGCAGCAGGAGGCATAAAGGATTAAGCTTTAGCGCCGCCAGGCCTGCGAATTGTTGTAAAATTTTCTTTTTTGAAATTTAATTTCCACTCGAGTCTAGGTCCGTTGGCCTTAAATTGAGGCAGACAAATAAAATGCTAGAAAATATTGAAAAATAATGGAGAGCAACAGAAGGAAATAGCTGTGTGTGTGAGTATCTGTGTACCTTCGCACCCTCGCACATGTGCAGTGAGGCGTTGCATACTTTAAGCAGCCAGCTGGCTTTTTGTGGCAGCTGCAACTGCAACGGGCAATGGCAACTGCTGACTGCCACGATACACGATGCACGATATTGCAGCAGACAGGCTGCCGGCTACTTATGGCTGCAAAGTCGAACATGCTGAGAAACCAGGCCAACACACGCACATACACACACACACACACACACACACACATATATATATATACTCCCACTTGTAAGTGTATACAATATTTCGTTAGGACTTTTCTCTTTTTGGCCCCCTGAGCACAACTCCTGGCACTTACTTAACGATGAGTGCCGGCTTCCCACGCCCATATGCTTCGAGTCCTGACAGAGTGCTTGCTTAGCCGGCTTAAGCAGCTAGTTGAGTGCGTGGCATCGTTAAATATTTGCGCTGCCTGTTAAACAACACTTGTGCCGTTGCCTGCTCATATTTATATGTGATTGTTGAAAGTGCGTTTCGAAAAGGGCAACTCTAATGAGCATTGATTATGTGGCAAGGTGAGGATGGATAGACCTAGTTGGGCAGATCAAGTGCTATAAGCAACGATATGATTAATTGGAATAACATTTGAAAGGGAGGAACAATTTTTGATACAATTTTTGATATATATTGAAGCTACTTACTTAGCCTTTGAGTGTGAATACATAGATTAGGTTTTTGCTGACTCCAGACTTGACAATGCCAAATGTTTGTTCACTTTGTTACATCTCCTTTACCTTCTACAGTAATCTTCGTATTGCAGGTAGCCAGAAGAAACTGAGTAGGAATTTCCATAAATTTTGAAATCATTTCCAAGAGTTTTACAGACCTAACGCAACTGAACTGAGCCACAACGGAATTATTTTGTTTTGCTGAAATGAAATAATTTAAAATAAAAGAAATATGTCTAAAATAAAATAATATAAAGTAAATATAAATTTTTAAATAAATTAGAAAAAAAAAATAAAAAAATAAATAAACAACAATAATAATATTTATAATAATAATAACAATAATAATATTTATAGTAGTAATAATAATATGTGTTGATCAACCTATTTTAAACTACCTCTTTTGATATCGTCGTGTAGATGATTTAAATAAAATAATAAATTTGATTAAATTTAATTTAATTTTACGCTCTTAATAATATGACTAAATACTAAATACTAAATGCAGATATTTTTTTAATCTTTTATATTTGTGGCATAAATGGGTAAAGCTAGATGAAGTTGCCAATAATAGTAACAGAACATGCGTTAAATAAAATATATATAAGATCAAATTAAGCTATAATATGCATAATATAGATAAGATGAGGTCATGATATTAAGAGTGTGAAATGATCAGATCTAAATTCTTTATTTTAAATAGAGAATTTAAAGGCGAACCACAAAATATTTGTGTGCAATTCGCCGAATCCACATTCTTCCAATTTAATTGAAGATGTCATGTTCAACTATTTGATTGCAGTATAGTTACCTATCGATAGTTAACTATAGTGTCGATTTTATATTAAAGTCGAATGTTAAGAGTATCGCTTAAGTCAGAAGTCTTACTCTTGCATTGGAGATCATCGAGAGAGATGGATCTCCTATAGTATTTGAATATTGCAATTAAATAATATCAAATTTTGAACTTGAGGCGATTGACAGTTCTATTTTTGTTGCTTCTCTTTCCAAGAGTAACAGAAAGGACAATTTTGCCTTGACTAAGTTTTGATCTTTGGAAAATACCCAAATTATTCGTCTGCTACTTCATGCTGACACTATCATATACATGCATAAAACTTGCATAGCCTTCTAATATATAAAGGAAGAAGAATTTTTATACATTTACTTAAGGCTTAAAAAAGTTTGCTATTCAATCTGCTCAAAAACAAAAATTTTCTAAGTTTTTATCAGCTGACAAATTCGCGCAGTTAATTAGCAAAGATGAAACTTTTTAAAGCTTTATATATTTTAATAAATAATATTCGATGCATATAATTCTATATATATAGGTGTACCAAGGCTCAGCTATAAGCTGTATCGAACCGCAAAGTAGAGCTTAATAGAGTTTGTCCAAATCTCTCAGCACCGCCTTCTGCCCCACCTCCGCAATTAACACGCATGTGTATATGCCACATATGTTGCGCAGTTTTATGGTCACTGTCTGGTGACGCAAAAAAAAAAAAAAAAAGGATAAGGAATGGAAAAGAAAAAGCTGGCAAGTCCCTGAACGCATTTGCTAAGCTCCCTGGGCGACATTTAAGCGACAGCCGTGCGACACGGACACACAGACAAACTGACAGTTAAATGACAACGCAAAGGAAATAAAATGCAACAAGCCAAAGACTGCAATGCGCCCCATCTCTCTCTCTCTCTCTCTCTTTCGCCTTCCCCTCTCTTTCTCTCTCCCTCTCTGTGCGTCAAATTTTGTTGACTTTGATTTGAATACAACGTGTCGAATGCGCAATGTAAGCTGCTCTGCCCCCACTCCGATTGCTTGCACTGTCGATTGATGATCTACCTATATATAAATTCCTGGTGTCTAATTAGTGAACGTCATTTGCTAGAGTCACGTTTTTCGACTTTGGCAAGTTTTAGGCCAAGTTTTTTAATTGCAATTACGAGCGGCTTATATTGATTTGTCTGTGCGAAAAGTTTGCAGTTTTCAGTTTTCCTTCTTTCTTTGGGGTGGGGCCGAGGCCCGAGGGCCAGAGCGAAGTGCATGGCTGACAAATTGCTTGGTCTCTTTTGTCTGAGCTCATTTGCATAATTTTTGGCTTGGAGCATCTTCGAGTTGGGCACGCAGCCAAGCCAGGTGCCTGATGTTAGTCACCTTGAACCCGTTACATGTGCAAAACTACATTCATTTATCAAATGCGAAAGCCCTCTTTGTGCTGCCCTGTCAGCCGCAAAGTTAACCTTGCCCAATGCCAGCCGCAAGAGTCGCTTATCTGACCGGTTACACGTGACGTATACGTAATTTCTGCAGGCAAATGATTAACGAGTCATGTGCCAAGCCGAGGACAACAATGACAGCGGCTTCGCCTTGGACTTCCCGACTTTCTGACTCTTTAACAGTAGACAAATAGAGCATAGAGCATAGAGTTGAAGATGATAATGGAGAGATGTATAAATTTAGTTGCGGAAAATTATATATAATATTAACAAATTTATTTATTAGTCCCTAGGGAATTTATAATATCTATAAAATAGATTAATTGAATTAAAATTATTTCTGTCATTTTTATAATTAGCTAGAGAAGCTACAGACTGAAATTTGAAACACATACTCGAGTATAACTCCGATCTATAAAGGGTTGAAATTTGTCCGATCCGCCCACTAGGTGCATGGGAAATCGGAAAATGCATTTTTAAATATGCCAGAAATCATATTAGCTGAAGAGCTAGAAAGCTGAAATTTGGTATGTAGATCCACGTTGACAACCCAAGATCATGAACTGCTTTTAAGCTAGAACGTTAAAATTTTGCTCGTAATGATTCTATAAAGATTATTGAAACTTAAATGTCTACGATCACTATGGGCCTGGCAAATCGGACCTGAAGATACAGTGATTTTTTAAATTCGGCTGTATTTTGAGCAGTACTGATGCTAGAGACCTGAAATATGATATATATACTCGGACTGAGAATATCTATGCATTTATTTGATTTAAGAAACCAATTGTTTGTATTAATTTCCGAGCAATTAAAATATTACATCATACGGATTGATTTATACTGATAATTTGCGAGATGTATCAGTCCGAGAAATACATATATAAAATAATTACGTGTGTTACGTATGCTCTATAAATGCTTACCCTTTCCGACCCCTGTATACTCACAGTAGCTATAAAGATAGCTTTATCAACAATTCACACTTCACTAATCGCATTACATCTATAACCTATAGATTACATTTCATTTCATAGAAAAAAAAAACAAACAATATATTTTTTGTATTAATTACTCAAGTGTTTAACACTTATAGAGATTAATTAACCTGCTTATCAATTAGCGATTATTATATTGTTGTGTTTATTTATTCATGATTAAATATCAGTTGAAATTATTATGTAAAGTAGTTCAAGCATAGCCCTAATATTGTACATTTAAAAGCTATTATATTTAACATGCAGCTTGTTCAATGTAAATAGTTGTAATATTGTAAAATATATAATTAAATGAATGTATAACATAATAATTTTTATTAATTATTATTACTATTATTATTATTATCCATTCTTTCTAAATAACTACTAAAATAAAAAGCATTCAGTAAACGTATTAATATTAAAAAAAAAAAAAAAAATAAATAAATAATAATTAAGATTAATTTTAAGGTTCCCAAATTGGTAATACTCATTTTTGGGGCTCTTTTCGGCTCTAGAATATAATTATAAGTGTGGGCAATATATATTTCACTTTAATGCCATTATGTTTGCCTTTCATTAGGCTCCGCTTGACATGCCTCCCGCTTGCGCCCCACGAGTTAATTGATTTCATTGTGCGAGGCTAGTTTGCAGTTGCCAACAAAATCGCAATAAACTAGTCGGCGCGGTCTAACCAGCCCGGCGCATACGCAATTTAGCCACGAAATTTATGCCATGGCACACAGGATGGGCCGGCGAGGCCTTTTAAATTGCAACAATTGCCACAGAGCAACAGCTACAACAACAACAGCAGCAACAACAACAGCAGCAACAACTAGAGCAGACAATAACAACAACAACAACAACAACAACAATATAAGCAACGGCGCTCGCTGGCAAAGGACAAACGCAAACAATGCAGATAATTTAGTTGCCGCGCTCAAAGCTAGTTCTCGTCGATAGATGGCGCTGCCAACTTGTTGAAAAATAGCAGCTGGTCAACTGAATCCATTGGCCACACGCAAAAACAGTTAAGTTTGCAGCATGCAACATTTAAATTATGCAGTCAACACAAAAACCGAACATGGACTCCCGCTCTACCACTTTGTGCTTGTGTGTGTGTGTGTGTGTGTATTTGTTTGCCAAACGTCTGTGAGGCCTCTGCCGCTGCCTGTGCCTCTGTCTCTGTTTGCATTTGGCATTCAAAAAAGTTGCCGCAAGCTAAAATTAAGTTGACTCGGAAGTGGCTTTAAGGCTCCCAGTCACAGCCAGCGGTAGAGCCAGCCAAATGCAGCTCATTTAAACACATGTCACAATACTTTCGCACAGCTGTCACTTTGACAATTTTCTAGATGAGTTTCCTGCGATTCCTTGTGCCGGCTAACACACCCCCAAAACAAGATGAGAGAGCACCAGACGGCTACAAGATACCCTATATATGCAGACAACACATATTTACAGGTAATGGATAGCAAGTTAGTATTATAATAATATATGGCAATCGATATATATCGATAATGAATGCTTATTTATAGCGGCATATTTTTTGTGTTACATGCATATGTATATGTAAAGTGCTTTGTCTTTTAACAGCTAACTTCTCAATTATGTCATTGAGCTCTATAATCAACTGATATCGATTAATATCGATAATTCTGACAAATATACCCTTTAATTCAGCATGCTCCATCTACGAGGATTACAGCGTATTGTCAGAGAGAAATAAAAAATCTAAGCTAAGCGCCGTCTTGCCTTGTCGCCTTCTGCGTAGGTTTGTCAACGTCATCATCATAATGTTGTACCACGCACACACACACGCACACACACACACACACACATAGAGATTACTTGTCTGGCTGCGTGGACTGACTTTTTGCGGTGGGTTTTTGTCGCCACGCGTAATGAAAACTTACATCAATATAACGTGTATTAGAAAAATGGCAAGCAGCTGCGCTTGCTATTGCCGAGCTATACTATGTAGACATATATGTACATGTATATGTATGTATATGTATGTATATAAACATACACATACATATAATATAATATATCTTATTTTGCCAAAAGTTACCTCAGCTGTTCTGAGCTTTAAGATTATTGCCAAACTTACTCACAGTCTATTAATAGACAGCGATAATTCAAGTTCAATTTCATTTCAAGTTCATGTGACTATTCGAATATGCTATGAATAATCAGAGAGATTGATTTGTTAGCTAGTATATAGGCATGTGGGTATGTCTATAACAAGTATGATTCCATACACTGATTGGAAATAATTTTTTAATGGCCATTTTTGGTATTTATAGGTATATATATTATAGGAATATTTTAGGTAATAAAATCTTAATCATAGAAACTAAACTAACTGTTTAAATATATATGCTAATTGATGTACTTATATAGTTATAGGGAATTTGATAGGGAATTACATTCTTATTAATTACATTATCAACATAACTTTCGATCATTTGATTTGATAATGTTACATAATGTTAGTTTATTCTAGAGACATAAAAAGTATTTTAATTAAAGTATATTTTAATCGTAATTGATTGTTATAGAAATGTAATATATATTAACATGTAACTGAAAAGTCTTGCATTTACATATTGCCAAAAAAAAATTTATACAAAATTAGAAATATAAATTTAAGCATAAATAAATTCCAGTAAAAAAAAAAAATAAAAATAAAATAAAATAAAATAAAATAAAAAAAAAATAATAATAATAATAAATAGCATAAAATAAAACCATTTTTGTTTCCTAGTACAATATGAAAAAGATAAAATTAATTATAAATATATAATAATTTTTTGTTGAAAGACGATTATATTTATATCAATAGAATAATATTTTATAAAATCATTTGCATTATTTTTCATTACTCTTTATATTTTATATATCTAATTTATGTACCATAATATAGATTCACTTGATATAGATTAAAAAGTTAATATTCTAATTTTAAAATACAACTGTCTCAGTTCAAAGACATTCTTTAATACATTCCTTATAAGCTCTATAAATATTTCATATTCAATTATTATATATTTATTATTATTATTTCATTAGCATTCTACCAACTTCTAAGGTTTTAGCCCAAGTCGTAAGGCCGTGGCTTAGCGCCCAAAAGCAGGCGCATTAACCAAATTATAAAGCCTGGACTACAGTGGCAGGGCGTGCGCGTACATATTCTAAGGCACTGTAATAGTTTGCCAACATAAAATTTCATAAAGAGCACACGCCGGAAATAGGAAGGATGCGCTTTGTCGTTCCAACTAGAAATCTTCTATATATATATATATATATATATATATATACATATGTATATGTGTCTGTGTGTCTTTCTCGGAAGTAAATTTCGTTATCGTTTATTATTATTATTATGCGCGATGTGTGAAATGTCTGTATACATGTCTGTATGCGTATCTGTGCATGCGTGAGTGTGTATGTGCATGGGTGTGTGTGTATGTGTGTTGCCTTGTGTTTGTGTTGTGACGTGGGAAATAAATTTATATTCATAACACAGGACGCGGACGAGGTATAAAAGACGCTGGCGGAGCTGAAGGCTCAGCGCCCACAAGTCGCCAGCATGCATACAAAGTGCTTTATGTGTATCACAAGATGTTCCACTGCCTCCTGCTCCCAGCTACAGCCATACATGAACTGCTACTGCTACTGCTCCAGCTATAGCTATAGCTACTCCTGTTGTAGCATTACATCAACAGCCATCAGACTGGTAAGTTTTTTGATTAAGCTTCGAGTTGAAGGAGTCTGGCGCTCACAGTGCGCCTCGGAGTTCTGTTGAAGCTTTGAGTCTGTGCAGCCGGCTAATGGCATTAGCTAGCTTCTAGCTTCTACATATTGATTACTAATTTACTTGCCGTCTGCATCTCAAGTTTTCGGCTCGAAAACTTCACATATCACGTCAACACAAATGCAGATAACGACATTTTGCCAGCTAGCCAGCTCTGCCCAGATCTGGCATTAATATCGAAGCGCACCAGGCGAGGCCAGGTCAGTCCAGGCCTCATCCAGGTAGCATTCACGATGCAGCTGGCTGGCTGGCTAGCTACTAGTTTGGTTTGGTGCAGCAACTTCGTCGTCTTCTTCATATAAAATGTACAAAGCGACAGTGCAAAAGTAATTTTGGGCACAGCAGAGACGTAGGAAACCATGACTAGACCCAATATGAACTTCCACTCAAAGTCAGTCATGCATGTAGTCAAACGGCAAATGTCGAAGCTTGAAGCACACACACACACACACACGCACAGCTTCCAGCTACCAACTCCCTTCGAGCTACGAATGTTGAGCGACAGTCGCACAACAATCAAAAAGCGTATGAAAGTCAAAGGCGCCGCGGGGCACAGGCGATGGCGGAGGGCGTGGCATATAGTGAATGCTAACTGAGCCCAGTTCCCATCAATGGCATTGGGCATTGGGTATTGGGCATTAGGAGGAGGGGTTCGATGCAATGCAATAACTTGCCAAGCTGACACCATATCCTTGGGGTCCACTTTTTGGCAGCGGCACATGTAGAGCGCTCGCTGCCCTCAAATAGTTCTTTATTTTTTCATCTTCCTTTCTATTTATTTTTTTGCATTTATATCTGTATAAGGAAAAGGGTACTACACGCACGACTACTCATCATCATGGATATTATGGGTATGCTTACTTTTTGAATACACTGAGCGAAATTCTAGAGGTGGTATAGATAACTGAAAGATAGATTCACAACTAAAATATACACCAATATTTATTTAAAATAAAAAATTTAGCATAATAATTATATATAATAAAATTATTTATTTTTAGTGTACCTAATTTAAAGAAAAATTTAATATAAATGAATAGATTAGTTATATTTATAATATATAATTATGCATATTATTCTTAATTTAAAAATTAATTTTTTTTAATTTTAGTTTTATATTTTTAACTTAAAGAAAAAGTAATAAATTGCGTAAATAAATATGTAAATAGTTATCAATAAAATAATATACATATGTGTCAGAATGTTTATTATGATATACATAATTGTCCAATTATAATATTGAAAAGGATTCTACATTTAATTTCAGCTCAATATTAATCTGACACACAATATTTTAAGTATAATAATTATTTTAATTAATTAATTATTAATTAATATACAAAAAAAATGTATATATATAAACTAAAAATATATATAGTAGATTAATTTATAATAGTGATTAATAATTATTTAAATATTTATTAATATTGCACGTATTAATGTGTATATAACTTAATTTATTTATATTACATTTTATTTTATTTTATTTATTCATTTTTTTTAATTTTGAGTTTGAATTTGAAATCTAAATTATTAATTGCATTTTGAGCATTTCAAAATGTAAAGTATTTGGTATCGAAATTATTGCCAAATAAACTTTTAATTTATGGCTCCGCGACTATATTTCGCTATCTGTACGCATATTTCGAATGGAGGCGATGCGAAATCATGCTCAAATCGAGCAAATTGCATATTTCTTACGCTCGCGATTTAATTTTTGATGCGATATGCCGCAGCGTCGACTTGTGCAGAGCCGGACGAGTCAGGAGAGAATCGGGAAGTCGTCTCCGCTGCAATTGCAGCAGGAAACTGCGACCACATCCTTAGCATCTCTCCCCGCCTTACACGTTGTGTGTGACTTGTAAATTTCCCCAGTTGAAGCTCAGCAGAGGCAACAGCAGCAGCGGCAGAGCCGCTTGATTGAGCGCACGTTTTGCCGGCGCCGAGTCGGACTGTCAGATAGTCAGCAGCGCTTCACTTGACTTTTTATTTAAAATATATATATAGTTTGATATAGAGGGATGAAGCACACGAAATTAAACAAAAAAAATATTTAAAAAAAAATGTAAGAACGATGCAGTCGGGCATTACCGACTACACAGTACTCATTCGCGGCCGAAATGCTGCCAGATTCCAGTTTTTCCAATTCCAATTTGCCACGCCCCAACAAATAGATTTTTTTATTTTCAATTTCAAGTTTCTAGCATTTATATGAACTGATAGCTAGATGGACCCAAAACCAATATACTCATTGCATTTCCATGAATGAGCATAAAGGAAAGGAAATGAAGCAAACGGCTAACTCTTTTTATTTCCCAAGTGTCAGAGCCAGGCCTTGGCGCAATTTTTGTTTGGGTTGCTCTCACGCTTCTCTGGCCGATGGCAGCTCGTACGTGTTTAGTTATCTTACTCCAGGTTTGGTAATGCAACACCTACGGCTGCAGAAGCTTATATCTCAACTGTGGCTTTAAATTTCTGCAATATCATTAGCAACATCATTACATCTGTTGTCTTCCCTGCATTGGTATTCAATGCTTTTGTTTGTATTCAGGTTGAAGCCCACAAGCTCGTAACGGCTCCTGCTGCTGCTCCTGCTGATGCTGCTGCTGCTGCTCCTGCTGGCATTTTCAGCATGTCATGTCATGAGTATGTAAATTTTTGTAGCTCTCACACAGTCTCCATATTCTCGCTCGTGTCTCGCTTTGAATATTATACAGTATTAATGTGAAAAAGTACAGCGTTGATTTCACATGTCTCTCGCAGAGGCGGGGAGGCGAACCCAAGCGGAGGTGGTGAAAAATGTTGCAAAGATGCAAAACAACTGTTGGCAGTTTGTCAAATTTGATTTGTCATACATCAAATGGCTTTAAAATGACAAGAAGCAGGCAACGGGAGCTGCTTTCAGCCAAATGACTGTTGACTAGAGAGCTACAAACTGCTCGCACAAATAGACACCATAGCAGAGCCATACAAATTTGATAATAAAAGTGGAAGAAGAAGAGGGGTGAGAAAAAGGAGTGTTGATGTGTAAAAAGGCCCGAGGGCTGCATAACGGCACATGCAAACTACCAGCAGAAGAATTTATGTAAATCAAATACGTTTTCAATCCGTTTCTTATACTAGTTGCGATTAAAGTTGAAGGCGAGACAGAGGCGGAGATAGAGCTTTAATCCGGCTAAGAGCTGCCCTAAATTTGGATTGAGCTTAAAAAGGTAAATCTACACATATATATGCGATTATTTATAAATTAAGTTAGTTAAGGTAGAGAAGTGAAATATTAATATTAATTATACATATGTTGTATTAAAAAGATCTGTGAATCGTCTAGTTCTTTGAAGCTCCCATTAGTGCTTATAATAATTCATGCCAAAGGCGAGAGTTATAGATTACATAAAAGAGTTTCAGATTAATGGAAAAGATTAGGACTATGAAGTAAAGCACAGTAGCATATCATATAGAGAAATGAGCGCGACAAGTTAGGAAGTAGAACATTTAATAGACCTGGGTAACAACAAATTTAGGTCTATAAGAACGACTTTACACGGCTATCCATATTCGTCGTCAGATTAAGCAAAATTGGATTTGATATAAGAGTGTAACTGTGACGGTTTATAAATGATATAAAAAAGAAGCAACTTAAGATCAAAAGCTAAAATTTTATACACTTAGGTAGATAGATGGATATGGACATAGATATACATAGTACAAGATATTCTTTTATCAGTCTCTGGGACATTTTGCTCTACAACATTATTTTTTCAAAATTTTATAAACATTTATTAAATTAATGTATAAGTATATTTATAAGAAATAAAATGTATTTAACATAAACGACTAGCTAAGATGCGCTCAAAATAAAATTAAGTGTTAGTTATCTATATTCTAGCATTTTACAGACTCACCAAATATAAAACTCTGGTGTTCTATACCTGCGATTCTTTTAAGCTTTTCTAATTTATCATGCAAAATATCATCAAACAACATTTGCGTATACTCTTCTTCCAGTTAACCGAGCTGTCGCCATAGCCACCATTAATATAGCGTTCATTATTTGCATCGGCATGGGGCTGCATACATTAACTAAGCTACAAAGTGGCGCTATTTGTGTTGTGCTTCTAAGTAGCTCATTCATTTAGTTAATATTCTAATATAAATTTCAACGCACTCCATCAAAAGTGCAGCACTCGAAGGGCGAGAGCCGCTTAAGAACACGGCTGGAATACCGTCAGGAACTGCCGCCAGCTATGCAAACAGTTTGGGCCAACTTACTCGGCAGCCGGCCAGGACTAAGGGCAGACACACAGGCACACTCGGGCAGAGACAAGCGTCTGTCTGAAGGACATGAAATGAAACTCATTTGCTTCATTGGGCCCGGTGAGCAGGCGGCTAAGTGGGCTGGCAAATGCCACAGTTGGTTTTTACCCAGACCTGGCTGACTGCCTGCTTGGCAGTTGTGCAGCGTGACACGCAAATTGCCAGGATACACACAGTGAAACACACACAGACACCCACACACACAGCTAGACAATGCAGCGTGTTTAACTTCACCTCCGACAAGTCAAGTGGGAGCACAATGGACTCCGACAGCCCAGACACTCATTTGCTGGCTGCCGTAGCAGCTGCCGTTAGCTGGGCCAGTATGACCATGACTAATTTGTTAGCAATTATGTTGGATTGACATCGCCGGACTGGGCCACATTACCATAATTGTTGGTTTGAGCAACCGCCCACAGGTGTGACTTTCATGAACTTACATTACTCATGACTGCCGCAGGACAGCCCTTCAGGTGTTTGGGGCAAAAAGGCATACAACAAACATTGATTTTCAGAAATAATTCTTAATTTGTAGTGTTGGCTGTTGTGGCTAACCCTATAGCGTAAAGTAGTATGCTCTAGACAGTAGTCAGATGGTAAAAGTATCCCCAAGATACAAGAGTAAAGTAATATATAAATTCTGTACAGCGTACAATTGAATAAGATGTAAAAGAATCTTTAGAAAGATAAGGTATGCACACGATACTAACTATCTGTGAAATTATAAATTGACTTTGTATAAGATACAATTGAGCAAGATACAAAAGCATCTTTAATATGAAGCATACTACAAGATACCAAAGTATCTGTACAATATAAAATTTGAATAAGATACAAAAGTATCTTCAACTAGTAGAAATGCACATCTATGAAAGAGTACGTTAGCTCGTTTAAAATACAATTAAATAAGATTCAAAAGTATATTCAAGAAGAAGTATGACAAGATACTAAAGTGCCAGTACAATATAACAGTGCATAAAGTGTGAATAAGATACAAAAGTATCTTCAACAACATCTGTGAAATAGTAGGCTAACTCAGTTTGAGATACAATTAAAAAAGATACAAAAATATCTTCAAGTATAGGTAACAATTATAATATTTTAACTCTATTTAAGATATAATTGAATAATATACAAAAGTATCTTCTTCAACAAGTAGAAGAAACTAAAGTATCTGTAAAATATAAAAGTGCTAATAATATACAAAAGTATCTTCAACTAGTAGAAGTAGCACATAATACTATGATATCTGTGAAATAATAGGTCATCTCTGTTTAAGATAAAATTAAATACAATATAAAAGTATCTTAAGCAATTAGAAGTATCACAAGACACTGAAGTATCTGTAAAATATTAAAGTGGGAACAAGATACAAAAGTATCTTTAACATTCTAAAAACTTTTATGCATCTATGAGATACTAAATTATCGTTCAAATATCTTTAAGTTTAAATGTTGCAATTACATATTTTAATACCTATTAGATAAAAGTGTATTTTTGAGTCTTAGTATTTACCAGGCGCATATCTTTTTAAAAGCTGCTAATCTACGTAGTTACAATAAACTTATGAAGTAAAATCTTAGCTTCTGCGTGTACTATATATCTCGATCCATTATCTGCAATCGATGTATATTACAATATTATTATACATACAGATATACTACGTAAATTGACAATGACAGCACTCACTGTAGTTATTTCAGAGCATTTCATAGTCAACATACGCTCGACTCCTTAACTTCCTAACCTCAGCTTCAACTACTTAATGACTTAAACAACTAACTACAATGTAGTCTCGCATAAAGTTTCCACTCTAAAAGTCAGTCAAATGCAAAACCGCAGCTTGTTTTTGGGGGCGTCTCAGGCAACACCAAATGGCAGAGGATGTGGAGATGGGGCAGGAACTGAAAATGGGGACACAGACCGCAGCTCTGCATGTTTAACAATTTGCACTTAATTGTTTAGCTCGACAACAGCAACAACAATAACAACAACAACGATTACGAGACAACTGACAACAGCAGCAACAAGAACAACAATTATACAAGTATAACACATTTACAAGCGTATTGTAATTAATTTATGTGAAGTATTTGGAGAGTTGCTTTAAGTGAGCCACTAAATAGTTTCCTTTTCGTTTGCAAGTGAATTTTTGACTACTGCTGAAGCTCTTGACCATTTGATACGCCCACTTAATTGTGTGGTCATCGAGGAACCACTGGGCGTGGTCTGCGGTTGGCAATTATTGCAGCTAAGCGACCGAAGTAGTGGCGATTGTTAGATAATAGGATGGTGAGCGTATTAGCGAGAGACTTGTCCCTTTAACATTTTTTAGACAGCAAAATATCTACGAGATGTAAAAATATCTTTGAAATATTAAAATATCTTTAATGGAAGAAAACTTATTTAAAACGGATGCTTCGAGTATAGAGATATAACTCTAAATTGTATATCTTGTAGGTATCATTAAGATACAATATAATAGTACAATACAATTGTATCTATCAAATGCTTAAGATACAAAATAGGATCTGCCACAGAAAACAATATCCAAAATATCTGTTGCATCTGCGAGACCTAAGAATATTTTTGAGATGCCGAATTATTAACAAGATACAAAAGTATCTATAAGGCAGTAATGTTTATTTAAGATTTAATCTGTTTAAGAAAGTATCTTTAAAATGTGAGAGTAGCTTCAATAAAATATTATCCTAAAAATACACATGAATTTGCAGATCCATTATTTATTTAAAAAACACCAGATAGAAATAGTAAGCTCCAGACGTGCATCTAAGACTATCTGAAAAACTAAATTTGCTAGTTACAGAAATATCCAAAAGATACAAAAGTATCTCATAGAATATATATACCTAAGGCATTCTTTTTGGAAAATGCTTATACTAGGGAAAGCCTTTAAATGTATTAGTTTGATACGTAGCTCGAGGAATTAGGTCAAGATATATCATATATGGATACAGTAATTAAGTATTTATTGGATTTGACGAAAATGTCATTTGAAATTTAAATCAAAAAACCTATAAAAACAAATTATAAAATAAAAACTTTCATGTAGGAGGGTAACTTATACTTTATGACTAAATTGAAAGAGAATCATGAACAAAGACCGGCTCATAAACCGCCCAACCCAATTTTTCCAATCATTGCTGGCGGTTGCTCGAGCATTGTGGATGCGATGCTGATGCAGCCATTGGATGTGATCACGACTCGACTGCAACTGCAGAGTGATATGGTCATAGGGGGTAATCACTATACGGGCATGTTGGATGCCTTCAAGACAATGTATCGCGAGGAAGGTATCACATCATTCTGGAAAGGCCTAGTGCCCGTTTTACTGGTTGACACACCAAGGCGAACAATTAAGTTTCTGGTCTTTGAGCAATCCAAGCAGTATTTCATGTTTGGTGAGAAGCATCCGACGCCCTTGACTTACTTTTTAGCTGGCGGATTGGGGGGCATGGTGGAAGCCATTGTTCAAAATCCTTTCGAAGTAGTCAAGGTGTCACAGCAGGCAAGTCACGAGTCAGTTCACACGATGCAGATGGCAAAGACTATAATTCGAAACGAAGGCTTCGGCTTTCGGGGACTGTACAAGGGCATGTCAACGACGGTGACTCGAAATTTTATTTTTAATGCCATATATTTCGGATTCTATTGGACAGTTCGAGATGCAACGCCCACCTATAAAAATGCTTTTTACGACTTTTTGCGCACTGTTGCAATCGCCTGTGCGGCCAGCTTATTTGGCTGCGTGGCAAGTCTTCCCCTAGACGCGGTAAAGACGAGAATACAAGGACCACAGCCGGTGCCGGGTAAAATCAAATATAGGAGCACGTTCCAGACTCTTTATACAATATCGAAAGAAGAAGGCTGGACGACATTATACAAGGGCCTGCTTCCGGTGGTGCTACGAATGGTGCCTGGCGGAGCTATTTTGCTCATAGGTTACGAGTTTATCAACAAGCTGTTAGTGCTAAAGTTCAGCCAATAAACATTAACTAAATTCAATAAATGTCAAATTGATCTAATTAGGAAGGAGACACCGTTAACCTAGCGAATTAATGCAACTCTACGTTTCTTTTGGACATGCATTAAAAGAAACACATTCAAATCTAATATATAAAAAAATGGTGTGTTAAGTTCTCAGAAGCTTCTATTATACATTAATGTTTCCATATGTTGTGGTATTCAAGCGACTCAAAAATCAAAGTGTTATGATTGATATTGATCGATAAGAAGAAACGGAAAAGTTATCGGAGTAATTTATAATGAATAAATTATCGTATGGTACAGAGAAAAATAAAACTAACTAAATACAAATAAGCAATTCAATTGCTCTAAAATGTAAATTAAATATAGAGAAATGTTTCTATGAAAATTATAGTCATTTGGAATTTAAATCAGTTCCAGGTAATTGTAAAAATTTAAATGAAAATTTAAAATAAAAATAAACCCTCCCTCAAATATATTTTATGACTAAATTGAAAGTGAAGTATGGAAGAGACCCGAACTATAAGCCACAGAATCCAATTTTTCAACTCATTGCGGGCGGTTGCTCGAGCATTGTGGACGTGATGCTGATGCAACCATTGGATGTGATCACGACTCGATTGCAGTTGCAGAACGATGCGATCATGGGGCCAGATCACTATGCTGGCATGTCTGATGCAATTAAAAAGATATATCGCAAGGAAGGCGTGACAGCATTCTGGCGAGGCTTGGTGCCAGTTTTGGTGATTGACACACCGAAGCGATCAATTAAGTTTCTGGTCTTCGATCAATCCCAGCCGCTTTTTATGTTTGGTGCTCCATGGCCTAGCCCGCCGACTTATGCGTTTGCCGGTGGATTGGGGGGCATTGTGGAAGCACTAATTCAAAATCCCTTTGAAATAATTAAGATAACACAGCAGGCAAGCAGGGAGAAGCTTCCTTCCATACAAGTGGCAAAGAAAATAATTGAAAATCAAGGTTACGGCCTACATGGATTGTATCGGGGCATGCCAACGATGGTGGCACGAAATTTTGTCTTTAATGTCATTTATTTCGGGTCCTATTGGTCGGTTCGCGATGCAACGCCCACGTGCCAACGTCCTTTAAATGAGTTTCTACGTAATTTTGCAATCGCTTGTGCAGCCAGTCTATTGAGCTGCGTGGCAAGTCTTCCACTAGATATTGTAAAGACGAGGATACAGGGTCCGCAGCCGGTGCCGGGTAAAGTCAAGTATAGCGGTACACTCAACACAGTTTTACAGATATGCAGAGAAGAGGGTTGGAAGGCACTGTATAAGGGCCTGCTCCCGGTTACGATACGAATGGTACCTGGCGGTGCTATTTTGCTTGTAGGTTATGAGTATATCATCAAGTTTTTGGTGTCAAAGTACAACAAATAAAATCAGACCTTGTTTTTTTTATTTTCCAAACTAAATTTAATGGAATGATAAAGATTTTCAGCAAGGAAGTGAGGGAGTGATGAGGTCTGCCACGCCTCCTTCCACGCGTTACATACTCTTAATAAAACAATTATAACCTAACTACCATTTTCAATGGGTTCAGAGCACAGGAACTCCAGTCTTAAATATATACGAGGTATGATTTCATAATAAAATATAAAACATATCTCTTACAATATTAGATCTAAAGACTTTACATTTTAAATATTAACTGAGATGAATTTTATACCATTCTGATTGTTTTTATATATTTGATAGCGACTCAAACTCTAGCCCCTTCCCTCCAATAGTAGAGGCGTGTGCTTTGACAAATATTTAGAGGGTTCACGAGATCTAGAGCATGATGAACTATAATAATTGCATATGAAGTCAAATAATATTACAGCTAAACTAATTGCTGCCAGATTTCAATATTTGGCTGTCCCATATATGTAAGAGCGAAGTGAGCAGCATCATTCAAATGATTAACTAATAGAGATGCAAAATAAACAAATTAAGCAAACAACGAACGCAATGCACAGTTGATGCTGGGGACAATTAAACAAGTTGAGCAACAAATCGAATCGTCCTCATACGACAATGACGAAACAACAATATATCAAACAATAAATGTGTTTTGGCTTTTCTGGGCAACGAAAATGTCTCCAGGGTCAATTTCGCATGCATACGAATTGCCGCACACACACACACAGAGAGAAAGAGAGGGGGCGGAGAGAGAGGTACTCATACAAGCTCGAAATATACATAGATTAGTGTAATTACGAGTACTGCCATGCGGCAGTGGAATGATGTCAATGTTGGCTCTAAGGCATTTCACTGCATTTCACTGAATTGCAGCTAGAGGGAGATAGTTGCATACCCTGATTAAGCGAGTGAGAGAGAGATAGAGAGACAGTTTGGGCGAGTGTTTGGCATTAACAACATGATGCTGGTTACATTTTGGCATATGGCAAATTCAGCTTTTGATTTCATTTCATTACCCACTGCAATTTCAACTATGAATAATTGAATATGTGCATTGCATACTTTAAGGCATCAAATTGTCATTGCAATTGAAATGGTTGTCGTTGTTGTTATTGTAGTTGTTGTTGTTGTTGTTGTTGTCATGCTTTTGGCTAATTCAGCTGGAATATGCCTATTACGCATTAAAACTAATTAAGCATGAACATTTCGGCTGACACCCGCCTGACACCGCTGCCTCGCTTCAAAGCAATTGACAAAAGTTTCCAAATATCGTTGTTTGCCTTTGATTAATGCCAGTTTTAAATTGTCAAACATTTAACATTTTGGCCGCGGTAAGCTGATAATACACATGTGCCTAAATATGCATAAGATGAAACATCTAAAAATATAGATAAGCTTACCTAATTATATCGCTATATATACGATATAATTATTTTATTTTTAAACTTGAAGAATGCATATGAAATGAGTTATATTTTACTTGTATTATTTTGTATTATATATATAATTTATTATATTATTATGTTATATTATATTATAAGCAATAATATTTATAGTTAATAGCAATTTTACATAATTCCAAGAGCTCCTAAAATTGCCTAAGGCCAATTAAACGTTTAGATTCAATTAACTATATATATATATATATATATATGTATATATATAATTTACAATAAATACACTATTAACTTAAGCAACAATAATCCGAATCGCATAAGTTCTCAAATTTCTATAATTTTAAGCCGTATTTACAAGCTTCAGCTATAATCCTTCCAATTAGGGCTTAAGTTGTTGAAAAAAAGACACATAATTAAATCACTGGCATTATAATTTGAATGCCATTAAGCCGTTCAGTTTTATTAAAATTTATCCAGCTATCAATTTTATTGCTTTTGACTCAATTAAGCCTCGCAAATGCCACACATAATTCCAATAAAAGTGCACAATTCGAACGGGACTTCAACACTCTTCAAATTCAACAATGGGTGAACGCTCAATCAACATGGGTCGAATCGCTAATAGAAAACCGGAAAAAAAAATTTGGGCAATTTGATAAATTCAGCATAAATGAATTGAGTTAACAGAAATGAAAAGCGGCCAATGGAAACCTAATTGTTGTCGCATTTCGCTTTATCTCTATCAGTATATGAATTGGTTCCTTTAACTGCCTCGATGCTGTTGTCCAGTCAATAAAATATGAATTATTTGAAATATTTTGGCGTACAAATAAATCGAATGCCAACACTCAGCATCAAAGCATCGAGTGAAATAGTAAAGAAAATAATATATAAAAAATACTAGAAAAAAAATATATATTTCATATTTGCTTTTACTTTGCTTTATTTTTTTTTTTATTTTTTAGTCTGGTCACAAATTTTTTATCAGCACATAGCACAAATTTCGTATACGTCATGTGATTGCGGTTGAATGCCTGTTTCTGTTATTCTTGTTCTTGTTATTGTTGTTGTTGCGGTTGTCTAAATAAATTTTTTATTGACCATGGTTAACGCTTCAGTGGGCAATAAACGTGCGCGAGGCAGTCAAACAGACCTCACGTTGGTGCGGGGGGTAGAATTTTCGGTTCACACCAAGTGTGAAAAGCACAAAAACCACAGAGAGAAATTTGCTGGCCGCCAACTGCTGTTGCCAGTGTTGGCTAACGCCTCGAAGCATGCCACAAGATATTTGGCTTACTCACACACACACACAGAGGCACGCACTGCCCACTCAAGTGTGTGTGCGTGTGCGAAATAAAATGCTCGAATTACACTAGTTATACAACTGCTGGGCGTCAAAATGATTATGTTGGTGGAAGAGCCAAGGGGGCCTTGGGACTAATCCCAAACTGAAACTGAAAATGAGATGGGATATATATACATATGTGTATGTGTGCGAGAAAAATAGAGAAAGCAAGAGTGAGATAGAGAGAGAGACAGGGAGTTTGTGTAAATGTGCGTCTCAGCCTTTCTTGTTATTTATTTATTATTTAATTTATATTTTAAACTTATTTTTGCTGAATCGCTTTAAATGAAAATCAACAAATATTTTTGGAAATATCCAATTTCAACTATGTAAAATAATTCATTGATGTATGTATAATATTTAAATATTTTAAAAACATTTTATTTATATATGAAAAAGTCAATGAATATATATATTAGAAATATATGTATATAAGAAATATATATAACAATAAATTGTATTTTGCTCTTAAACCAAAAATTAACTAAAAAAAAAAAAATAATGATAATTTATATATATTTTTATGAAAAAAAAAAAAAAAAAAATGATTTATATATGTATTTATGAAAAAAAATAAAATAAAAAATAATAATAATAATAATAATTTATATATATTTGCAAGCAAAGTTAAATCTTTAAATAATCATTCTACTGAAAAATTTTGCCAATTTTTTTTTTATCTGGAGCATTCGAATTTCTTAACATAACTGATTTATGTTGTATTGAAAATTCATAACACGTTTCAGGTTTCCCATCCGCAATGTGAGCGTCAGTCGAATTTTATTCTATTTTTTGCTATTTGGGCATTATTATTTGTATTCTCTTAATGGTCGTTGCCCCTGAAAGTTTAAAGCCGCAGCGTAAAGTGCGGCGAAAATGAAATGAAATTAATATGAAGTTTGACTTAACGCCTCATAAATCATTGTCCAATTTTCATGTCGCATGCCCTGCAGCAAGCAGCAGGAGCAGCAGCCGCAGCAGCAGGACGAACAGGGACAATCTTGTGCTGGCGATGTCCTGGCTGCCTGTAACACAAACACACTTAAAATGATTGAAATATATGTATGGCAGCTCTATATGCGTAACATGCTGATACATTGCAGCGAAATGCGTATATATGTATATATATATATATGAGCGATGTATGTATATATGTAAGTATGTATATAAAGACAAGCTTCATATTGGCCAAGAGCGAAGACAGGAACAGGACCGAAGACTGAAGACTTCCTCATTACACGCTTGTCACGTGCACATTTAACGATTCGCTGCACACACACACACATACACGCTCTCACAGACAGACATTTACAGTGACATAATTACACACACACACACACACAGAGAGATACCAACACCCGTGCATGACAGTCATTCATATTAATATTGTCGGTCAAGAAAAAAAAAAAAACATAGACATAGACAGTGCTAAAAAAAAAATACTCAGCCAGACATGCATACAAATTTCAGTTTAAAGTAGAAAAGATCTTGGCTCACAACTATATACACATAGCCTTGTATACTTTTACAGAAATTGAACTAAACTGAAATGGATTTCTTAAAACTTTTATAAACATTTATAGATTTTTGCAAGTTTTTCAACATAAATTCACAAAGTTCTTCTGCCGTTGCAGTTGTATTTGAAATTTGATTTGCAAATTATGCACAAGTCTCCACCTCTCTCACTCTCACTGTCTCATTTTTTTCCATCTGTCACTTTCTCTGTCTGTACTTGATTCTGCTAGCTTAGGTGGAAAAATGAAATTTAAACCCTACAACAATTTTATAGAATTTTATTTTAAAGTCAAACATATAAAAAAAGTAAGCGTTTATAATATATAAAAACATTCTTTTTAATATTTTCACTTTTTTGTTCTCTAAACCTTTTATTACATGATATGTTTGTGAACAATAAATGCTGAACTTTATTTTTTTTTTTTAACTTACACAAAAAAAAAATATATATATATAATATAAGAATGATAAATTAAATGAAAATAATATTTAAAAAAAAATAAATAAATAATACAATAATATATAAACAGATAAACAGAAACTTATTTTGAAAACAACAAAAGTCACCTTACAGCTGCCTTTACCTCCTTTTCAGTCTTTTGAATGAAAACATTTAATTTCAATTTGATGTTTAAATTGCAAAACTTTCCGTCCAAGTTCATGTGCAGTAGAAGGGCATTAAGCCGGCACTGGACCACTGACCATATATGCACCACATGACGTCCCATTACACAGCCTCACATACCACATAACGCACACCCACACCCACACACACACACACACGCACACGCACACCAACATCTTGATACAGATAATTAAACATGCTGCGCACGTGCAGCGGCTGCTTTCAACATTTTATGCTCTGATATTCAAGCAAGGGAAAAAAACTAAATGAAATGCATTGGCCGAAGGGACGGGGGTGTGTTTATATGTCTGGTCTACGCCTCATGGTCTGGGTCACAAACACAAATTGGATCACAAGTAGTGCCCAAAGTACGAAAACTAACTTTATGGCCAAATTCCTACAACCACATGGGGAACACGAGCCAGCAGCTAGTTATGCGTCTGCTGGCGATTTTTATATATTAATTAAAACGAATTTCACGTGTTAATGAAATCAAATGTGGAAAGCGTGTTCAACGAAAACATGGCAAAACATGTAGACCCAACTATGAAAATATATACATATATTCTACCTATACATATACATATATCTATGCCAACAAAATTTACAATACACGAATCGTTCGAGCTGTAAAATTGTTAAGCAATTTCATATCATAAAACTCGTTTCTAAAATCGTTTTCGATACTCCAAAGAATGCTGTAGGCACGCTGCATGGATGTGTTGTTATAGCAACAGCAGTTGCTCGGAAACTGCGTCCGTAGCCATCAGCTCGTCGGCTTTGAGGTTACAGAACATAGCCAACAACATGTTGCGTATACGCCATGTTGTATCGAACCAGGGAAGTTGTTGCGACATGTTAATGCTAACAGCTGTTAGAGCACATTGAATGTTAATAAATAACAGCTGAGCTTACAGCTAGGGAATATAGTTAATGATCATTTGATAAACAATAATCGATTACTTTACTTCTATATCGAATGAGCTGCGATTAATTGAAAGTAAGTATATAAAATAATTTTAAGTTCATAAGTGTTAAAAATATATAATTTACACCCTGCTGTAAAAACAGTTTACTAAAATTATTATAAATAATTTGTATATATATATATTGAATAATATAAAATTATAATTATTAAAACACTGTTAATAATTAATACACTTATATAGATATCATATTTAACATATATTTGTATTTACAACATTCTAAATAGAGTTCTAAATTACAAACATTTATTAAACTTTAATAAAATTTAGCTAAAATTTGCTGAGAAAATTTAATAAACTTAAATAAAGATTTATTACATTTATTTAGTACAGATTCGAAATTTGAAAAATATATACAAGTGTAGAAACCATTTTGTTTTTTTTTTTTTTTTTTTTTTTTTTTTTGCTTCAACACTAAATGTATTAAATTTATCTTGATTAAATTTCAATTCCACTCTGACAAAAATAAAAACAGATTTTTAAATTGTTCTTTTTTGCCAACAATTTTGCAACAGTAACGAAATAGTTGACTATTTGATGCACACTTGCACACAGCTAAATATTTACCTAGCCCATAAATCTATAAAATTTAATTTTAAGCAAATAAATCAAAGTCAACACACACACACACATACATGCATATTAGGCAACGTATAAAATAATAATGTTGTGTGGCATTTTGTGTGTAACATTTAAGCTTCAATGTTTACACTTGACAAATAGACAAAGATTTCGTCCATAATTTACGAGAGAACTGCAAAGGCCAAAAGCTGTCGTTGAAAGTGAAAATTGTAGAGAAATTTTGAACAAAAGCTAAACCGCAGCCGGCTTAAAAATACAGCCTAAGAATCTCTTTGCTGCAAAGCGAATCAAAAATAAATATGTTTAGCTGAACCACAGCATTTTCCATCAAATCAAGCATCTCAAATAAATATATTTACATTTATATCGTTGTGGCTTTGTTGGAGATTAACAAAAATGTTGTTTGCATATCTTTAAGTTTTCTCCAGGGCCATGAGCTACATTTGCTGTAACTGCTGCTTGGCTAAGTGTTGCCATTAGAAGTTTTAGTTGTTGAGTTCTTGGCTTGTTTGCAAGTCATTAGAAAGACTTCATTAGCAGCGAAACAAGAAGCTGCATGGTCAGCTCAGCTCAGATAATAGCACAGTGTTTGCTAATGATCTCAGAAAAGGAAATTCACAAAACAGAAATATAGAAATAAATATGCAATATATAAGTGAAACTATAATTGAGATTATGTGAAATCAGGGAAAATAGAACTGTTTTCTGTAGTTATATAGTCCAACGAAAATATTCACCTCACACATCCTTAATTGCAGTTTTCCAACTAGAAATACGCTGAATAATCATGATTTCAGCTTTCAAATTTTATTTTGATAAATTTGTAGCTCATATTCAAATTTGTGTTTCCGATTTCCATTAGAAATATAAACTAGTTATATCATGATGAGCCTGTTTGATGTATTATAACGTTTACAACGCCCCATGTCAGTAATCACTGTTGGCAACATGATTATAATCATCATCAGCACGAGCATCATCATCATCATCATCATTCTGCTCATAAGCCTGATGATGAGACAGCCCTTGAGGGTGCACTGTCGCAGTTGCATAACTTGCACAATTTATGCATGAGAGCAACGCAGAGTTAATCCTACAAGACGCCACCAACGTGCGTTGCCAGACCCTCAAATTTGGGGTTAAGTTCTCTCACTCTTGCTGTCTCACTCGCTCTCGATGCTGTTATTTCAGTGAAAGCACAACAACGGAACGGGCATTGTTATTAACACCGAAATGACTAACAAAAACAATAACAATAACAAAACCAACTGAATGCAAACAGCAGCTGTCTACGAACAAGCCCAGGCATTTCAATTAAATCCATAGGCAAATGTTCAAATGTTCAAAGTTCAGTGCAAGTGCAAATGAATTAAATTAATGATGGTTATGTCATGATTATTGTCATGTTTTCTTACTCTCGAAATCAGCTCCCATCTTGGCCAAAAGACAACGTTTTCTTCGCGATTTATTGTTTTTATTCTCTATCGTTTTCTTTTTTTCACCCCCATCCAGCCGGAATACGGAAAATCCGACAAATTTAATGGCGGCACAATGAAAAATCACTGCCGCATATGGCCAGCCAATAACTGACATTATTGACTGTTAATATCCGAGCAGCTCACAGCAATAATGGAGAATGACAGTTGACTAAAGCGCACGCGACATCTGCATACCCTTTAGTGTGGGAGCCTCAGTGGGCATATTGATTAAAGAGATTAAATAATAATAATAAAATGCAAGCGGAAATACATAAAATTGAAAAATAAAATTGAAAAAAATCCATTAGTATAAACAAATTTTTTTTTAATAATAATAATAATAATAATTTATTGTGAATTAATAGTATGAAAAAAAAATTGTTTTTAATAATAATAATATTAATAATTTAATGTGACTTAATAGAAAAAATATTATGTGAGGTGAGCGATATTATTTAAATTATTTAATATCAATAACTATTAATCACTTTTATATATTTATTTATATATAAATATTAAAATACAAAAAAAAAAACTAAATTAAATTAAAATAAATAAATACATTACAAAACATTATACAAATTTTATTTTTTTGTTTTTTTAATTTTTTTATTTGCAATATATTGATAAATGAAAAAAATTAAATAAAAAATAATACAAATAAATTCTTTGTACATTCCTTTCTTAATATATCGCTGGCTTAAAAGCTACTATATATCTATTTGACTATATTATGATACAGATTTTATGCAAAAGTTCAAAAATAGCCTTTCTCAATATTTCAGCGTTCATGCTCTCACAAAAACTGCGTAAGAATTGCTATAGTATCCGCCATTGGGTGCTGGTCTAAAAGCGTTGCGAATGCAACATTTCAATAACTGAAACGCCAATTAAAATTGTACAATGGGTTCACATTGCTCGGTCAGAAAGTTGGCGGCGGGTCTGAATGTCAGTTAAACGAGCAAATAGTCAAAAATAAACACACACACAGACGGAAGGGACATCTGCATCGGTGTTGGATGCAGACAAGCGCATGTATATATGTGTATATACACATGTATTTATATATATATATATATCTCTCTGAATATGTAAAGTCGGTGGCAGACAGTTACAGCGACATCCTTGCCATGCACATCCTGCCATATCCTGATGCATGGCTGATATGCGCTGGTAATTGGTATTGTTTGCCCGAACGCGTGGCCAGCGAGCTGCAGCCATAGCCGGACAGACTCTCCCACACACACACACACATACTTTTGCACCTTGACGTCAAATGAAAAACCAAAATAATAAAACAAGTGAAAAAAAATTCATGTGAAACCCAATGTCATGTAAATAGGCCGCAACTGGGGCAACTATAACAAGAGATGGCTAACAGAAGGGAACAATTAAAGAGGGAGAAGGAGAGCGAGAGAGAGAGAGAAAGAGAGTGACGGCGCATCAGACAAAAGCCACGTTGCAAATGACGGTCAATTTCGCATTTTCTATGTGCATGATCTCATAATTTGCAGCTCTTTCCACTGCACATAAATAGTCGGAATTATCAGAATTATTTACTCCTGGAACGATCGGTATTGGATGCGGGTCTAACGGAGGCAATCACGAGGCTAGAGTCACTCTCTAAGAAGATGATGATGATGCTGATGTTGTTGCTGTGAAGCCTCCGGCTACATTTCCCGTAAAACCTATTGGCCTCCACTGATGACGGACCCATTGCACTAAATGCTTTTCTGATAATAAATGCGTATAACACACACACACACACACTGTTAAAAGACTCGGTGGTTTGCTGTTACTTTTATGTTAACTAACAGCTCTGCTCTGACGTCAAGTCCCCAGAGTATGCTCTGTTATCCCAGCTTGACGATGCTTAAGAGCCGGCAAGTGATCCAAAGCAATCAAAATTAAGTATATATTTGCAAATTTCATTAGGGAGCACCATAAACGTGATCAATAATTTATTTTAGATGATTAAAATAACTAAAACTGGTATACTCCTGTTGGTATATTCCTGTTATGGCACTGTTAACACGATCCGCTGGCGATCATGACTCGCTGTCCGAACTTTTTCAGCCAAAACACAAAATAAAACTTACTACAATTCTTTACCATTATTTTTAGATTCGATGTGAAGAAATTGTCCTTAACACAAATAATTTAAAATCTTTATATAGTTCGGCTTCATACTAAAATAATTTATATTACATATACACATATACATAATTATAATTTATTATTATTTTGCCAAATTAAATGCATATAACTTCTAAAAGGTTTTACGAAGACTTCTTATTTATTTTTTCCTGCTAGCAAGCAAGCTAAGCAAACATTTTTTTTTTTTTTTTTTTTTTTTCACGACAACTGATTCCATTTATATATAATAATAAATTGGCTTATTTTACATTGACCTATGAGAGAAGTTCGGACTGCTTGTTGTGAAAGGCAATATGATATTATTTTAATAATTATTCTAATAATTATTTCTTTTAGCTAGAAATATTACTTACGAGCTCGAATTTCCATTATAAGTCACGGCCAAAAGCAAGTTTATATACTTTTTTTTTTTTTTTTTTTTTTTTGAGAACGCATCTTAAGCAAACTAAAGTTACGCTTGACTCTGGCTACAATATGTACCTGCAGCTTATCCAATATTGAGCGCAGCTCTAACTATCTTCATCTATCTGGCAACGAAAACAAAATCCAACGGAAACTTGGCCACAGCACAACACGTTAACTGGGGAAACCAATTCAACTTTCACGTTCGCATTGTTTGCCCAAGCACGAAAAGTTATTAAGATCCATAGACGTGATTTTGCATGTTTTAAAAAAGTGGAGTAAGGAAAAGGCAACAACAACGATGCTGATACGCTGTATGGCGTTAAATATGTTTATGCAGATAGATAGATAGATAGATAGATAGTTAAAGCACAATTTCCATTAGTGTTCGGGAAAAGGCCAAATGCCTGAATAAGGAAAAGTTCAGACCGACTATCCCATTGACACGCCTGACAAGAATTGAATTAAAAGTTTTCCCTCTAAAGGAGCAGCTGGCAAAAAAGACAACAACGTAAAAAAAAAGAACAAAAAAAAAATGAAAAATGCGCCGCTTTTCAATTTTCATTGTGGCCAAAAAGTTTCAGCCACGAAACGCGCATTTAAATTGATTTGTAATTCGTGGTTAATTCAGATGGCGGCCCACACACACCGCACACACATACAGACAGAGCATTGGCCCCTCTGATAGCCTCTACTTCAGACTATTTTCATTCAGTATACGCCGCGTTGGTTTTTCCCTGTTCATGTTATTAACGTAATTTGACACTGAAAGCCTGACAGCTGCGACAAAAATGTTCTTTTTTACTCATTTTTTGTCTTTTGCAAGGTAGATGGGCGCTTAATTGATAATGAGCTACGGCAGCAGGTTGGCACTTGGTCTGGCATTGCATATATTAAATATTGATTTAATTGTTAACCTGTCACAAAATCATAAATATGAAATCCGAAAGAAACAATTGCTATGTGGTTTGTTAAAGTGCGAGAGCCATATAATCACCTCGTTATGGGAGATTAATACGCAAAGAATATTGAAAAAAAGCATCAGCAAGTGTCATTAGAAAGTATAATTGATCTGTCAAAGGGACTCGAGCTGAATTTTTTATGAATATAAATATGATATAAATAATATGGAAAAATAAATAATCAAAATAAATTTATTTACCAATTTAGAAATATAAGCTATCCATAATTCAGCAGTCTGAAATATATAATAAACAAAAATAGTTAGTTAAAGTAGAAATATTTTATATATTTTAGATAATTTAATTAATTTGTATATAACTTAATTTAATTCAAGACAACAGCCACCTTATATACATATTTATATATCACTTATCTCTAGTCACTTTTGATCTCAGCAATCTAAATATATAAATAAATTCAAGTAAATGTAAATATAAGTTTGATACTCTTATAGGATAAATTTGATTGAATGTCATAGAACCCTAAAAGCGATCATTCAGCTGAAAATCACATTGAGTTGCAAAACGAGAAGAAGAAGAAGGGCAGCAAGTGCAGGGACACTCTGCACTCAAACTATTTCAGTGAGTATTGCATTAAGAACTGAATACAGTTATCGGAAAGGTACAGAAAATTCACAGTCTATGGCGAATCCTCCGTCACCCAGATAATATAAAGATGGAACTATTAGCTTCTAAACATCGCCTTTATCACCGTTTTATACCCGTCGTTTAAATTGGGTTAATATGCCATAGATTGATTAGTCTAAGCACGCTATTCCTATGCTCGCTCTCTCTTGTCGATCTGCCTGAGATCGCTCTGCTGTGCTCACTATTTCAGGTAGGACTGTACTCGATCTTTCTTCGTCGATCTGCTGACCTCGCTCTGCCCCTGGTGGATCAGCCTCAGTCCACTCTACTATGCTGGTATTTTTGTGCTCGCTCAGTCGAAGCTTGATTTAGCTGAGCTCGTTCTCCTTCACTCATTGACTGTGCCTTGACTACAGCTGAGCATGAGAAGCATAAATTTATTTCTAAATGGAATCCAAAAAGGGTTGGTCGGTATGGAAAACTACATGCGATTGCCTTACCACCCAGCTGATCTTTCTATAGGACTGACCCCTCTAAAATTGATTATATTCCCGCATCCGTATTACTGCTTTCTGTATAACTCATCTACACTGATCTGAACTTCATATAAAGTGTATACTATCTTCGACTTATGAAAGGCATTATTACTCAATTATTATTTGCCGTATCTGGGTAGCAGCTCAGTCTTAATAAACGCAACACAGATAAATCTTTAAAGATTGTTGCATCTTTGCCCAGAGAAATCGGCAACCGTTTTTGTCCGCTGTTGTTGCTCCTTTTGCTATTGCTGTTGTTGTTGTCGTTGTTGTTGTTGCTATTGCAGTGAGGCATTTAATTGATTGATTGCCGTTCGTCTATGTCTGCATCGATTCTGACTGCCCAGATGTCACGCCCACCGTAGCCCAACCCTAAGCCACGTTTCATAACCCATGGATTTTTCCCTCTGGCTGCTGTTATCAAATCGACTTCATGGACCCACATAACAGCCGCTGTTGTTGTTGTTGTTGCTGTTGCTGTTGTTGTTGTTGTTGTTGTTGTTGTTGCTGTTGCTGTTTCTGTTGTTACTGCCAATTAGTGTCGGCGCGTCATGAACGTGTGTGTGTGTGTGCCTGTGTGTGTCTATAGGTGTGTAGGTGTAGGTGCGTCATCAATTAATTTTTGTATTGTTGTTTTCCTTTTTTTGGAACAAAATGTTGCATTTTCTGTGAGCTCGTGGCGTGAGAAAGGGTAGCAGGATTTTAGGGTAACATAGGCCCCACTTTGGTCAGCGTTATGTGGCATATCACCCGTGCTTCCATAGGTAACCATGTTGACTGATTGGTTTTTCGTTTCAATTGTTTGCTTGCTTTTAGCCAGCTATGTGCTCCACGACTAACTTTTGTTATGGAAAGCTGGCGCATTTATATAACTCTGTATGCAATAGTTGGACATTCGGGGTGTCATGCGAGTGTTATGTCTGCTTGTATGTGTATGGGCTGTTATTAAATCAATTTCATACTTGTCACAAATGTGATTTAGACATTTTGCACACGATGTTGCTTCAAATGAACTAATTAAATTGAATTCAATCTTTTTCATATACATACGGAGAAGATAAATTATGTTTTATACCCTTATTGAAATTCGGGGCACCATAGCTTTGTTAAAAAACATGTTGCAGGCGGAAGGAGTGGAGGAGACAAAGGCAGAGTCCATTAGTGGAAGCTTAACTATATAATATACGCAGTACGATCGATGTTTATCGATAGAATATTGTATTCCTTGAAGAATATTGGATTTTAGTTACATGACTCCCCTTCCCTAGCAAGAATAACAGTTGAACAGTTTGCTATATTAGCGAGTTCATAGAAACTCTGCCTCGTTCAGAGCAGCAGACTTTTTCTGTTGATCGTCTTAAGCATTCGTGTGACGCTCTTTGAACGAACGTCATTTAGGGGGAGATACGATTGAAGTTCGTTACTCGATTGCTCTCTGAGTTTTTTCTCAGAGAGTGAATAAAATAGATTTATTTACAGACGTCAAGAGAAAGTCAGCAGTTATTTGCTTGCTGTGATTTTAGAAGAATATGAATGTCTATATCGCTTCTATATCGCTTCTAAAGTTTATCAGAATAGTTTATCAGCATTAAATATAGAAACTCGAACTTTCTATATTCATTCACGAAAGTGAAATGAGTATATTGGTTTCGCTGTAATTTCATACATATACAGTGAGTATATGTATATATGAGTATATATGTATGTATGTATGTATGTACAGAGAGTAACATTAATATTCGTTTATTTTATTTTTTATTTTATAAGACATATATAATTAATTGAAATTAAACCGGAAAAAACCGAATATTAATATTACTCTCTGTATATACATACATATATATTTTATCTTATCTTGATTAGAAAATACATATGTAAATACGATCGACTAAAAACACTCTTTATATAGCCAATATAATCTGATTACTAAAAACTGATAATTTAGAAACAAATATTTCGTAATGTTTCGTAATGAAAAAAGAATGTATAGAATATCACCTCTAGTGCAGGGTATTTCCTCGTCAAGCACTCCCGACTAAAACACGCTTATTCTATGAATTACAGTAATAAGTAAACAGCAAATTGGTTTACTATCCCATCCATATTTAGACTGAAATTTAGGTGTATATTTATTCAATATCTATCACAGCTTTCGGAAATTGGAGCCAATCATTCGATTGTATTTGTGAACAGCTGCTGAATAAATATAGAAAAAGTGCATAAACATAGGAAACTTTCCGATCTCAATCAGTTGCAGTTGGAAACTTCAGAGTGCAACATGTCTAAGGTACTCATTATAGCTTTATTGGTATTAGTGCAAGCTATCTGTATGCTAGCAGGTAAGTACGAATGGACTTGAAAGTTACGAAAAATATTTAAAGTCACTTAATTTATTCATTTAAAGATCAATCAAATCTCAAGAAACTCATCCGAGATATCAGAATGGAACTATTTAATCTGATTGAGGATTTACGTAATAGTTAATTGGATTACTGGAATATTATTTTATATATTTATATTTTATGTGTGAAATGTTGTTAGTCTTTCATTTATTGTTGATTTAATATTCGCTATTGTGGTGCACCTAGATTATTTATATGTTTAGTATTATATATTATATAGTTGATCCCAATTAGTTGAGAATATTGATAACCAGCTGAGTCACAATAGTGAAATCGTAAAAAATTTGTTCGATTTCACTTCACAATCTTATCGCATAATGTGATAAGCCAGAACTGAACGGTTGGTTAGGCAATATTGACAAATAAATGTTGACAGTTTATTGGAATATATTCTAGGCATAGATCTTGGCCAGCACCACGGCCAAGACAGCGGCCACGAGGGTGTAGGTGCTGCGACTCAGTGTGCCAGCTGAACTCTTGTTGCACTTGTTTCCGGAGCAGACATTACAATGCGCCCTCCTCCAGCTGGAATACTCCGGCTTGAGGGATAAGCTACAGACATTCACATCGGGATGAACGCAGCCATGCAGCTGATGCGTCACTGTGTTATCTAAATAAGTGCACAGCGATATTATGTTGAGCAACTGGTCAAAGAGAACCATCACAGCTACTTACTCTTCGGATACGTGTACTTGAGGGCAAGGCAATCATATCTATACATAGGTACCCAATGCACGTTCTGATGATAAACGCCCAAGTAATAGCTTGTCTCATTGGCTGCTGCATCGGTGCATGTCGTTGTTTTCGCTTTCTTGCAATCATTTGCGTTTAGGCATTTGTAACACGTCAAGGAGCTAGCTACGATTTGATATAACTTTTATTAGCTAGTGCTGTAAGCCCACTGCCAATTAAACTCACCCAACTGCACACAGGTAATAGCAATTAGCACACTGACAAGAAAGCTTTTCGTCAACATTTTGATACTTTCCTTTCTGCGAAGTGTTTTTATGATCTGTTCAGCAGTAAGTGAATTCTTTGCTTTAATGCCTTAACGCTTTATACTTCACCAATAACTCGCACTCAAAATTGGCTTATCTTCATATTGTGAGAGATTGTGCCAGAACACTCAACTCATTTCTGCCAAATGCTCAAAGCAAAACAATTTCCAGTCGGGCTATGATAACTGCTTAATACTCGCTTACGGTTCATAGGCAGATAAATAATACATACATACTATTATACTCTCAAGCCATTGAAAATGGGAAATCAGGATATAATGGTTTATGAAATGTATGTAACAGGCTGAAGGAGGCGTGACAGACCCCACAAAGTATATATATTCTTGATCAGTGCGACGAGCTGGCCCTGTTCGTCTGTCTGTCCGTCTGTCCGTATGTTTGAACGCGTCGATCTCAGAAGATATAAGAGCTAGGGACTGGAATTTTTTTTCTAAGTCCGTGTATACTACGCGCATATCGAGCTTTTCTTTAAAATTCGATAATTAGTCTCGATATTTGGTTATCGGTTAAAAACTTTATCGAAAATCAGTAATAAGTTTATATCTGCTACATCTTGAAAGCTAGAGTCGCCAAATTTTAAATATGTATATGCCTATATGCATTTTATTCAAACTCGATTTTTGTTAAAATTTACCCCCCACCCTTATATCCAACCCCTCACCCACACCTTTGTAAAGGGCGTATTTCAAATACTAGAGACTTGTGCTTTGGCAAATGCATGCATATCTCTGTTACAATCATAATCAGAAAGTTTCATTAAAAGTCATTAAGCAATTAAATGCGTGCCTGTGTATGTGAGTGTGTGCGTGCATGTGCAAATAATTATTGAACTATCAGTTGCGCGAGGGGTTCAGGGGATCTCGTAGTCGAGGATTATCGACTAGAGGTTTCTTACTTGTTATAATATTATATTAGCTATAATATTTATTTTCTAATTGTAGAACTTTAAGATATACATACATATTTTTTTGGATTCGCCAACAATAGCTCCTAGTAGAAGACACCTACATAGAGCTATAAATTTTAAATATAGATTCATTTTTAATTTGGTAGACTTTGAATATTTGTCAAAATACACCCCCGTCCTCAAATCTACCTCCAACTATACAAATTAGCAGGGGTTAGGGGATCTCGAGTCTCGATTAGAGCTTGCTTACTTGTCATCTAAGCTAAGTGAATTTATTAATCTCTTGCACTGTTCAACACTTACTCTTATAGTAAGAGTGGTAGAGACTGCTCGACTGGTGGAAAAAACTAAAATCTGTCAAATGTCAAATGTGATAAGAACATTTAAATGAGTGGACTTTTTAAAACTCGCCTCTTTAGTATTTGAAGTAAGCGTTTTGAAAGATTAAACAATCCTTGTTGTCAACACATAGAGCACTAAACCTTGAATCTGCAGCTTAACTAACGTTAATAAACCAAATTAATTGATCGATATGTATATCGATAATATGGAAATGGTTTGAGTTATCGCAAAACTAGATTAGCTCGTAATGCGTATGGAATAAATAATTATACACTTTTAAGTATCTAACTTTTGTGGGTTTTGAAATCTCTGCGGTCTTATCTTTTCAATTCAGTGCTAAAATAAAGTTCACTTTTGCAGTACAGTGTTTGTTCTTTATCAATAATCAAAAAGTGCACAAAATGCCTATTTTGTCGCACTGCAAATTAGTACGATTCTGCCTACCGTTGCGAAATGACTGCGATCCAAAGAAGTGATATTGAAATTAATCCCAATGACGTAAGCGATTATAAGAAATACTATGTATTTGATGAAATTTAATAAAAACTAATACACCACACAGAAACTTGGAGAGGGATCTTATGGAGCGGTATACAAAGGCAAATACAAAGGCGAAGATGTTGCCATCAAAATAATCGAGCGCAATATCGAGCACGGGCATATACAACGCGAACCCTTCTACATGGCTATGGTCAGTGACCATGCCAACTTCGTTAAATTACACGCAGTTGTGATGGAGAAAACCGAAACTCTTTTGGTAATGGAGTACATAGCCGGTGGAAGCTTATTTCACTTTCTACACAACACAAGAGACGAATTAACGTACTCGCAAGCCATTAATTTGTTGTGTCAAGCAGCTGAGGTATGTTGTCTATATGTGTATATGTATACATATATATGCATAGACATGATTCATATTTCATTTTTAGGCATTGGCTTATCTCCATGCAATGTCAAAGCAACCTGTTATTCATCGGGACGTAAAGAGCCAGAATATGTTGGTGGACGCCGAGCGCAAAAACTTAAAAATTTGCGATTTTGGTTTTGTAAGGCAGTCGAGAGATGAAATGACTGCAAAACGAGGTACTCCAATTTATATGGCGCCTGAGGTAGATAGACATACATATCTATGTTAACTTAACACTCATTTGATTTCAATGGCAGGTTTTCAATGGCAAAATGTACACTGATAAATGTGATGTGTATAGCATGGGCATTACGATTTGGGAAGTTCTGGCACGTAAGATTCCTTACTACAATGGTGAAAATAAGTTTCAAATAAAACTTCTTAGTGAAATTGATAAAGGTAATTCAATGCTATTTACTTACACCAAATATTTTTATACCCTGAACCCATTGAAAATGGGAAATCAGGGTATAATGGTTTTGTGAAAAAGTATGTAACGGGCAGAAGGAGGCGTGGCAGACCCCACAAAGTATATATATTCTTGATCAGCGTGACGAGCTGAGTCGATATAGCCCTGTCCGTCTGTCCGTCCGTCCGTCCGTCCATCCGTCCGTCCGTCCGTATGAGTGCGTCGATCTCAGAAGTTATAAGAGCTAGAGAGCTGAAATTTGGCATGCATACTCGTGTGTACCATACGCAGTATGAGTTTGCTTTATTTTTTCGATAAATCAACCGATAACTTTTTTATCGAGAATAATCGAAAAATTAATTTTGTTTTTTTAACTTAATTTGAACATTTTTAGACCTGGAATCTTCAAATTTGTGTTGTATATAAAGTTAATCGATACAAAGATTTTGTAATTTACAGATTTTGGATACCACGCCCCCTTTCCCCCAATTTGTAAAAAACGAATTTCAAGTACTAGAGACTTGTGCTTTGGAATGTACACACATATTCACCATATGATTACGCTCTAAAAGTTTCATTAAGATCGTATGTCTACAAAAGAAATTATTCAACAAATAATTTCTCATAATATTGCCCACATTGCAGCGCAGCCCAAGCGCAGTCGCTGCTTACTGCGCAGTTAGCAGAGCGCAGGCTTATGCGTGCATAAAAGAGGTGCAGAATAATTATCAGCTTAGAGGGTTCAGGGTATCTCCTAGTCGAGCAGTCTCGACTAGAGCCTTCTTACTTGTTATATACATATGTATGTATGCATATATTCTGAGCATTTGTATGGTTTATGCAGGTCTACGGCCCTCTCTGGATGATCTTAAATTTGATTGTCCGGATCAATTCAAAACTTTCATTCAAAGATGCTGGGATAAAGACCCTAACGTTCGTCCCACCATGCAGCAAGTTGTGGATGAATTGCGAAAGCATAAGAATGTTTAAAATCATGAATCATTCGATAATTATTATAATAGTCGAATTATCTAATCTGAATTTATTCCTTGATTATTATTATTGTTTAAATATTTTGCTTTTTGTTATAAAATTAATTTCTATTAAAAACTTTACTGTACTTTAAAGACCCAGATGCTTGTTTATAATATGTATATATTCCTGGAAACCCTCTTCTTATAAAGTGGATATATGTGGTATAACAGAAACGATTTTATTTGAAGTGTTAAAGACTTGGTTTGGTAGACAAGATAATATCGTTTGTTCGTGGTTATTTTCTGAATATCTTTACCAATCATTTAATAATAATTGTTGCCTATTAGCCATAGGTCTTACTTAATATGAGAGTGCAGACTGTGCCCACAATCGTATAGAGGGCTCCACCAATTTTGCCAGATGAATTTCTGTTGCAATTGTTGCCAGAGCAAACGATACACCTCGTCCGGTTCCAGTCGCTGACCTCGGGCTTCAGCTGCAGCGCACAGACGTCGAGATCGGGGTGAACACAGGCAAAGAGATGATAGTCCACAGAAGTGTCTAGCACTCGATATATTTATAATGGGGTAATACTTGCAACGAGTTAGCTTACTCACTTTTCGTATAGACATACTTCAGAGCGAGGCAGTTGAAGCGACTACTGTTTAGCTCAAGCACATTCCGATGATATGTGGCCAAATACTGGCTCGTCACATTTGCAGCATAATTGGTGCACTGGACTACCTTTGCATACCTGCAGCTGGCTGGACTAACGCAGTTGCGACAGACTAAGCAGTTTACTGCAATCGGAAAGTTCTTGGGTTTTTCATATTGAAATGAAATCTCTTCCAGTGCAACTCACCCAATTGCACAGAAATCGAACAGATTAGGAAACTCATCCAAAATATATTCTTCATTCTGAATGTGTAACAACTTTCCTTATCGAAGCTGCGTTTACAACTGATTTGCGTTAGCCCAGAAATAAGTGCTTTTATACAAGCAGCTCTCGACACAAACAGCTGCCATGCCTAACAGTAGAGTTTTAAGTCAATCTTAAAAGAGATGAGTCACTCTCAGTCAATTGCAACAATTAGTCAGACATCAGCCAGCTTTTAAGTCAGGCTTTGTAAATACTCTTACTGTACATATTTCAACTATCCAAAGACTCATCCATATTAAAAGCTATGAAAAGGACAACTATTTCACAAGTAGTTTATTGTGCTTCAGGGAAAATATGTGAAACTCATGCCAAATTTTTAGATCAATTGTTATTAAGTCTGAGCAAAGAAGAATAAATAAAAGAATATAAAACAAGTAAGAAGGCTCCAGTCGAGACTGCTCGACTAGGAGATGACCTGAATCATTCTGGACTTCATGCACTTATAAGCACACGCTTTGATAACTGCGCAGTAAGCAGCGGCTGCGCTTAGGCAATATTATGAGAATTTATTTGTCGAATAATTTCTTTTGTAGACATACAATCTTAATGAAACTTTCAGAGCGTAATCATATGGTTAAAATGTGTGTACATTCCGAAGCACAAGTCTCTAGTACTTGAAATGCATTTTTTACAAATTAAGGGCGAATGGGGCGTGGTATCCAAAATCTGTAAATTACAAAATCTTTGTATCCATAACTTATATACAACGCAATTTGAAGTCTTCAGGTCTAAAAGTATTCAAATTAGGCTGAAAAAACAATGTCAATTGTTCGATTATTCTCGATAGAAAAGATATCGGATGAGTTATCGAAAAAATATGATAAACTTGTACTGCCTATGATGTACACGAGTATGCATGCCAAGTTTCAGCTCTCTAGCTCTTATATCTTCTGAGATCCTTTTGCTCATACGGACGGACGGACGGACAGACGGACAGACGGACAGGGCTATATCGACTCAGATCGTCGCCTGATCAAGAATATATATACTTCCTGAAGTCTGCGATGATTCCTTCTGCCTATTACATACTTGTCGAAAAACCATAATACCCTGAACCCATTGAAAATGGGAAATCAGGAAAAAGTAATCAAGAAAATTTAAGTTTCCGGAAAATTTTAGAAACAGTGACAGCTGTGGCTAACTCCACACAGAGGTCCTAATCGGGATCGGCATCCTGTTGAGCCAGTCTAGCCATAACAGACTTAGTAAATACCGTCCCTTAGCGATTTCGTAAACCCCAAAAGCTAGAGAATTTGAATATTACAATTTCATCACTAGTATAGTATAAGCAGTAGAAATTTATGATTTGCTTTAACGAGTTATTCTATTTCATTATTATCGATAACTTAGTTTTGATTTAATTTTTTAAGGTAATTTTAATACCGTGAGAACTAGAAATGTTAAATCCTGTGTAGATCTTTATAATATAAGATTTAGGGTTCTGAATACATTCATCTGATTGGCGGATCAGCTGTCATAGCAGGGGTATATCTGAAGATATTATGGATTTCCTTCTGTTTACATATACATATTTGGATAGCCCTGTATATATACGATATCAAAATACTATTGCCAATCGTTCGATGCATTGCTTATAGATCAAATGAGTATTTTAGGAACAAATTCAATTAAATCGAGAATTTCACATTCAAATCAATATTAATTTGGCCACCCGCGGACTCACGGCTAATGTGAGTATTGTGGGGATATTCAAGTCTGAGATGCCCACCGTATTGCAGTAATTCCAATTGCAAGTGTTACATGCACGAACTAGGCTAGCCATACTGGCCGTAGGGTCACAGGCATCGATATTTTCATGAAGACAGCCCAAAATTTCATGGGTTGTGATCTCGCCTACAAACTGAAGCATTAATGGGTTCCCTATTAGAAGCTGTTCACCAATTGGATGGCTTACTTTCTGGTTGTCGCATAAGCCATGGCAGCCGTGCAGGGCTGAGCTGACGACACGAGCTGGATGTATCGCAGATATAGCAATATAATCCACTAGCTAAATAGATATGCAAAATCTTTGCTCAATCAAATTCAACAAATCTTTACCCAGTTCTAGACTCACAATGGCTGCAATGACTAGAGAAATCAAGCACATCTTTCACATGATTTTCCCAGACAACTGAGCTATTTATCTGAATAAGAGACATATTATATGTGATTTAAAATGCATTTAATACGTTTAATTGTAAATATATCGAAATTAATTATGGGCATAAATATCAGGTTAAAATACGATAAATATGATTTAGAGTTAATACAAGATTACATATTACAGCTACGAATATGATGTCCAATATATCCAACCAATATATCGAAAATGTCGTCTATCTTTAACAAGTTAAAAAACTCTAGTCAACACTGCTCGACTACGAGATCCCCTAAACTCTTTGAGGAACTGATATTTCAATATATTTTCGCATTTTATATATTTATATAATTTTAACAAGTTTAAGCGACTGATTGTTTGGGATTAAGGGCACCCCGAATAGTTTAATTTTTATTTAAAAAAGCAAATCAGATTCCTTATATGAATATTTTGGCTAGGATCAGAAGCCAAGCTGATGATAGAATGGTAAAGCTGCTCTTGCTAAGAGTTCCCGCCGGATTGCGATGATTGCAATTGTCGTAACCACAGAAGTAACAGGACTTATCCCAGTCATAGCTGTTATTCTCGTTCCTAAATAAATAACAAACTGATATAGAACTAAAGTAACAACCCAGAATCTCTTGGGTTATGACGTTGTCTGCGGAAAGAAATGGGGATATTAAATATAATCAAGCACTACAGAAATAGTTCTTCATATTGGCTAATTACTTTGGGGGTAGTAATATGTTAGATTCAGGCACTCGAAGGAATTGCTCACGGTTCTTGGAACATTGCTGTGAAGCCTTCTCAGCCAATCGCTGGTCGTGTTGGCAGTTTGTACGTTGCAGTACTGTGAGGTGGGGGAGCGACAGGAGCTCGGCGAATCGCAGGTGTAGCAATACAGACCGTTAACTGCAGATGTGATATGGATTAGAATTGCTGAAGCACACACAGTTCATTTCCAGCTTTTCTCACCCGTCTGCAGGCCCAAAAAGGCCGCTAGCACTAGAGCACAAATTAACTTCTTCCACATTTCACTTCCAATTACTAACTAATCATCATGTCAACTTTTTTAACACTAAATACCTAGATATTTACATTGCTTTACTCGACCGATAAGATAAAAAAGCAAATCAGTTTTTTTTTTTTATGGGCTGGGCTTGGTTGTGTCTGGCAAAAGGGATGTCCACCTTATCAATATTACCTATACGATAGAGCACTGCTTCGTGGTAATTAACACGCTATTTATGGTAAATAGTTTGTATAATAGTTGTTGTATTTCTGTTTATCTATAATAGAGGTCAGCAATAATTCATTTGTATGCTTTTCAATATCGTTGAAAAGTTGTACAGGTTTGTATAAGTAATCTTATGAACGATGTTGCGCATGGCAACAATATTATTAAATGTTTGTACAACCATATTGCCTCATCTACAATCCACAATTATACTGTGTGGAGTTATGATCAATATACATGATGAACTAGTACGGGGATTTGAGAAAGAAGCTTGTGCTCTTCCTATGCGTATCAATGGAATACCTACTTCAAAGACAATTCTTTTTAAATGAGATTTTGAAATAAAAGTAATGAATATACAGATTATGTATATTGATATAGAAGCTCTTGCTGAAAGTACCGGCTGGATTACTATTGTATTTGTCTTTGTTGCAGGTCTGGCAACCTTCCTTCCAGGTATCTCTCTTAGATGCGTTTAAAGGTAAAATATTAATAGGAAGGTCGGGGTGATAACAGCCTAGATATTCATGGATCTTGGAGTTGTCCGCGAATGCCAAATAGAAGAAACACATGAAAAACGCACACACATCTGACATTAACTGAGAACTGTTTTCAAAGTAATATGTGAGGTTCATGCTACAGTTGTCGAAAATATATCGAAATATCAATATGCAGATATTTTTTGTTTAAAAATTATATTTATATCGGGATATTTTTTTGCCAAATATCGAATATTTGTTGGCGATTTTTTGATATGTTTGTGATAAGTGAACCAAGCGCAAGCCAGTGAAAAACTTGAATATGGTGAAAACGAATTATTCGGACTTTAAAAATGGAACAGCCAAATTTAATTTGTGCCTTAAAATATTTTTTAAAAATGTGGTATAACATCAAATAGGGCGTCGCATTTGAAAAACAAGCACTATGATGCTTACACTGTGCGGAAAAAGAGAGCTTGAGATGTACAGCAGCTTGCCGCAATCTTCTAAGGAAAGCAATCCAATAATTTTTTGGATTTCTCATAAGGCGTCTATGTCTGGAGTATCGAAGATCGCACTACGATGCCTATCCACCCCTGGTAGCTCAGTGCCTTCCGAGCGACTTGCTTCCGCAATAAAATGTGTTGTCAACGACTCACGAGGTCGTATGACGGATACTCATTTCACAGAACGCGTTTTTTTATTTTTTTTATCTTTGAGTACCGAATACTAGAGTTAGGCGGTCTTTATCCTTTTAATAACAAATATTTATTCTTATTATTCTTGTGTTTTGGGACGGATTATAAATTTATTGTGAAAAAAAAGTTTTCGAAAAAATCGGAAAATCTTGATATATCAATTTTTTGAAAATTGCATATCAAATATTATATTGATATTTTTTTAAAACCTAAAATATCATCGATGCGATATTTTAAAAATTTTCGACAACCCGAACTACTTTCTACGACGGATACAAATTTGTGAATGGTGTTCAACCAGCCGCTGGTCTCATTGGCTGTTTTATCGGAGCAGACCTGGGTGCTGGGATTGAGACAGTTACCAGGTGAAGTACAGCTATAGCAAGTCAGACCACTCACTGAAAGAGCGTATATTGTGAATGCCAATAATTCGTTCCAGATGGAATTTGTTCTAAGTTACTACGAATCTGTACACTTGCGGTCGCTAGCATTAGGCTAAAAATTTACTTATTCCACATCTTGTTTAGTAAAATTTCCAGCTAGTACTAGGTCTGAATCACGAGTGAATCATTTCAACTGATATGTGTTTACTATACTGCGCCCGCAGGTAATAAAGATTAAATTAAGTTATTGTTGAGGTTGTACACACTCTATCGCTCTCTCTTATCGCATATATTATCAACATCGTATCGAAAATGTTACATATAATTCTGTACGGACTTACACGACAAATTTTACAATATATATTATAGACTTCAATAAAAAAAAAACAAGTAAGAACGTTGCAGTCGGGCGATACCGATTGCAGAAGACTCATTCACAGCCCAAACGCTGTCAACCAGAGTATATAGTGCAATTTTCAAGTCTAGTGCGCAACAAAAAACAGGGCATGATCCCATTTAAAATGGGAAAATCATCGATAGCTATTGCTATGATCATTGCATAATTGCATTCAAATTACATGCATATGTATATAATTTATACAATTTTGACTTTTAATAATATACATGTATTTATATCCATATATTGGATACCGGCTTCAAGCTAGCAGCAGATCAGCGCGATTTTACTATACATGTGCACACACTCATCGTCTATTCTATGCGTACAGACAGAAGCGCGCCTTTTCTCACATTCTTAGAATTTCGATTGATTTCTGGACTTTCTAGCCGTTACTGTAGTTTTGTCTGATGACGCTCTCTTATTAAGCTATTCTATTTTAGCAGCTGAGTGCTCGAGCAAAGCAATGGCGCGGGTGCTAAGGGCGACGCAAGTAACGTTAGAGTAGGGAGGTTCGAACCTCTACTATGTTTTTTTTTTTTTTTCATACATTTTTCGTTTTTTTATAAAATAGATATTTTATTGGGAAGGTGCGAGCTTGACTGAATGGCACTTAATACTTTTCATTTTCTTAGTCGAATAATTTTATAAGTTTAAATTTGTTTCTTCTTAAATAGCCCTCAAATACATACATATGTATATATGTAAGTCTGCACGCATAGCATCAAGCATTCCAGCCTTATACACGCGCTCATTTGTATGTGTGTATGTATGCACACATAAATGCGTACTCTAGCATATTCTAAGAATCTCGTTGCGATTGATTTGTCTTTGCATTGTTTTTGAATTTCCAGCCACCACTCTGGCTTTTCTTTGCTATGTGGCGTCATAACAATAATGTGATTTCGTTTTAACTTCTATTGATCGAAACGACGCGGTGGTGCTGTAGGCTGAAGCGCCGACGACCATTATTTTAGCTATTTTGACAAACATGCTGTTTGGGTTGGGTGCGAGTTCAAATCCCGCGGAAAACACTTTTTTGTAAATTGCAAATTTTTGTTATTTTAGCTTCTTTTAAATTTTTTTAAATTCATAAAAATGTTTCCTTTTGTATTATGAATATCTATTAAGCTTATTTATATGTACAAATGCATAAATAGATGGCTGACGCATATAAATGTCGCGATACGGGCACTGTAAATGCCGATTGCCACGCCCCTAGTGGCCGTCGACTCCTCAATTTTAGCCAGTTCTTAGAACGAGTAACCGGTTACCTAAATGCAAAATTTGAATTCTTACGCTCAAAAAATGTGAAAATTACAGGGTATTTTTCGATATGCCACGCCCCTAAAGAGGCTTAAAAATTATTTTTGGGGCATCGATAGAGGAGGCTACCAGTAACTTAACTATCCAAATTTGAAGCTTCTAGCTCTTAAATTGTAGGAGATATAAACTTTTGCGGTTTGCCACGCCCCCTATGGGCGGACATATATCTACCATAGCTCGTTGGACTTGGGTGATCAACCCGCGTATATATACCAAATTTCAGATCTCTAGCATCAATAGTGCCTAAAATATAGCAGAATTCGAAAAATCACTATATCTTCAGGTCCGATTTGCCACGCCCCTAAGGGACGTAGATATATAATTTTTTCACCCATCTTCATAGAATTAAAACATTAGCTTACGTGCAAAATTTCAGCATTCTAGGTTTATAACTTTAGGAGATACAGTTTTGTCCGATTTGCCACGCCCCTAATGGGCGGAGATATATCCGCCATAGCTTGTGATCTTGGGTGGTTGGCGCGGACCTACATACCAAATTTCAGCTTTCTAGCTCTTCAACAAACATGATTTCTGGTATATCGGAAAATGCATTTTCCGATTTGCCACGCCCCTAGTGGGCGGATCGGGAAAATTTTAACACTTTATAAATCGGAGATATACACGAGTATGTGTTCCAAATTTCAAGTCTCTAGCTTCAATAGCGCCGAAATAGATTGCGTTCATACGGACAGACGGACAGACGGACAGACGGACAGACGGACAGACGGACAGACGGACAGACGGACGGACAGCAAGACGGACATTGCACAAAACCAATATACTCATTTCACTTTCGTGAATGAGTCTAATAAATTATTGCAAAACTTAAAAAAATCAAACACTTTTGTAATTCGTAATTCTTATCAAATTTATAGTACAAATAGAATATGCAAATGCGATTTACTAGCAAAACAACAAAACTAGAGAAAACAAGATATATAAAACTTGAACGATTGCAAATTGCAAACACGTCTTAATGTCTAAAACCCAATACCAAGCAAGTATTGGCCATAACAAATAAACAAAAGTAGAAGGACAACCACGATAGAAAAAAATACCTAAACTAGGAACGAGGGGCAATGTTTCAAAAATTGAAAAGCATATATCAGCTGCCTGGACATGTCACGCATAACTAAATACAAAAGACAGAAAGAGCCACAGAAACAGATGCAGGATATGAAGGCAAAAAATACAAGAAGCATAAGCTTCTGCCAAGGATACGTTGAGGATATTAAATGACAGGACAAATGGCAAGCTGAGTAGCTGAGCAGGTATCTCGAAGGTAAACGAAATGCGCAAATCCTGTTCACAATACCAGGAGACAACAAACAACAAATAGCTGTGGGTTAGATTTATAAACATATATATATATACATATAAATGCATATATATATATGCGTGTATGTATGTATGTGCGACAATAGGTAAACAAGAGAATTACAATATGCTTTTTTAAAATTAGAAAAACAACGTGCAATAGTCAAGGCAAATGGTGAGGCATGCCACTCTCCTGACAGGACAATAATATTGTGATAGAGGCGGTGGCAGGGGCAGGGGCAGGGGCAGAGCAGGGACAGGTGCAGGGACAGCAGCCCGAAAGATAAACACAAGCCACACAGACATCGAAGGGTCGTGGCAGTGCTGTTCGGCTTTCGGGTCGGGGCTGTGCGAGGTGCGCTTCACAATTGTGGCAAGAGTCGGTGGGGCGCCTTTTCGGCTTGCGGCTGACAGTTGAGCTGCTTTTCATTTTGTTTTCGATGGGCGTGGCCGCGACACGTTGCAGCACAAAACAGAGTGCTATGAGAGGCATTTCTTATTGTGCTGCGCAGCGAGACAACTGGATGGCTTGTGCATTGCATTAATGTTCCGGTCACGTATCCTTTTTAATCCTGACAAGAATATTATTTCCATAAAAAATGGCACGCAGCTAGCTGCGCGCGCTGCCACAACGAAATCGTTGCAGAGCGTCAAGCATACGCCACGTATGCCGCAACCGAATCATTGACACGACAGCAACGGCAGCAGGCAGCAGAGACCCAACAACGACTCATGTATCTAATTTTATTATACGAACACCCACATCTATACAAATACATACATACACACACACACACACATGGGAAGCAAGTTCAAGCATTAACATAACGGTCCACGGATAGCTTTAAGCATCGCGCGTAACTTATGCGACTGTCAACACTGCGTATGCGTATTGTGCGACGGCTTAAAAGCTAAAGTTTAATGTTGTTGTTGGCATTTATATTTAACTGAATTTATTAAAAAGTTATATACTATTATATGCTCTGTTTGCTTAAGAGTAGGACGCACTTTGCACTAGCATTTCTTTACAGATTGATCAATAAAGAATAGTAGAATAGACAATAGTAGAATAGCCAATAGAAACAAGTTTGCGCCTTGGTTTAGCTCGTCCTGGAGTGGTATTTAAGTCGATTATCGATTTCAAGCCAGTCAATTAACAAAACTCTATATGTATGAATTATAGTTGTCTATGCTGAACAGCTCACCGGCTTTTCTTTCAAATTCCTATTTAATAAGAAAATTCCGTTGCTTAAAATCGCATTATCCAAAGTCCCCTGCGGCATATAATTAGAGCAAAGAGAGGCAACAGAGTTTTTCTTGTTCCGTATGTTGAGCTGCTCTCTCACGATCCACTTGAGGATTGTAGAGAATGCTCTACCGATGCCATAGAAACATAGAAACATTAGGGATTCGTTGACGTTGGGATTCCATCAGTCTGTTCGTCTGTTCGTAAAGCATTTTAACGATATTGAACTTCTTATCCGTCTTTTTGTCTTTTAGTGAAATTTCATAAACACATTCAAAATGAGCAATCAGCGTATAATGATTATATGATTATATGATTAAAGAGTCAGGATCCCCGAAAAATGTTTCCCAAAATGCTTATCGAATATTCCGGAAAAGATTGTACTGGGTTTTATTTGTATTTAAAAAATCATATTCCTTATACGAATATTTTGGCTAGGATCAGGAGCAAAGCCGAAGACATAATGGTAAAGCTGCTCTTGCTAAGAGTTCCCGCCGGATTGCGATGATTACAATTGTCATAGTCACATATGTTACAGTACTTGGCCCAATCAAAGCTGTTGGTCACATTCAGACTTAGATTACAAACTGGTATAGAGCTATAGTAGCAACCCAGAATCTCTTGGGTTTTCACGTTGTCTGCGAAAATAAATGCGGATATTAAATATAATCAGGCACTACAAAAATAATTCTGCGTATTGGCTAATTACTTTGGGGGTAGTAATATGTTAGATTCAGGCATTTGAACCGATTTTCCACGATGCTTGGAACGTTGCTGTGAATCCTTCTCAGCCAACCGCTGGTCGTGTTGGCAGTTTGTACGTTGCAGTACTGTGAGGTGGGGGAGCGACAGGAGCTCGGCGAATCGCAGGTGTAGCAATACAGACCGTTAACTGCAGATGTGATATGGATTAGAATTGCTGAAGCACACACAGTTCATTTCCAGCTTTTCTCACCCGTCTGCAGGCCCAAAAAGGCCGCAAGCACTAGAGCACAAATTAACTTCTTCCACATTTCACTTCCAACTGCTAACTAATCACCAACTCAACTATTTTAACACGAAATACCTAGCTATTTACATTGCTTTACTCGACCGATAAGATAAGAAAGCTAATCTATTTTTTTTTTTATGTGCTTGCATTGTTGACTCAGCCTAATTGGGGATGTCCATTTTTTCAGCATATTCGACTTATATATAAGACTATTAAGTCATAGTAATTAATAGAATTTTTAATTTGCAGCACAATCAATATACCCAGCATTTCGTTTCATTTCTTTTAGTTCAGTCCTATTGTGCAGTTTGATCCGAAATGGCTGCGAATAAATATTATGAATTCGATTATAATGGAACTCGATGTCAAATACTTCTGATCCAAAGAAATAAAATAGAATGCGGTGCAGTAAGCTGTCATAATAGATATAATGTATTTAATGGAACTGCAAAAAAAAAAAAAAAAACAATCCACTGTATAGAAACTTGGAGAGGGATCTTTTGGAGAGGTCTACAAAGGCAAATATGCTGGCAGAGATATGGCCATCAAGGAAATTGCGATCGACCCCAAGACTTGGAAAGAGAATAACAATGTGCACCGCGAACTGTTCTACTTGGAAAAGGTTAATGGCCACGCCCTCATCGTACAATTATATGGACTTATAATGGAGGAAACAGCAATTCATTTGGTTATGGAATACGTTGCAGGAGGAAGCATGTGAAGAGTCAGAATATGTTGCTGGACGCCGAACGAAGAAACTTAAAAATTTGCGACTTCGGTTTTGTAAGGGAGTTGGAAAAGGACATGACTAAAGGAAAAGGCACTCCGCTATATATGGCACCCGAGGTGCATATATATATATATATATATATATGTATATAGTCAAGTTTATTAGTTAAACTCATTTGATTCCATGCAGCTTGCCACGGCTGGCAGTTACTCTTCTAAATGCGATGTGTACAGCATGGGCATTACGATTTGGGAAGTTCTGGGGCGTGAGATTCCTTATGAATTTCTAGGCAACATCTATATAAGTGAATTCAATGAACAAATCGCCGAAGGTAATTCAATCTTATTTATATACACCATATATTTCCATATATTGAGCATTTGTATGGTTTATGCAGGTCTACGGCCCTCTCTGGATGATCTAAAATTTGATTGTCCGGATCAATTGAAAACTTTCATTCAAAGATGCTGGGTTAAAAACGCGGTTGTTCGTCCCACCATGCAGCAGGTTGTGGCAGAATTGCAAAAGTATTTGTAGACTCAATATATGCTCACCAGCTCAGCAGCATATGCATACGTCTTAACTCTATCTATGCTCCTCTCTAACATTTCAAGGATACGGCACCGCTGATATATGTATGTGTATATGATTTCTTTTTATATGCTGCTCACCAATTTTAGCTAAATATATATATATATATATATATATATATATATATATATATATATATATATATATATATATATATATATATATATATATAAATATACATAAATATTTGCTAGTTTTCGGGGTCAATTAAAATAATTTTAAGTGCTCGCATGTCCAATCGATCAATGTGCATAGCAAATGGGAAACACATTCACTAGACAACAGCTGCTGCTACAGCTCGAGCAACTGGCCAACTGGCCAATTGGCCAACTGACCAACAGGCCAACCAACCATTCATCAGTTTCTGTACTTTGAGACATTTTGGCGAACAAGTTTCAGCTATCGTAATTGGCCCGGAAAAAGCTTAAAGCCAAATATTTACACACACAGCACGCAGCGAAACTGATGAAAGAGTTTTCCAGCTCAATAATTGAAAGCGAAATTTCTAAGACAGGTCCACTGAAGCACCAATACAACCACACCTATTCATTGGCTAAGATAAAAAGAATAGAAGTGCAAAAGACCCAAACAAATATGTATATGCCGAATGAATAAATAAAAATAGGCCATCATGCGTAGAAAGCTGGCTTGACTGCTTCAAGTTAAAAAAAATAAAAATCAAGCCCATATTAATATTTCGTACATCAAAACATTTCTACCACTAGTTCTCCTACTTTTTGTGTCTCGTCTATCCGTACATTTGCAGGCATTCTCAAAAGTCCTGAGTCCTATGCTGTCAAGTCTGGAAAATTGTAATTTCCGTCAAAGTTGGCTTAGCTTCCTTAATCCTAGTTATTCTTCCATGGGAAAAAATTCCCTTCCCATTATAACAAATTCAATCCTTAATATTGATATAAAAAGGTCTTTCTCTCTCTCTCTCTCTCTCTCTCTCTATTTCTTATAAACACAAGTATATATATACCGAAATTCATATTCGCGGTAATTGTCCTGCCATTTTCCAATTTTTCTCTTCTCCGTTCAGTTTTCTACCCCCGTCTCAATAGTAGTAATTGTTGATTAAATGGATGCTAGTCTACCGGTACTCAGTTTGCACTTCTATTTTCCGTTACCGGTTCCCATTACCAATTCAGGCGTTTGCTTGTCTGGTGACTCTATTGTCAAAGCATTTAGCGATGCGGTGTTCGATACGAACACCGAACACTAAGCAGAGTCGGGGGGCATGTCCAATGACTTGGCTCATTGCAATTTTGCACGTGAACTTGTTAAGAGCAAAAACCACGTCATGAAATTCAAATCGAACACTTATCGTCAGAGTCCAAAAAAGAAACAATGAAACAAGAAACAATGAAAGTCTTCGTAAGCCATATATAAAATATTCGAGTTACCTAGTACCTAGCAAATAGACATACGAACGCGCCTAGATCAACTCATCATTCTCATCATGTTATACCCTGATTTCTAATTTTCAATGGGTTCACAGCAGAATACAAAATATATAAGATACATACAATCAAACATAAAATGCTATTTCATTTAATTTTTATATATTCCTTCTTACTATATTAATTTTTATACTTTTACTCATCTTGTTTAACAAGTAAAATCATGAAAACTGCAAAGCCGAAAGACATTTCGAAAAAATACTTTTTAAATTACGCGCTCTGCCACGAGTGCCATAGCAACGAGCTTGTTACATGCTCACAATAGTACTGCCCATCAGCTTTATGTACATTTTTGAAAGGCCACCAATGCTGCCCATTAGTATTTATCGATTTTTTAATTTCGCGCTAACCAGCAATTTTGTAATTATTTGATAAGTTTAATTGAATTTATTGACAACAATCTATATGCCACTTATCGAAGCAATCCAATCCCTTACTGCCGACACTTTGGAATAAACACCAGGATATTTGGGCTTTGCACAGCCAAATCCCCAGGAGACAACGCCCCATAATTTACCATTGACGGCCAACGGCCCGCCGGAGTCCCCTTGACAGGCATCCTTGCCACCTTCGGTGAGACCCGCGCATAGCATACGGTCCGTAATGTAGCCAAAATGCTCATAGGCTAATGTGCATTGGGTCTGATTCACCGTGGGCACGGTGACAGCTCGCAGCACATCTGACGATTCCTCGGCATTTTGAGTATTGCCCCAGCCGGTGATTGTAACCAATGTGCCATCTGGAAGATTCTCATTCTGTTCAGGCAGCTGGGCAAATGCCTGGGTGACGTCTGTGCTATTATAGGGCGCCAGCTCTAGCAGGGCATAGTCATAGTCGATTGTTCGTGAATTGTAGTCGGGATGACGGTGAATACGCCGTATGTTGACGATCAGGCCATCCTTCTCTTTGCGCGTGGCACCGACGCGCACCTTCAAGGACTCCACACTAGCGCTCTCCACACAATGGGCGGCGGTCAGTGCCCAGCCGACGCCAATCAATGAACCGCCGCACATGTGAAAACTACGCTGCAGTGAAATTTGATACGGATAATCCTTAATAGACACCTGAACGCCACCCACAATGCGTCCATCCTGTCGCAGCTTGGGCACAGCCGGCACAGTCAGGCAGCCAACGCAGGTGAACAGGAGCAGCGGCAGGAGCAGCGTATTCCAACTTAACGACATGTTCGATTCCGAGTGGATAAGCGTTATGCTAGCTCTGCGGTTATTAGGAATGCTTATATAGACGCCGCCCAATGGGTTATCAATCTATCAAGCTCATTTTCCAGGGTCAATCATCGTAGCCGCGTAGCGAAGGTATCCACTTGGCCTAGTTAATCCGTCGCCGATACTCATAAAATTTTATGGCCCATAGACGATGATATCGACGTCATCGAGAATGTTATCTAAGCCCAATTCTATTGTTTGAAAAAGACAATTCAGGGTCTTGTTTTTCCCTCAAAATTATGCCAAATATATATAAATTGGCAGTAATATAAACATATTTTACTCTATATTCATATATATATATAGAGCAACAACTCGCACATATATAGATATGGTAATCCACAATATTATCATGTATCTTACTTAAGAAATCATGTTCTTTTTAAAACTTATACAGTTTATACAAATATATTTGATATGGAGACAGACTCTATTACTAAAGTACCAGTCAATATAATCAGGATATAATCAACAACAAGGGCTTATAGGCTGGACTCGATAGTACGATAAAGAATACGTTAAATTTATATAAATACCTTTTGAGATATTGCAAAATTATACCGGTGATTCATCAGATTGTTCAGCTATCTCAACTTCTGGTTTCCATTTCCGCTAGTTCCTCTAAATTTACATATGTATATCCAGATTGTAATGCACTTCCTTATAGAAAGATTACGAAGTGCATGCGTTAAATCCTCTTTTTTTAATCTTTTTGTTACAGATTTTCCACTAAGACGCGTTGATTTGTGTGGAATCAATCAGCACAGCCGCCAAACATTACAAAATATCAGGGAAGAAAGCGAGCGCCGTATATGTAGAGAATACTCCTACTCTCCTGCGATTCACACAATTCACGCTGCAATGGCGTTCGCTTACAGCTTTAGCCAGGTCAAGAACTTATTGTTGGACGGCATATCGGTGACTCGTTCCAGCCGCAAGCCATTCAAATCGGCCAACTGCTTCAGATCCCTGATATCCCGTATGCCCCACTCACTATTGCGACTCCTCAAGCTCGCATCGAAGTCGACATTGCTTTGGGGCGTCAATTGGCCGTCCTGGGCATAGGGTCCATAGGTGAAGAGTTTGCCGCCCGGTTTCAGCAGCTGGCCAGCAGCACGAAATAGTCCCTCCGAACAGTTCCATGGCGTAATGTGCATCATATTGCAGTTCAACATATAGTCATAGCTGGCGGGCTTTAGCTGCGCCCTCGTCCCTTCCTCCCATTGCTGCAGCTCCTGCGAAATGTCCACAAAGAGTGGTGGACAGATATTACCAGTTGCACAGTCGGCGGCATATGCCTTAATCGAACTGAAATCTCTGCGCTCATATTCCGTTGTTTGAAAACTGATGTTCGGTAGGAGGGGGGCCAAAAAGCCGGCATGCTGACCCGAACCGGACGCGATCTCCAGCAATCGTAGATTTGGTGTACTCTTATCCACCTGTTGCAGCAAGGCCTCCGATATGGGTTGAGAATTCCGATCTGCCGAAGGATGTGTGCGTTTTATAGCGCTGCGAAGCGTCGTCACATGAAACAAACATCGAAAGTGTTTTGTCAGACTGTGTGCGATGTTTACTGCATGAATAAGTTCTTGGTTTCATTGTAATTCAAGCAAATATTTTACCTCATATTTAAAATTGATTATTAGCAATTTATTCCCAAATTCACTTACGTATTTGCTCTTAAATTGCTTTATTTTACTTTCTTGGCGCTGCCCGGCTACGAACTTATCGATATGCCAGGGCTGCAGTATCTCGTGAGCCGATACAATACAGTGAGCCAATCATGTGCCTTTATGGATTATCACGAGTTACTTATAGCTTACAAATTCATTTTCAGAAATAAATATTGTAACAGTAAATAAATTTAATAATATTATTATATAAGTTCATAAGCAAAATATATTTAGTATTTTATTAATACTTTCTTTGTCATTATATATCGGAAGCATACCGATATATGTGAAATTTCTCATATGGCAGTGCCGTTTTATCGCCTTGCCGCCACATTCGGTAGTGAGACAAAATTTTGTCAATTTTAATTGGGTATTGTTTTTGTTGAATCAATTGTTGCAACCAAGAAAGCTGCTCAATGTCTGATAACGATGATGATTTCATGTGCGACGACGATGAAGATTACGGCCTGGTAAGAATTGCTACATTTCGCAGTATTTGAATTTGTATCTACGGTATACCTCAAAACCCGGCGTCGTCTGCATGGGTTTCTCTTTGTGACTTCAATTTTAGGAATACTCGGAGGATAGTAACTCAGAACCGGACGTAGATCTAGAGAATCAATACTACAATAGCAAGGCACTCAAGGAGATGGAGCCCACAGCGGCGCTAGCCAGTTTCCAAAAGGTGCTCGATCTGGAGAACGGCGAGAAGGGCGAATGGGGCTTCAAGGCGCTGAAGCAAATGATTAAAATCAACTTTAGTCTGGTGAGCCTTAAGTGGGCTGCAAAATAGAATATTTATGAACTATGACCCTTTCACCCCCTATCTGTAGAGCAACTACAAGGAAATGATGGTGCGCTACAAGCAGCTGCTCACCTACATCAAGAGCGCCGTCACACGCAATCACTCCGAGAAGAGCATCAATTCCATACTGGATTACATATCGACGTCCAAGAATGTAAGTAAGAAAGATGTGAGACATGATAAACGCTGACCCTAACTGGTTTAATATCGTATATGTACTTTCATATGTATATTAACTATTTATATACGAAAGTAGTTTTCTCTGTTATTCCTTGCCTACGGAATGTTTTATGCTTTGACTTTGATGAAGAATGTCTAATGTTGTATTTTATACATTATCTTAATCATAATAAGCTGCAGCAGCTGTTTGGCTGCTTCAGCAGAATCAACTTTGCAAAGATAATATTACCTTTTATAGAGAATCAAGTTCTTGTTTATAAGCAAATAGCGATACAGGTCTTTACAGATAGACACATTATATATAAGTAAAGTCATGTGTTTTTTTATATATTTAGAACATTTTGTAATATGGAATATGGGCAAAATGTTTAAATGTTTAATGTGTATATAGAAATGAAATTATCCTAGTATATAGCTAATATTAATTGAATTATTTGAAAGAATTTAAACATAAATTATTACATTTTCAGATGGAATTGCTGCAGAATTTCTATGAGACCACTTTGGATGCATTGCGCGATGCCAAGAACGATCGTCTGTGGTTCAAGACGAACACGAAACTGGGCAAGCTCTACTTTGATCGCAACGACTTCACCAAATTGCAAAAGATACTCAAGCAGTTGCATTCGAGCTGCCAGACAGACGATGGCGAGGATGATCTGAAGAAGGGCACCCAGCTGCTAGAAATTTATGCGTTGGAAATCCAAATGTATACGGTGCAGAAGAATAATAAGAAATTGAAAGCCCTCTATGAGCAATCTTTGCACATTAAATCGGCCATACCTCATCCACTGATAATGGGCGTAATACGTGAGTGCGGCGGCAAAATGCATTTGCGTGAAGGCGAGTTCGAGAAGGCGCACACCGATTTCTTTGAGGCGTTCAAGAACTACGATGAGAGCGGATCGCCCAGACGCACAACCTGCCTGAAATACTTGGTGCTGGCCAATATGTGAGTGAGAGTGCGAATAACTTGAGAATAATCATAAGCAATTAATTGATCATATTGTCTCTGACAGGCTAATGAAGTCCGGCATCAATCCATTTGATTCGCAGGAGGCCAAACCGTATAAGAACGATCCTGAAATATTGGCCATGACAAACTTGGTTAACTCATACCAAAACAATGACATCAACGAGTTTGAGACTATATTGCGCCAGCATCGCAGCAACATAATGGCCGATCAGTTTATACGCGAGCATATTGAGGATTTGCTGCGCAATATACGCACCCAGGTGCTCATTAAACTGATCCGACCCTATAAGAATATAGCCATACCGTTCATAGCCAATGCGCTAAACATTGAGCCGGCCGAAGTGGAGAGCCTGCTCGTTTCCTGCATACTGGATGAGTACGTTGATCACCGAATACCGATATTATTACTGTGTAACTCTATTAACATTATACTCCGCAGCACCATCAAAGGGCGGATCGATCAGGTAAACCAGGTGTTGCAGCTGGACAAGGTCAATAGCAGCGCTGCTCGGTACAATGCACTGGAGAAATGGTCCAATCAAATTCAATCACTGCAATTCGCTGTAGTACAGAAAATGGCTTAGACATAAGGCAACGATTAAAATCTAATGGAAATTCTGAAAAATTTCAAATCAAATATAGTCTTACTAAAACATTTGCACAGTGCATGAAACAACGCCTCTATATATAAATGAAGTATATCAATGTTAAGGGCTTTCAAGATAAAGCTGCGATAAGCACAGGTTGTTCTATCATAAATATGTATGGCCGATAAGCAATTGTATATGACTCGAATGAAAAAATAACAAATATTCAAAGCGAAACCGATTTATAACGTAAAGGAAAATATGGAACCGCCGGTTTAATTGCTGCTTTTGTCGCTGTGGATTCTTATTATGCGAATTTTCGGATTGAATTTTTGAAGAGAAGCTTATCAGAACTTCTTTCATCAAAACAATTAAACTTTTCGGAATAATATTAATAAAATTTAAATAAATTAGGCATAGACAGGTACTTTATCAGGCGAATCATTATAATCATTCACAATAGTAAAGCGAGTATATTAAGTTATTTATATCTTATTGTTTTCTGCATTTCTAACCGCCTGTTCGTCCGCATGAATCCAAAGCTAATGAAGGTGGAGACTTTAAATCAATGCCCATTGCGGGTGTGGCAGACCAGGTACAGCTATATACATATCTGTTGCACTGTTGAAGCTGGTTGATCTCTATTGCTTTGCAACAGATATGAAAACATTGAAATGATTGTTTTAAAGCTTTATATAAATATCAATATTTAAATATAAAGACCACAGCTAGGATTCAGTCAATAAAACAAAAGAGGATTGTGAAAAGTGAACTGTTTCAAAATGAGTAGCATAGACAATAGCAAATTAAAAGAAAAATAAAATCAGATTTCAACTTTAATTAAGCAACTTCAGCGCCTGATGTGGCCGTCTGCCGCACTTCAATGGAAGAAGTTTTGCGACAGCGCTCCTGCATCCATAATCTTAGTCTATAGATCCAGAAGATGACGACGCAAAAGAATAGCGCCAGCACAATGCAGCCACAAACGCTGCCAATGGCCAAGCCCGGCCTCTCCCAGTCCAGAATGAAATATATATAGCGATTACCAAAGCTGCAAATGCAATCGAATTAGAGAGCAATCAAAAGGGAAATCAAAAAGCTCACAAATCGGTGCCGCCGGCCCCGAAATAGATAACCGAGAACAGGCCATAGACGAGGCCCACCACGAGCGGATAAACAAAGTGCATCAGGCGAGTGGGAAAGGCCACGACGAAGCAATCGAAGAGCATGCAAATGGAATTGAACGCATGCGCCCACAGATTGTACAGTCCAACGGGACCGTCAGACATGCCTAAAACGGGATTGATTGATTAATAATAGATTCTTTAGCAACACTATAAACGCTTGGGCTGCTCACTGGGATAGAGCGCTGTCCAGAAAACCAACGTTATCATCAGGGCCAAAACTGTTGTCGTAAAATGCGAGCACCAGTATATCCTAAGAGCCCAGCTGCCAGAGACTGAAATGGAAATATATTAAATATAACTAATTTCATATGTAACAGTAAATCCAGCAAACACAAATAAGAATAATTATGCCTGTAGAAGTACTTAATCTTCACTTTAAAACCAAAAGCCGACAGATGAATTAATATTTAATAAACAATTTGATTTCGATGCAATATAATAATAATTATTTTTTGAAAATTAAAGTTTGAGTATATTATACCCTGAGTACTAGGAAGATTATAAATACTTTGAATGCTGGAAGTACTAAAAATACTTCAAAAACTTTAAAAATGTTCGTCTAATGCCGAAAAAAAGGTATTCACACTCATTTCATATTCAATAATCTTTTTAATATTTATTCAGAAAATGATTAATTAACTTTTCAAATTTAATTTGGAGCTATATTTTCATAGGTATTTAAAATGACTTAGTGATCAATTTCTAGCTAGAAAATTATAAAAAAAATGCGTAAAAAATTGTACAAAATATTTGCTTACCGAAATAGCCGGGCTTTATAAAGTATATGGTGGCCAGAATGGCGCCATAGGCACAGTCATAGAAGCATAAGGTGAAACCCCAATCGGTTAGATAGATGAACCATGTGCCTTCATTGAATTGATCGACCAGACTGCTAATGACCCCAGCTGCAAAGAAGGCCGCCAGGAGCCAACGATAGATCAGCCAGATGAAAGAGCGTTCGCTGCGCTGCCATTGAGAGCGACAAAAGTCGGCGGGCTGATCGTGGTACAGTGAAAACTTGGCACACTGAAACTCATCCACCAGTGGCTGGCAGCAGCAGGTTTGCTGGCTGGTATCGCGCATCACGCCCGCCGGATGGACTCGATGTCTGCGTAGCTGGACAAGAGCTGCTAAAGCCGACCAGAGCAAATGGCTGACGCGTCGGTAGAATGTCAACTGCCGCAGCCAGGGCCAGAGTCGAGCCAGTAGGCCTGACAGTTTGACATTATTTCCGCAAATTGTTGTAGCCAAATGGCAATTCGAGTGTTAGCTTATCAGCTGGTGATTCTTATCACCAGTTATGTCTGACTGGAAGGTACTTCCAGCCAATCTATGTATATATCGCTGATAGCTTCCAAAATAGCCGTTTAGCCGGTATCACTGATGTTGGCCAACTACTCGGACTGACTTGGCTAACAGTCAGTGTGTGGCGCCAGGCCTGAATACCTTCCCACGCTTCTCAGTAAATCCCGACACGCGCTAAATGTGCTTTCAATTATTTAACAGCATTTTGTGAATTTTTGCAGATGATTCATTGGAGCAATAACAATAATATCAATAGTTTTCATTTTTTTTTTTTTTTTTACAGAAAATATATGATAAGAAGACCCTATCACAGTCAAAAGTAATTCCCCACTTGAACTTATCATCCTAAAAAAAAAGGCATTTCTACAAAATAGTAATTGATTATCGCATTTTGAACATGTAACTCGTGTGCTGAACAATTACCAATTCCGTTGAATTCGTCAAATGAAAAAAAAATAAATAAATAAATATTAATAAAAATATAGCAACCTTGAGTTTTAGATAAGATGACAACGCGGAACACGTTGTTAGTTAAACAAAACAAATTTATGATAATAATTTCGCAGTTCATTCATGACGAATATCTCAAAGCGTTGATATAATTATTTACCTTGATTAAAAACAAAAAAGTTGACTGACTTATCAAAAACATCATATTTACTTGCATAAGAATATTTAAATTATATATGTATGTAATATTTTTAAAAGTATGTCTAGTTCAAAATATATAAATAATATATTACAATAATAGAAATGTTATGTACATGATACTACTACTAAGGGAGAAGGTCGAGCCTCTAAAATAGAATGTAGCTACGAATATAGACGTATGTTTATACCACAATTTATTTTTGTAATTGATTTAAAATTTAAATAGAAATATTTAAACCGAATTGTTATTTTCCTAGCTGTCTATCATAATTTGTAATAGATTTTTTGCACACGCAAATCAAAAATTGAAATTTAAACATTTCGCCTGGATCTGATTGCAACGGACATGCAATCAACAAATATCAAATACAGTTTTTATTTGCGAATAGCAAATGGAATGTGATTTTGGTACGGCTCGGGTTGGAAATTCAAATTAACAACTTTTAAATTATGCAATAGCGGGAAGTAGCAGATATCAGTGCTAGATACAATACGATAATTGAAGACACTTTCAATTTCTAAATCAAAATAGAACAATTTCTAAGTGTCTTCGGGTCAATAGCAAGGTCAGCAAAGAGGGGCGTATAAATGGAACAAATACAAGTGCAAATTTGTGTATGACACCTTATATATTGTATATATGTATGTACATATAGTTGATGTACAAGTTTGGAATTTTCAACACAGAGCAATTTGTAATCGATCCCATGTTTATTAAACTGACCCTCAACTGCTTAAATTACGTTTGCAAATTGAAATATCAGATCCAATCAACAACAAATTTCTGGTGTAATAAGTTGTATTATTTACTGTTTAATGCAGGCGAATGAAGAAATATTTACAAAATATGTATATAAATAATAAACATTTATTATCAATTCCACTAAGTATTTTGATATTGAAACAAATAGAGAAAAATTATAAATGATTTAACTAAAATATTTTGCAAAAAAAAGTCTGATTTCTTTTTAAAACACTTTCCCAGCCAATTGCTAATAAGCTGAATGTGGGTCAAACCTAAAAAAAAAAAAAGAAAAAAAAAAACAGAAATTGAAAAAAAAAACTTTATGGTTAAAAGCATTTTTTTTGGAATTTGCGACTCCCATAGTTTGCTTGCATTTGAGCACTCACATAATTGGGAGAGCTCAGAGCTTTAATTGGACGACCTCCAGGGCTTCAAGTTCAATAAAGTCAGCTCAGCAGCTGATGTATGCTTTATATGGTATGATGACAAACGACGCTGCTGCTGTCAATAACACTGATATCATATCATTCGAAATGATTCCCACAGCATCATGTTTTTGGATGGAGCACTTAACAGATCGGCGACTATTTGACACTCACTTTATATACGTATACGTATATATGTTTTTGTTTTTGTTTTCAGTTATTGGTTTTGTGTGTGTGAATATTAACGATATGCCTTTAATTAAATTATTTAGTTTTATTATTGCTATGCCTATACTTTGTTCATAAAATAGATATGTTGACTATATTAAAAAAAAGAATAAGATACTTAAGAATTTTTTTGAATTATTCAACTGAAATTTAACATTTTAAATTTATTTTTTAAATTACAAAAAAAAAAAAAAAAAAAAAAAAAAAACTACAACAAAAATATTGAATATTAAATATTCTAATTTAAAAGAGTTTAAGCTATTGATAATATATCCCCAAGACTATAAATGAGCATATTGGAAGACAAATTTTAAACAAGTATTAACGCTGCAGTTGGGCATTACCGACTGAAGAATTGTCTATCACGACCCAAACAGTGCCAGATTCATTCTATGATTTACAACACTGCAATTTTTATATACTATTCTATTATTAATTTTTTATTTTTTTATTCAAATTAATGGAGAATGTTAAAAATAATTTAGCCGTTACCTTAAATTTTTAGAGAATACCATTCCCCCAATAAGCGTAGATATATCCGCCATATGAGTATGCATTTCAAATAAAAAAAAATTAAAATTTTTTAAATTTCTAAAAATAAACACATAAAATTACGAAATAAATTTCTTTAAAATGTTGATAGTATAAAAACAAATATATTAAATTAAATTAAAATAAATTTGTCCTAGCCATGTTAAATACATACTGTTATTTTTATTTTTTTTATTATTATTATTATTAATATTATATATTATTTCTGTTAAATATTCATTTGCTTAACTTTAGGCTCTACTCAAAGGGTATATTGCAGTGATCGGGCTTCAGTTCTTTTTACAAAATTCGTATTTTTTTTATGATATTAATTTGGTCGATCGCATGGCGTACGGCTTCGTGTATATAAACGAGTCGAAGCCTGCGCCAAGTGCTTGGTCGTGTTATTTGCAGTGAGCGCGTTTCTAATCGTTCCGTCGGTAGCGGGTTCGGCACAGTCACTTGTTAGAGGGTCTCTCGAAGGGTAAAAGCATTCCACTGTTTTCAGTCGAGTCTGTCTCGTCGTGTGTTGTGCACGAGTGCGCGTTCCCACTGGAGTAGTTAGCGAATTGCCGAAAAGCGCGTATACATACATATACATATACATATATATTTTACCGACTCCGTCCAAGTCATAGCCCTGCGAATGATTTTCAAGATCACACAGAGCGCAACAATAGCTGAATTAGGCTGAAAGTTTATTTCTGCACACAATTAGCAGAACCACGCCGGCAACTCGGTAGCCAACCCCGTACATCGATTAGCGATCATAATTAAACAAACAGAAAATGCAATTCCTCAAAAGGTTTCGGAAAGGCCTCAACAATGAATTACAAAAGCAAAATTTCGGCTTCGAATGCAGTCACGTGCATCTATTTTATAAGTCTCTGGTGAGTTTAATAGCTAAACGGTAGTGCAATGTGTCTCGGAAATTATCTGAAAGCCCTTTACACTCTGGGCAACTTTGTGTTTTAGATGAGATCATTTGAAGTTTTAGTAGTATGTGCATGTAGCAAGGGCTATTAAAGCATTAAGTACAGCTTGACGTTTACAATCGTATGTAAGACCAGTGCTAACAGACCGTCTAACGACTATTGCATACACTTGCTGAAGAAATTAAAAAATATATATATTATGTTTGAGTTATTTGAGAGAAAATATTTAAAATATTTTCTATTCATAATTAAAAAAAAAAACAAAAAAAAAAAACAAAAAACAAAAAAAAAAGTTTTTATGATTTTAATTCATATATATAAATATATATATTTTTATTTATTTATTTTTTTTTATTATCCTTATATGAAAATTTGTGTCTTAACATAAGTGTTTATAATATATATATATTATTTATAATATATATATATTAGATAAAAACAAGTATTTTTAATTAACTGATATTTATGTATAAATAATATGTTTATTTAAGTATATATTTTAATTCATTTTTTATTTTATTTTTTTTTTTTTCATATATTTTATTATTTTATTTTATTTTAGATTTATTTCCTAATAATTTTTAATTTCTGTGAGTTTATTTATTTATTTATTTCATTTAATTATTTATAGATTTATTTTATTATTTATTTATTTTCTAATAATTTTTATTTTCTGCGAGTTTATTTATTTATTAAAATTATTCAGGTTCTTTCAATTAACTTAAGTTAAAAAAAAAAAAAAGGTAAAAAATTCCCAAAAGAGTAATAAATATTATGTTCACACTAATATCATGAATTCTTAAATGTATTATTATATTATTTATTATTATATATTATATATATATGTCTTCCCTACTTAATATTCAAAAAAAAAAAAAAAAAAAAAAAAAAAAAACAATTAAAACATTTTTAAAAATATAATATATGAGCATCATTGACAAAGCTTTTTGTTGATTTACATAATGAGCTGCAGTTGAAAAGAATTTTTGAATACTGATACAATACCTTAGGCATGACAGAAAGTAATAACGAGAATCATATAAATAAATATTTGGCGGATATACTGAAATAGTACTCGACGCTAACAATAACAGTAACAGTGCCCGCATTGTACATAAAAAGTAAATTCCGGAAATATCACACCATAATTTGTCACATTCATATGACTTATCGAAATTAGAGAATAGAAAAACTGTGTTTAGCACATTTCGTTTTAATTTAGACATGGCACGAGCAAATGTATACACATAGATACGTATAGAAATTATATACTGATATTGGGGTCGTCTAATGGCACACGATCTTCCCGAAGTTCAAAACAAATCTATTCTCATTGCGTAATCGACAAGTTATGTTATTTGGCTTTTTTTTTCTTTTTTTTTTTTTTTTGCACTTCAACCAAGCGAAAACGACAACAAACTTACTAACTAAACAAGCACGAGCCCGGTCAGTTAATACGTCATTAATTTGACAGCACGAGGCGAACAGACAGTGAGACAACACATAGTAGATAACAGTCAGTTAACAGCTATCGGAATTTTAGCTCTAACCTGATACTGCCATAAGCGGAATATTTATATGCAAACATGCAGTTGCACTCGGTTAGTTAAATAAATAAACAGCAATTATACGTTGTGTAAAGGTCAGATAAGGTGGGCAGGTAGATGCAGTATGATTATCAATGATTATATATAATATATAAAAATATGTATATAGCAATCAATAAACCTGCGCATAACTATAAATGTTAATCACATTAATTTGATTAGCTCTTATCTATATTAGTTAATTACCTTTAAAAATTTGGACTTTCGATGTGGCAACGTCAGAGCTAAGTATCCAATCAGTGCGGTAATAATCGTGAACTTTGATTTTGCTTAGTTGCAAACTCATGGCTGGCAGCGGTATTTCGCTTATTAAATATGAATGTAAATACTATAACTAAATACCCCATAAAGAATGACTTCCTACAAGCTAGATAACAAATGTACAAAGACCTTGTTTGCTAAAATTATTACGAATTAAAATTTAGTATTAGAATTAGAATGTAGTAATATTTTAAGCAAAGTAAAAAAAATAAACCATAGATATTTAAGAAAAAAATATAAAAAATATAAAAATGATAAGAATAAAATGAAAAGAAAAATTTAACCAAAATTATCATTTAATTATTATTATTAATTAATAAAGATTAAATCATTTAAGCTAGTCAAGAATTTACTGCATAATATAGATTATTTAACCTCTAGCACCTACTGATCTTTCAACTTTCTCGTCCTCTCTCTCTCACTCTCTCTTATCACTGAGGCTTACTCAATCTGTTTCTTATTGTCTATATTTTTCAGTGGCAAAAGCATGAAGTCAGCACAGTCTATTTACTATACCGTTGGCTATTGGCGCTAATATTTCTGGGCGTTTACATCACTTGCATTATTCTGCAATTCTGTGATGGCAAATTTTTTATCTACATGACCAACTGGGGCTTTGGTCTGATCACGATCACAATGATAGTTGCGGCCGTGAACGTCACACGCTGGCACTACGATCTGCAGAATGTCCGGAGTCTGGTGCAGGAGGCGGGACAGAAGGCGCGCACATCATGCGGCCTGAAGATATACTGGTGGCTGTATAATATATCATTATTGCTGGCACTAATCATATCCACAGTATACTGGATATTTCTCAATGGTCGCATGAGTGAGTTGGCGAATGCAATTCTGAACACTATACTAAACAGAATACTTACATAATTTAATTCAATGTGCGTAGACAAACCAACACGTTTTCCGGTCATCAGCATTGTAACGCATGCTCTGAATACCGTTTGTATGCTGATCGATTTTCTAGTCGTTGCATTTCCGCTGCGTCTGTGGCACATGGTGCAGACGATGTGCATGGCCATCGCCTTCTTTCTGTTCACCCTCATCTATCACTTTTGCGGCGGCACCGACGAGTAAGTAGCCCGCACACTTAAAATGTCTATAGATTATCTAATTAATTATTTTCGATTTGGAAATCTAAACGCAGATTCGGCAATCCCTATGTCTATCCCATACTGGACTGGAACAATCCCAAGCGCTGTCTGATCACCTTTGTCGGCATTTTCCTAATGATCATCTGCTATTGGGTGCTGCTCTTTGGCGTTCACAAATTGAAGCAGGTCTTCAATCGAGCCTTTAGCATTGTCTGGACACCCCATGCCGTTGGTCTCATATGAGATCAGCTCTCTATCTAGCACTGACTAAATACAAACAATACCATTATCATATCATACTGCACTCAAGTAGTTATAGGTAGTACCGCCCGCATTATCTCATTATTTCCATTTAGTTACATAACTCACACACACACACACACACATATAGACACACATTGATTGACACAGACTTCCATGCCCACATTCTATACCATTTATTTATATCAATTTGTAGCTGTACGCAGTAAATTATTGTTATTTGGTAACTACTAGCTCTGCGATTAGTTTATAAGTACATTTCTACTGGTTCCTTAATGTCGAAGCAATGTGCAATTGCTTTGGCTATATGTATTTTAACTCTATAAACAGATGAATAAAGCTTGTTGCTATGGAATCCATAGCATAAAGAGTTCGTTGAAAAAAAAAAAAAAAAAAAAAAAAAAAATTAAAAGCCAAACAAGAGCATTTTATAATTTAAGTTTTGTTCATACCGAAAAGCTATCAAAATTATACAAAATCTAAAGATAAATGTTTATAAAAAACTATTTCTCTTACAGATTTGTGGCAACGAAATAAAATAAAAATTAAATCTGAAGAAATATTAAAAATTATTCAACTAATTTATCATTTATATATATCATAGCTTTATACATTCCACTATTACGAAAAAAATATAAATATAATTATAATACAAATTTATTGGAAAATTTTATAATCTTATATACAAAACTAGCAAACTGTAAATATAAAATAAAAATAAACGACAGAAAAATATAGAAATAAAAAAAAAAAAACATTATTTTACATATATAGAATAATATAAATATAATAATATATATAAAATAAAAACAAAACAAAAACAGTATTTATAAATTAATCATATAAATATATAAATATTATTTTATAATTTTAAATATAAAATTTTTAATTAAAATTAAAATAAAATCAAAATAATTAACAAAAATTGCCAAAAAATATTGATTAATACAATTAAATTGACTGATAAATAATAATTAAATTTAATGAGTATTAACATTTTACAGCATTTTAAGAATTGAATAAAAAAATTTGTTAAAGATAAAACAAAAATATAAATAATGCCTAAATAATTCACACGATATAAGAAACTAAATTTTCTCTTCAGTTGTCACTCATTTGTAATATAGAGAAATAAAAAATAATAAAAAATAAAAATTAATAAAAAATAAATGAACTTAATGATAGGAAAAGATTCTAAGTTATTTTGATCGACTATATGAAAGTTAAAGATAAGACAAAAATTATTGTGCAATTTTATAATAAACATAATATGCTCAATGTTAGAGTTAGGGTATAGAGGCCAATGACATATGCATAAACTAAGCCAACTACCGAGGCACAGTGCACATAGGTAGACAGACTAGCACACATACACACAAACGTACACATGCATATGTACATATGTACATGTATGAATGTATGTATGCAGACACAAATCTTTGCTACTTTCGTTACACTCTGTTTTTTCGCACTCTCTCAAAGGTTTCATATTCGTTTACCAAGTGCTTCGCTAATTCTTGCTCAGCCCCTATTGATTATATTTCCATGAAATTGAAGACAATAGCTAGAAATAAACATGAATTATGTTTGGATAAACTGTGACACACATTCAAAAAAGCATAGTTGTGTATAGACAAATACAGTTGAATACGTATGTATTTATAAATCAAAGAACCCACATCCATCCAACCCGATGTGTCATCATATTTTAAATGATTGCCAAATTATTTGAGTAAGAAAATAATGCCATCATGCTACACCGAACCAAGCGCAAACGAGTTCTTCCAAAAGCTTGCAAAAGAAAACAGAGAATAAATGCGGCAAAAGAACATGAATAAGCATAAAATGAAAAGAAAACTGTACAAAGTTAGTTAGAAAGAGGTTTGAGGTAGAAGCGGATGGCTTTTATTTTGTTTACGAAGAATGCTGAAACGCGAAAAAGAGATGAAAGACTAATTAGGTCTGTTTCTCTCCCGAGGAATACTACAAAAGACTGCAACGAATTTCGGTGCTGGGCAAAGCTAAAACATCGTCGTCAGCTTTAATCGTCCAGCAAAAATAAAACCACAACACAACAAGAATAACAACAAAAGGTAAGTACACTCAGCGAAACTGGAAACAAAACTGACAAAGAACCTTTTAATTGGCATACCATGTGTACATTTGGGCCGAGTTACTCAATTAACAAACCGCCTTTGTTTAATTAATTTAAACTGTTTTAGAGTTAACACCAATAAAGTGAATGAGTCGTCCAATCCAATATGCACTGGATTTGAAACGGTTTTAAATTTATTTGCACTCAAAGAGTGATAATCCATGCAAAAGCAATTAAATGTGTATTTACATAACCTTTATACATTTATATCCGTAATTGGTTATTTATTTATGAAGATATTTGAATCAGTTGTCGTGTACGCGAAACTCAACTAAACTCACCTGTGCTTGTCGACTGCGCAGCAGCAACAGCAGCAGCGACAGCAGCAACATTTAACGATCATACGGTATACGATGCACAATATACGATATACGATATTATATGTAGACGGACAGTGGGCAGAGGCATAGTAAATTCTGTGTGTAAGAAATGAAATGAATGAGAATTAATATTAATATAATATAAATATTATATAAAAATATTCATTTTCAACTATATAATTTATGACTAACAATAAAAAATATAAGCGGTGTAATAAAAAAAAAAAAAAAATTAAATATGACTTTATCATATATTTAATATACAAATTAAAAACTAATTTTTTTGTAGTTAAATATCATTTAAAAAATATACATAATAATAGTTTTATATATTTCATTTAATTATTTTTTATTTTTTTTTATTATTTTTTTTTATACAATAATATATTATTAAATTAAAAAAATGAATAAAATAAAATACTTTAAATAAATTAAATTTCAAATATATTAAAAAAAATACCTTACAATAATAACAAAGATTAGAATTAAAAACCGATAAAACTAAAATATGTATTACTATTTTTGTAGTAAATAAAAATAATAAAAAAAAAACTTTAAAAAAATATTGTCTTATTTTATTTATATGTCATGTAACAAGAATTGTTTAACGCTCAGCTGCACAACTCTGGAACTCTTCATTGAATCACAACGAACATGTTTGCAACCACTGTGCGACGCGTCGCAACATTTGCCCGCATCGCCGTTGGCCCAAACAAGTTGCGATCAGTTTTGAAGCGCGCGTCGCGTCAATAAGTCGTGATTTGTGCTGATAGCGCTGCAGATCGGCCCGTTACGCTCAGTTGGCTCAACGATCTTGCAGAAGTTTGCCTAAGCCATAGTTTGGTTTGCGCTTGTTCGTGTTTGTGTTTTTGATTGTGTTGAAGTCTTTGGTTCTCTGTGCAATGTGTGAGTGCTGTTGGCGCTGCTGTAATACAAGTTGAAAATGCAATAGGCCAAATACAATAATGTCCAGAGCCAGGCACCGTTATGCAAAGTTGTTGACCCAAAAAGAAATTACAACAATGCTTCAGGCTGGCAGTTAGGCTGCTAAGCCACGCGTATAAAAACACGCAAAATGCGCCACAAGCTCGTCAACAAAAAAAAAAAAAAAAAAAAAAAGAAACATATGAAAAATAAAAACAAAACGCTAAAACTAATAATAATAAAAACCAAAAAATAATAATACGAAAAAAATAGCAACAAATTCGCACAGCTTTAAGCCAACGTTATTGTTACAACGCGCTTAGCCCATTTCGAATTGCGTTGGCTTCATTCTTTTTGGCAACGTGTGTGGAATACTCAATGCTTGGGGTTTTTTCTCCACTTTGTTTGCCTCGTCTATTTTAGCCAAATAGTGTTGCCAAACTTGACAGATCAGTCGTACAAATATTAATGATCATTGGAGCCAAAGCAAATAGAATTCAAGTGCTTGAATAAATTTGAGAAAGATTTGAGATTTATGCAGTGTTTTTTTTTCGCCTTGCGCATTTGCAAATTTAACTAACATACTCAAATATTTGTCCATTGAGAAAGATCTTGATTGTATACAGAAATATATGGATATATACATACATACGTATAAATATATTTATATGTATGTACATGAACTTGGTCCAAGTACAGCATTTTAATTGGCTCATTTATAAGCACGTACTTAAAATTTACGCACGTCTCTCCGTTATCATTAATAAGTGACTTTTTTATTTTGCTTTACCATATCGAATTTATAGCCTACTAAAAGAATAATTACAATACTTAATAAAAAAAAAATATATTGGCTCCAAATTCAATTGAAGGATCAATTAATCAATCAATACTTCGGATCGGATACACTGAAATTAATGAAGGTATGCTATGAGTATTATAGAAGCGGAATAAAATATTAATGAAAGTTTTAATATTTAAGAAAGAGTGTTTATTTAAATTTTAATAAATGATAATAGGTCTCTTCGAGCTATTAAACGAAATTTTTGTTATATAACGAAATATTGATCAGTAGAAACGTTATTAAAATAACTCTGAAATTATGAAAACTGTATTTTGTTTACATTTCATAAGTTTTTGGGTTTTAAATATATCTTTTCTAAACTGACATTTTTGTAATACTAATGGAAAAAAAACTAATTGAAATAAATCTGTTATTTAATTATTTTTAAGCAATTATTTTCTCAGTTCAATTCTTTTTAAAAAATATATATCGAATTGATTAACAATTAAAATATTGATTCAATTTAAAATTCGCACGAATATATTTAATAATTATTAAATTTTTTAATATATAATACATAATAAAATATAATTTTTTTACTAAAGATGTTTTTAAGATCTTAATAATATAAAATATTCCTTGCATTGAATCCTCAGATATTGAGAATAATAAAACTCTTAAATGTTAAAATTTCAAATTAAATTAAAAATTTTTTTAAATTTTTTCCACAAGAACTAGGTGGAAAACTCTTGAGACACATTAAGCTTAATTGAAAACTTGATTCGTTTCCAAGTATTTGAAGGCATTTATCTGAAATTTTTATTGAGTAGAATGATTAAGTTATACTGCATTGAAGAAATGGTTCATTTTTTGTCAACCAAGAATTCGACTAACTGGATGTATAACCAGAAAAGCATAATAAAATCTTGCTTATATGTAATATTAAATTTTTATTGTAACCAATATAAAATTGACTTTGAAAGTTAAGCCACATCTTACATCCCTTCTCTAACTCTCACTTAAGTCTTTCTTCTCATATTCATAATACCCCATTTTAATTCATTTCCATGTGCATACGGTATAGAAATTTATCTAAAAAAAATTCTTTATCTAATTGTTAACAAGGCCGCACACGCTGTTTATTGAAGACGACTTATCTGATTTATATACATAAATAATTCTAATCAGCTAATTCACACCGATAATAATGCAGCCAACCGATCTTAGTCAATAAGCCAATTAGCATCTCGATGCCAAATAAATCTGAAGAATGTTAACAATAACTTTGACTGAAAGCAAATGCTACACAAAACCCATATGCAAATGGGCAGAGTAAAGCAAGTCTATACTTTTGCTTTTTTTATAGACTTTTTATTTATTTATTTTATTTTTTATATTTGCATTGGAAATGGCGTTGAACTCTTCTGATTTCACTTTCCATGCGATGAAATTTGAAATTGAAATAAAGCAAATTTAGTCAAATTGGATTGTTTTAAATTAGTCACATGCGCAGCTGGAGAGTGAGATCTTGAGATTGCTTTGCCAGCAATTATATATATCTTATCTCTGTGCTCTCCAGCTTTATCATAGTTTTGTATCTCTTGCTTTTGTGCTGCATTCAGTTGGATCATTTTGAATGTAAAGGTCAACAAGTTTTCATTCACCTCAAAATTCGGCCACAAGTTTTTCAACAACAAGAATCACGGTTCAATGTGGTACACATGCAAGAGCCATAAACCTAAATAGTATATACATATATGTACGTGCATAGATACATATGTTTATAATTGTGTATACCTTTTATGTGTTGTGCACACACTTATCTGCTGCTCTTTTGTTGTTGACGAAAATGTAGCACAAAAGTGAATGAAATGAAATAGTCACAAAAATAAAAGATGCATATGTGTGTACACCTGGTAACCATGGCTAGTTGGTGAGGTGTTAACATAAATAGTCGGTTTGCTGGGACCCCTCCTACTCTATAAGACGTGTCTCTTGAGTTTCTCGAAGTTTGCTTTTCGTTGGCATTCGTGCAAGTTCAGGGCCGCGAGTGTAGTACCTCATTAAATGTTTTATTATTTCAGTTTTGCTTTTGCCCATATTTTCGTCGTCGTTTTGAAAACAGACCTGAAATTCAATGCGATGTTTTGTAACTTAGTAACAGCTGATAAATATTTATTTTATTGCTTTGTTTTTAGCATTTGATTGCTCAATTTCAAGGGAGACTTTATTGGAAAAAGAAGTTTGTTTCTCCATTTCTAAAGCAGCTGTCGAAAAGTGCATACTTAATCAGAAATAGTAGCCATAATCATAATTCAGCTACGCAATTATGCTGAAAATTAAATAAAGCAATTGTTATTTTTCTTTGCAATAATTCAATTTCATGTGCATAAGCTCAAGTGTTTTATACAAGAACATAACTAATTTAAGAATAATCGATGTACGCTAAGCGGAAGTGGACAGAAGAGTATCTAGTAACAAGATAGTATTCCGAGTACTATGAAATATTTCAGTAAAAAAAAATCGGCACATAATTCAGTATTGTATTCAGCTATATAATTTTTAATTTTGATATTAAAAAGTTTATATTTGTAAAGTTATAAATTTTAAAACAACTACAAAAAAAAAAAAAAAAAAATTAAAATTAAAAACCTATGTAAATTTTAATTTAGTTAAGAAACGTCTATAAAGGATAACCTTTAGCTTAATTTAAAATAATAAGTTAGAGAGTTTTCCGGGCAATAAACTGCTTTAAGCTTCACTTATGACTTTTTAGATGTTTTTTTTATTTTTTTTTTTTATTTTTATTTTTGTCGTTTAATTAAGCTGGCCATTATATGACCATAAGCTAAAGTACAAAAACTTCACCATGTGAAAATCTATGACCTGGCACTTCAAAGCAAGCAGCTTTCAACTGTTTTATAAATTACCTAACGCTCGACTCAGACTGTGACCTACAGTACGAGTTTTTAATATTTTTATAGTAATTTTTATATACACATGCTCACCTTGTACTTTGTTAACAATTTCATGACGCCCTTTTTAGTATGAACGGTGTCGACCTTAGCTAGTTCATTGTTTTATTATAATGAATCGGCGATTACAATTATAAGCGATTATAATTTTGCATAAATAATATTCGAATGCACTGAAGTGAATAATAGTGAATCACTCAATATTCAAAAATAATTTATATAGCCATTAATAAGCATCGCGTATCGTTGAGCTTTAAAAAGTGCTGTATATGACTGAAACCTGAAGGGGTATATATAGGTCTATAATAATAATAATAATCGAATAGCTGGTAGTAACAAAACGTTTGATTCCCAGTACGAAAATCATTTAAGGTGTGAATTATTAGGTAAAGAGTAAGCAACTACAATATTTGGCGGCTTCAAGGCCAGACATAAAGATGTGTTTATGACATCGTTCGATGTCGATTTAGAGAGTGCTTTAGATCATATAAAAATATAGTTCTTAGGCTCTCTAAAATACATTACAATTAGTTAACGATGTCTGATAGCTAAGAAATACATTTTATAACTGATCAATTCAAACCGATATTATACTATACCGATACCGATACGATACCAATACTAATAATCTCTGAACAATGCGATGTTTTGTCAGTCGAAATAAATGAAAAATGCCATGGTAAACTTGAAATAATATACAATTACTTGATACTCGATACTCCTCCAGCTAACTTCAAATAAACTATATTTTGGACACTCTGTAATCGAGCTATCGACTTTCGATACATATTATGCATCTTTGGGGCAGGTATCCTAATTACATTTTTATTAACATTAGTGAATTGTTTTGGTCGGAATCGAAATACAGTCAATTTCGAATATCTAAACCAATTTCAAGCATCCTGTCCGCCAGATTCAGCATCAATTTTATACGATGAATACTTGTCGTGCTCGTGTAATACCTCTCTGGCCTCGTGATGATCAGCTCTGCCCAATGTCTGAGAGCGACCATAAATCTTGATATAATGCTTATCGTTGTCATGAACCATTATGCCACCGCCCAGGCACTGTGTGCATAGATCTAGCTTATTGGCTTCCTTTTGCAACTGATCATAGACGTCGACTGAATGGTGATAGTAAAAATATTTACTTTCTTTGAATATCAAGTCTTTCTCAATGAGATTTTAGCACTCACGATGGTATTTGACTCGAGATACACCACGTATTACAGTCTTTGACTGGCCCATTTCGCCATGTACGTAAACCTTGGCAAGAATATATTTCAGCTTTCCTTCGCCAATATTGACTTCTGGAAACGCCACAAGATTCTTTACCTTTGCATCACAACACATACGGGTCACTTTTCAAGGGGGTTTCAAAAATCAATTAAGCATATGGGTCCATGAGCAAACCAATCAAAATATACAAGTTTACCTTGCAACACTGGACGCCACGTTGTCAACACCAACTTTCTTACTTTGTCCATGTCCAAAAATTTAGAGCGAAAATAAAAAAAGTATTATTACAGAAACAAGATTCGTTGTTGACGATGAAAAAAACAATTATGAATGAAAAAGTATATTGAAAACAGAAAACACTACATGTTGGGCTACTCAGTTGATGAAATGCTTGAAAAACTTGTCAATGTACTAAAACAGTTTCAGATCGGTTTAAAGGAATAGTTGAAATATTTATGTAACTGCATATGTAAGAATATATTATATTTTATATATTTCGAGCATAAAATTGATTCTTTTTTTTTTTTTTTTTTTTAGATATCTCTATTAATTTTCTTATAATTATTTATAGAAGGAAATCTTCGTTTGAGACACTTAAGACTGTATATACAAAGCCTATTCATATATTTTTTAACAAGCTTATGTAATAAGCAGTAGAGGGTACAGCCCTAAAGCATTCATATTTTTAATCAATGATGACTTGGATTTAAATACCTCCTGTCCACACACTTAAAGATAACAAATTTTGAGTCTGTCTTGTATGTCAAATTTATATCATTGTGTTTTTTGAAAACTCATCTATATTTTTTTTTATCGATATATATAAGCTATTTATTTATGTTGACATTTGTTGTAAATTAATCCATAAATTAAAAGCGAAGAGATTTTATATTACATGTTATATTACATTTTTGTTGTACTGCTAGTGATTGCACTATTGAGTTAACTACTAAAATTAAAGGTTTAGTTTTAAGTACGTATGTTCTAACTAAACAAGTCGCTTAAAAGAATGCGCTACAGACGGCATTATGATATTTTGAAAATGTCAATATTTTTTTTTTAAGGGATCAACAAATTCCTCTGAGATATTCTAGCTGTCAAACTATGAAAGATATGCTTAACTTGATGGTTTAAGCTCAAAATAGGTAAATCTATAGAATAATAATAACTTAGCAAATACTAAAATACTATACACTTATATTGAAATACTATACACTTGTCTACTTTATCAAATTATTCTTTGTCTTTGCGACTAATTATTTGTATTAATGGGAATTAGCTTCAAATTAGTCACATTCATCTTATATTTGATGAGCAACTTATTTTTCTTTCATCCACAGCTCACAGCTTCGACGCGGCTACACAAATATTAGAAACGGCTAGAACTATGACATTTCCACAAATTGCAACTCTGGAATAATAATTTGCGTTGCATGTCTCGGCACAACTAAAAAAATTGTGAAACAGCAAACAACAAAATCTCCACAGATCAAACAACAATAAAAATTACAAAACAGAAATTAATCAAGTGCATTTGAAGGCCAGCAAAATGACAAAACTTCAGGTGATAGTACTGCATCCAGTGAAAAAGGAATTTAAACGTAAGCACTGCGGCTTCGATCATGATACGCCCGATGATTTTGTCAAATCGCAGGTAAGAGCTCGAGTAAATATAGCACACTTATAAATAAATAAATAAATAGGTAAATATAAGTACAAATGTAAGCGTACAAATTGTTATTTATATTGTACGCGTCCTTGTGGCCTCTCCTTCAAGTGACACGCACCGGGTGCGTAACATTTGTATTATTTATATGGACACATATATTTATCGATGGGGGTCAATGTACATGCTGAGTTTAAACTGCCTTGTTCCTGGCTTAAGTATATGAAGGCCCAGAGGTCATCAAGAGGAAGACAAAATGAGCTGATGAAAGTTAGAGTTGGACATATTGAATGAGAAAGTTGTCTTAGCAAATGCATATAGTGAAAATACATATTTCTAGTATATTAGATAATGAATACATCAGCGTAATAAACAATACTTTAATTTTTTATTTATATACATATTTGTTGAGAAATTATATTTTGTATAATTGTATTATATCTTACATAAATATATTATATTTAGATAAATTAATACTTTCCATTTTATTTAATTGTAATAAACAAATTTTAATTTTTTCTATAAATTTTATGTAGTAAATTATTTGAAATGAACTCTATGATAGAAACCTTTCTGCTAATATATATTATTTAAAAAAAAAAATAACCAAATTTATATCTTAATAATACCCAGAGAGTCGTTCGAACTCTAAAAGTAAATAGGTTTAAATAATAGATTTAATAAATGGTATAAATGTACTATAACTTCTTATATATTGTAGCTTAAAGTGTATATATAGTATAGTTTCCTTTAATATACTAAAAGACTCAGAGTATATACTCAGAGTATATATAATTTATTGAGTAAAGTAAAAACAGAAATTATAAAAAAAACTTGTAGTATTAATATATAAGACAATTTTTATTTATTTGATTGTTTTTTTTTTTTTTTTTTTTTTTTTAAGATAATATTTTAAGAAAATATTATTTATTCGTAGACTTAATTCTCTCTATGAAATGAACTTTGTTTAATAAAAATATAAAAAGTTATATGCCATTATTTATATAAAATATTGTAAATACTATTTTTAATTTTTTTTTATAACCAATATCATTGCATATTATATATACATATACATATATCTATACCCTATGTTGTAATGGTATTTTTTTATGTATGTAATTTTTCATGAATATGTATTTGTAGTATTTTACCTAAAAGTATATTTTGTTATACATAAACGCTAAAACTAGCTATAATATCATCTATTGATCGACTTACGTTGCTCCTGCAGCAATTGTCTCTATATAATTTTCTTTGTATAATCAAAAGACCAAAACTGTAAGAAATGGGCGTTGCCCACTGACTGGTTTCAACCATTTTATTGTTTTACCTTGAGCATATTTGATGAGGTTCTTTCATTCAATAGTATCAATGTGGCGGTTGGGTGGTAATTGGGCGAATCGGGTGGGATTCGGACACCCGCTTCTACTCGCATTGTAAATTAAACTTTTGAAATATTCATAAGCGGCAAAACAGGCAGAACTAACTGTATATTGCCATGCATCGTTTGTGGCGCCAGGTACAACAGTGTGGCTCATTGAATCAAGCTAAAGCGAGACTCTAGCCCTTCAACCTTCTAGTATTTCGGTTGGTTTTGTTAGACTAATACGCACACACCCACACACATACAACAAATATAGTCGTTCGACTTAATATTCATACTTAGCTATTCTGAATTACAGTGGCAAACCTGTACAAAGAGTATGGTATATTTGCTCTATCGCTGGTTCATGGCTCTCTTCTTTATCGCCGTTGTCATTAAGTCGATGTGGCCGCGATCCGATGATGAGTCCAGCTACTGGCTCTACTTCATCTATATGACCAATTGGGGAATTTGGATGTGCATGCTAACCAATTTACTGGGCGCCGTACTCGTCACCATTTGGCACCATCATCCAGAGTATGCGGGTAAGTTTGAATCCATTCGTCACGTTATACGATCTCAAGCACTCACTTTTCCTCCTCAGATAAGCTGCTCAACATGAAGGCTTGGGTAAGCCCTTTTCGAATTTATTGGAGCATGCACATTATAACGCTAGTCTTATCGATTGTGATTACGATCATTTACTGGACCGTACTCTATGATGGTAAGCCCTGTGTAGAGTGTTGTCTTGTTGTGATCTAGTTTAAATTGTAAATTCTGTTTTCTCCTCTACAACTATTGCAGCGAATGAAAGTAATTTGGATGCCACGAATGTGCTCACCCATGCATTCAACTCGATTTGCATGTTCATTGATCTGTGGATTGTGGCACATCCGTTGCGTTTGCTACACGTGTTTCTGCCCGTCACATTTGGCATTATCTATGCCATATTTTCCTACATATATCATTTATGTGGCGGCATCAACAAGTGAGTAATCGTTGTACCCAAAATTGTTTTCCCATTATTCAAATATTGTTCTCATTCTAATGTAGAAAGGGAAAGCCCTACATATACCATGTGATTGATTGGAATCAACCGAGCTCAGCTCTTCTGACTGTCTTATGCGTCTTATTGCTCTCTTGCTGCATCTACGCCCTGCTCTTCGTATTCTTCAAGCTGCGCCTCTATATCTCGCGCAGCTGTCGTCAGGGCAGCTTTGTATTACCCACCACAAGCAAACAGGCTGGCAATGCCAGCGAGAGTCAGGCCACAGCCAATGGCATACAGCATTCACCCTCTCGCATCTCCATGGTGCTGGGCAACTATGCGGGCTACGAGAATCAAGCATACACTCCCAGTGCGGGCGAGGCAAAGAAAACAAAGAGTTAGACTATATTCAGTGTCCAGATGTTCAAAGTATTGTCAGACTATATAGGTTGCCAGAAGACGTGGTCACAGTTCCTAAGAGACATATATATAAATCAGATAGACGTCTATCTGATTTATATCTGGCAATCTAATCTAAACTCTTTGTTCTTACGGCTTTAGTCAAACTGTACAGTAGAATTTTAACCCAGTGATATACTAAATAATTGTAGCTAATTCTATGTAAATAATTTTTAATATGAATAAATATATAGTATTGATAAAAAATGAAATCGAAATAATTATGGTGTCAGCATTAAATATTCCAGTTAATTATTCCAGTAAATTTGTCCTTGCTTAGTTTGTCTTTCTTCTAGATAGCCTTGACCCATTTGACTCCTTCCCAAACCGAGCTAGATTCTCCTTTTATGGGCTTTCCCAAACCACATATCCTTGATACTCTACCTTTATCTGTCCTTAGACGGATCAACATTTACATACCAAGGAAAACACCCCAAATATACATTAGAAATTCCATAAATTAATCAAGGTGATTCAGGCTTTAGAGACCTATTGTCACATTGTCATATTGCTTAGCTCTTGGCTCCTACTTGGGAACTTTACAGTTGATTATTAAATATTAATGCACAGGGTCATATTGTGAAAAGGTTAAATGGTGGGCGGCAAAAGTTTGTCTGCACCTAAAAATCCTAGAACAGCAAGGAAAAGCCGATAAAACCAAAAAACGCAATAAAATAACTATAAAAATGGGAAAACATTTGAATAAATGTCTAAAGGATTTCATTGGCGACAGCCAAAGTGTTGAAAGTTAGTTAATAATCCGAGCAGACATCGAGCATTGGGGGAGAACCTGTGTAAATATTTTACACAAAGTCCTAATCACATTTGAATGGCTGCATTAGCCCTAATAATCTTGATCGAGTAATCAACACAAGGCCAACACGTTCTCGATTCTCCAACTATAAATAGCACAATATGTATAACAATCAAATTACGCATTTAATATAATCATAAGACGTATAATATATAATATAATTAAATCTCAAGACATTTTCCTCAAGAGAATATAAACTAGTTCTGTTAAAGTCGTACAGCCATTAGTACCTTAACAGAGAAATTTGTATACATCTATTTATATATTTGTTTTATTTTTTTAATATGAATTTATCTAAACTTATTTAAATATTTAATGACTGCCTCGTATTATAAAAAGAAAATATTGTCAGTGCTCTAGACAGTAAGAGCTTGAAAGTCTTTCAATAATATATAAATTTCTCAATTATCTCATATATTATGAACTTCAATTCATTCAAGAGAGAATAAGGAAAACTGTATTCTTTATTATTATTTATTATTAATTTCCTATACAAAAATTCATATATTAGTACATATTATTCAAATTAGAATATATTAAAGATTCTTTTTTCTATAATCAAAATTTCGTAAAGCAGGATTGAGAAAAACTTTACTTTCAAAACTATTTTAAAATTGGTAAATTAACTGTAATACTCACTATACACTCAAATTTGATTAGGCATTACAGTGTTATATTACTGCAGTCAATATCTCGAGTCAAAAAAGTATAAAGAGATTCCATAAAATTAAATATTGAAGAATTTATCTCAGTGTTTCATTCTCATACTTCAATTATGTTGTAGCGAAACTTTTCAGTAATACAAAATATAATAATTTGATCATATTCAATTGAAGCAAATACAATTGATATGCAATAACATAACTTGTCAAATTACTTAGACAAAAAGAAAAATTTTTTAAAAATCAAAATAAATAAAAAAAAGGAGAAAAGGAGGCTTGTTGGAATAATTTAACTTTTTGAGTACCTTTTAAGTGACCTTTTCAACACATATACACATCCATAGACAGTGTCCTTAATCACAGCTGCCCGTTCCCTGTTCACACCCCTTGACTTGAAATGTAATTGGGGAATCAATTGGCCCAGCTAGACGCCAATATTCAGCTCTAATTTGTTGTTGCCGTTGTTGTTATAACAATTCTTTATGCCCGCTATAACGTTAATTAAGTTTCCAAAAGCATTTAATAACCGAACGCCCAAGCCGAACCTCAAGGGCGAGAAACACACACGTGCTGCTCCTTGGGGCACCTAGCGCCGGCGATGACACTGCCCTAGTTCGTGTATCGCCGCATATTCCACACATGTTGAGGACCAACTAATCAAAAACAATAAAAAACGAAATGAGCATATTGACAAGACTGCACGACTTGGAAATACCCTAAACAGTGGGATTATCAGCTGGCCAGAAATCATTAAATGTTAATATAATTTTACAAAATACTGATTCCTAGGCTATACATGTTTATAAATCATCAAAAAATATTTACCTATATTTAACTCTTTTTAGTCTATGCTTTAAAAACCAAGTGTAGTTTCCAAATGACTTGAAATTCTGGAAAAACATTTTAACTTCTTCTGCCTAAGTTATACAAGGATAGCTAACTCAAAATTCATAGTTCGAAATCCTTTTAGTTGTCGAGATCCAGACATTGGAAGGATTTTTGATATATTTATAGATCTAATCGTTAGAGTCACTAATATACCCTGTTTAACAATTGCAGTGTGCGCAGACTATAGAAACCAGAGAAACCAGACCTGATTTTCCTGCGTGTGGGTGGGTGTGTACCATTCTCATTTATAACTATTGTCCTTGCCGACGGGTCGACGAGCCGACTGACCGCCGCGGCGGTGCCACACGGCATGTCACAAGTTCCAGGTTAGACACAAATTAGGCGTCGCATCTGTTTGGGACTTTGGATCGATATGTGAGCATTTTGATCGATATGAAATTTCCTTGAGCTTTGAACTTCTTTTCATGTCCTTGTCCTGCCTATTGACCCGCGCTTTGTTCTCTCTCTCTCTCTCTATCTCTCTCTCACACTCTCTTTTCTTCGCTCTCTTTCGCTCTTTCCCCGTCTAGCTCACACTCTTATCATTAGCACAAACAAAATCAATAGCAGTTTAATTGAATATACTTTGGAAATTTCGACAGCTGTCAACTGTCAATGTCAGTTCAACGATTCCATATTTCGTTTTCACCTTAAACCAACAATATAATTAAATGCAATCAATAGTGTAAAATATTAATTGACTATTTGTCTTTGCAAGCCCATCCATCCATTCGCACAGCCCATTGGCGTCCGGACTTGATTTAGCAATTTAGATTTGTGGTTCCGTCATGATTGTGCAATTTTCCAGATATCAAAAAACGCATTCAGCCCATTCAAAACTAATCAAGAATACTTGAACATTTGACATGAGTAATATTTGGAGCACAGTCCAGGACATTTCAAGAGGTTTAAAAAGAAGGGAATGAAATATTATTTAATTGAATATATTTATTCATTATTATACTTTATCTTCACAAATAAATTTTTTTTTCGGAAATTCTATTACTTATTAAACAAAAATTTGGTATTAAAAATTCAATGCTAATATATTTTTTTTGGATCTATAATTATAAACCAATTTAAATTAGATTAAAACAGTAGCACATAGATGGGACATATTTTTAAAATTATTACACATTATTAAAAAAGCAATTTATTTGAAATAAAGAATTTTTAAACATTTAAACTAAGACACATCTCTATACTGAAAATATAAAATAAAACTATCATCTATGTACATACACATGTACGCATATTTCTGCTCAAAGAATTACACCTTAAGTGTTGTAAAACGATGCAATTTCTGTGCTATCGAAATTTTCTTGTCAAAATGTTAAACATCATCAGCTCAACAGTTTCTACATTTTACAACACTTAACACTATCTTTAAGCAGTTTTGTAAAGTACATTACATTTAGCAGAGAATATCAATGGCAACAAATTGCAATAATTATCTCATATTACAAGTATAAAAGTTTCACAACCATGTGCAATAGTTATATGAAACATTCTAGTTCCACTCGTGTGATCTGAGGTGTCGTGAGTCGTTGAACACCTGCAAGTCTGAGGATTTATTTACACCGAATAAGACAACAACAATCAAGGATGTCGGCCAGATGGCAGCAACGCAACAATATGACACCATAAACAAAAGAGCAAAGAGAAAGAGCGAAAGAGAGAAAGAGAGACAGAAAGAGATAGAGCAAGTGCTTGAAAGATTAGTGAGAACGAGCGCAGGCTGGGCAGGATATTGTTTGGATTGCATAAACAAACGGTATGGGCACACACGTTGTTTGGCTTTCGAGCAACAACTTTCCAGGGCTGTGCAGCCGGTTCGTATCTGCCCACACACCCACACACACACTGACACATACACACCAGTTAACGTTTGTGAATCATGTGGACGACTGGAATTCATAAAGTATTCATTAATTGGAAACGCGCGCGCCCTGCCTTTGGCTGACCAATTGCCGAGGATTGCGGTTGGTAAAAACCGAGGCAATTCTCATATTTCAAATTCAGTCTTGTTTCGGACGTTCGGGCAGCAGAACCTGCATAAGTTACCAACCGACCAACCAACCACCGTTCCGTAGTACCGCAATTCCACCAAACACCAAAATCAGAGAGACACACACGCTTTATAAAGTGCAGGGGCTATGGTAACGGGGCCACCAAAAACTCAGCTAGAACCGGCAATATGTAGCGAAAAACAAATAAATAATTTTCACTGTGCGTGTTGCCAACGATAAATGCTAACGTGTCGCCCAGAGATACCAAAAAGCGGAAGCCCGTACACAACAACTAATAGCAATAAATATATTAGACAAATCACAGAAGAAAAAGGAAAGCCAACAACAAATATTAGAAAATAAAAAAAAAAACAAATCACTTAAAAAAAAAAAAAAACGTATTCGACAAGTGCAAAATGTATGATGAGTGCATGTATTTAAAACGCTAGTGGAAAAATCCATTTGATTTGATTTTTTTTTTTTAATATTTTGATTTATTGTTTAGCCCGCCAACTACTTGAACGAACTCTCCTCTCTACATATGCGTTAATTACGTAGCAGGAGTGGCGAAACGGGCAAAAAGCATTGCGCAAATTCTGCTATACTGGCCACCGAATGGATAATGGGTATTTGTTTAGACACAGGTAAGCAAAACATTGTGCCAGCAATAATGATTGAGCTATGCTTGTAATGGTTGCATTAGCTCAATAAAACAGCCGATCAAAAAGCAACAGTCAAAACAAACAAAGGCGATATTACAACAGAAGCTCTAACAACAACCAAAGAAACATAAATATACTGAAAGAGCTGTTGCGTTATTCAACTTTTTGAATATTTCGGCTTATAGAGGAAAATTAAAAATATATGTACGTTTAACATTTAAAAACAAAAATATAAATATTATATATATTACGGTAAATTTTGTAATATATGACAAATTTAAAACGTATTCAAATAGAATAGAAATAAATAATGATAAAATGATTTCATTTAAAGACAAAATTTTGCAATAAGTAAAAAATAAATTTTGAACAATAAATAAACAAATAAAAAATGTTATTTTTCATAAAAATAATAAAATAAAATAAATAAAATATTTTGTATCAATTTTTATCAATGAATTATCTCTACTGTATTTTTGTATTTGTATTTTTTATACGGACACTTTATCATAAAAAGCTTAAATTTGCAGACTTTAAAATACAATTATTTTAACTTTATTTTCATTTTTGAATATTTTATTTTTCCTTATGAAACTAAAATTGAATATTAAGTAGATTTGCATATAAAAACAGTTTTAAGCAATATTTCATTTATTGGTTCATGTAAGAATTTTTGTTTTTAAGGAATAAAATAGATATGAATATAAAATGTACCTGCAAATACATATTAATTGTAATAAAATTTTAAAAATAAAAAATTATTTTTTTTTTATTTTCTAATATTTTTCAAATTTCATATTTAAAAAAAAAATCAATAAAAAATAAGTATTAAATTTTAAAATTATTAAATTAACCAGTAAATTCAAACTGTGACTGAAAAATGTTTTTATCTATTATATATATACATTTTTAAAGTAATATCTAATAAATTCTATATTATTCAAATAAAAATATTAAAAAATATAAAATATTTAAGGAGTTCAAATGGGACAAGTAATCGAAAATAATAATCTCTAGTAAACCCAAAGTAGGTTATCAATTGTTACTTATTGATCTACTATACCGATTCAGAACTCTCTTTCTTAAAAATCATTGCGAAATTCATATTTAATAATTTCATAATAAAATGCAAAATGCAATGTAAGTGTGATCAGATCTGTTTGTATTGAATCACAGCTAAATACTATCTTTGCCCTTAAATTACAAAGCGCTTTGACAAAATATTTCTAATCCGAAAAGGACCTTGCACAAATACTATAATTTGTGGTATCAAGCCACGTCGGCCTCGTCGCACGGGTCCTTGGACATGTTCGTTGACCATCAAACGGGCTATAATCTAATATGAAAATCCGAAACACAACGCGTCACAGAAACGACAGAAGAAAAAAAAAAGTAAACGGTTTTTGTGCGCTGAAAAGGGACAGCAACAATAACAAAACAACATGTCAATTAAATAAAACTGCAAGAAAATCAATATATAAAAAAAAAAAAAGTGGAAGCGAACAAATGTCACAGAAATGTAGAATTCAGTCGGACTGGAAGGAAATACGCGAAATTCTCGGATTTTCCATGAATGAAAAACAGTTCGGTTCGTGTTGATGACGCAATGAGCGAGCTTTCCATAATTTAATAATTGCAGAAACATAGTTTAATGATGTGTTACAGTGTACAGTTAATTTCCTACTTCCAATGCTGAGCAAATTGCTTCCGGTCTCCGTGCGGTGCTAATGCCGTTTGGCACGTAACAAGGCGGGGCGCTAACTTGACGGCACTTCCGGCTGCCGTTCGCCCAGCCCCAAACTGTTGATTGTGTACATGTTGCTATAGATTGTATATGTATGTATGTTTACATATATTTTGATAGATGCCAGCGCGGCACAAGATACCGGCGAACCAGGCAACGATTGGAATCATACACGGAATCAGAATGGACCAAATGCACCGCCTGGCAGCGTATTGGCCATGAACGGCGGTTCGGGCAACATCGGCGCCGTCGACATGCAGAATGCTGGCAAAATCAAATTCGATCCGCCCAAGGTGCCAGTGATATTCGTTTTAGGCGGCCCAGGTAGTGGCAAGGTAACCCATTGCGATACATTCATGCAGGAGCGACGCGGCGTTACGCACATCAATATGATGGATCTGCTGCAGCAATACGCAATGGGAAACGGTAAGTGAACTAGATGCAGCTAATATACTATATATGCCAATATGAATTTTATTCAAAGATAAAAGAAATCATACCAAAATATATAAGTAATATATAACAATGATAATGTTTTTATCAGTTCTATAAACTATTATTTCAAAATTTAAAATAATTACATATTATATAATAGTTAATACAATAATAATTATAAATGCATGATAAATTGATGAACTCACACTAAAATAAAAATATAATAATTCCATAAATTTAAACAAACAAAAATAAAATAAAATAAATTATAAATAATAAATAATAAATAATAAATAATAAATAATAAATAATAAATAATAAATAATAAATAATAAATAATAAATAATAAATAATAAATAAATAAAATATATTACAAATTTGAAGTCGAATAGAGAGATGGACGGATAACAAAAAGAATATAGTACAAAATCGGATAATTTTATATATTTATTAAATGCTTGTTATATTCACTATATTACAAATTCTATTGATTTAAATTTGCATGCAGATATGCAAGACTTTTCGCAACTATCGTCGAAAACAGTCACCGAGGTGTTGATGTTGGAAATGAAAATGGCTCCAGCTGCCAAAGCATACCTAATATCAGGATATCCGCGATCCATGCGCGACGTTGTCGAGTATTCGGAGAAGGTAATCAAAATATCTTAACTATTCACATTTATTACACATCCAATTAGGGCAAACCTTAATTTACGAAGGCGCTTAGTGTAGTGCGGTTTATTATGAAACAATTTTTATTGGCCTGTGTTTGTTAAGCAAATTGCTGTTACCTTTGGGCCATTTGCACTAATTAGCTGTCAAGTGGGTCTGCGTTTATTTGTTGTCGACTAATTCCCATGAATTTTGAAACGTACGCATAACTATGATCTATATTTATGCAAACACACTCCAGCATATACATATATGTATTTATTTATATATAAATAAATATGTCCATGTGCTAATTGTCTCAAGTGGTCGCTAGAGGCATATTTTCTAACATGATGAATTTTAGCCAAACAGGTGTAAATTAGAAAAGGGAGTAACTACCACACGTGGCTGTATTTATTAGATAAGCTCGAATCTTTATTTATTTTCTTCCAAAATATTGTATTTAAGTAAGTAGTGAAAGAGTCACGTGTTCAGATTTCAAGATAAATAAAAACTATTATTATACTTAAGAGGAGTAATGCGATTGAGTCTTACCTTAATTTAGTTTAGCGCCCATTAAATAGTATTTACTGCTTTTTATATAGAACAAGCAGAGATTTAATATTCGGTAAATGCCTATTTATAACTTTCAGATACAAGTCGTTAATGGAGTTATCTTAATATCCTGGCGTCAGTCGGTGCTACAGAAACAAATCGATTATGGTGCTAAATTAGGTCATGTTGTACTCTCCTTAGCCAAAATGGAATTGGAAAATTTCTTCAAAAATGTGATGCCAGTCGCTGATTATTTTGATCAAAGCGATATGCTATTGGCCGTTAGTAAAGCAGTTTGAATGAACATGGAAATGGTATTGATATCATATTCTTACTCTATTCCCATTCAGGTAAATGGCGAGCGTGCACCCACTGAGGTGTACAAAGACTTTCGCACCGCTGTGCTAGACATATTGAGTGCACTCGAGAATCAAGAGGCCATACTGAACGGAGTTACAGGTATGGGCAGAGGGATACATGATATACCCGGCAGTATAGTTAGCGTAGACACCGCACCTAGTCAAGCCCAAGCGCCTCACATTACAGACCAAGCCGTCGCAGCGACGGCGACTGCGACTGCGACTGCGACTGCAACTGAGCCGGGTGAACGAAATGTCACAAATGCTGTGATCTCTCACATAGCCGCCAATGCAGCCACAGCCGCAGCGACACTCCGTACAGCAGGCGGCGGCGGCGGTGGCACCAGTGCGGACGATGACAGCGGCGTAGTGGTTACACAGCAGCCGAAGCTGAATCATGCCGGCACCAGCATCGATGCCAACGCATCCGAAACGGATCGCCCAATACCGCCCATCATTTGGGTCATCGGCGGTCCGGGCAGCAATAAGGCAACGTTGTGCCTGAAGGCCGTTGGCCTCAATCCCGGCTGGGCGCACATCAGGTGAATCTATCTATCTATATAGCTCATATATATCTTGCAACTGATTCTCGACATATCCCTGCAGCGTTGGGCGTCTGCTGCGCAATATCACGGACTCGGCGCCACGTGCCAACACCGAAAGCTATGCCGTCAAAGAGGCCCTAGCTGCTGGCGAAATGGCGCCGGAGAAGTCGCTGAATCAATTGCTGGATAACAATATACGTCAACTGCGCGATAAGACCGGCATTATCATCGACGGTTATCCACGGAACCTGCAGCAGGTCAAATACTTTGAAAATAAGGTGAGTAATCGAAACTTCAAAATTTGTTTTTCAATTAATATTTATGTTGAACCTAAATTTTGAAATAATTAATTTTTAATAAATGTTTAAACTATATATTCAAAAAGTGATTTAATCAAGTAATTTAATTTATATTTTATTGTATATATATTTATAATGTCTGAGTGTCAGTGAGATTTAGCATTTTTAGAAAATATTCCATAATTATCTATATTTTTAAATAAATTATAAATATTTTCTAAGCTTATATAATTATAATTATATTAATTAATTAATACAAATAATTAATCATTTATATTTATTTTAAATATATGTAATTTCTAAGTCTAGTATTAATCTATTCTAAAATTTTTAAATACTATAAATATATTGTAAATGTTTTGAAAATCATTTAAAATGAACGCAATTTTAATAATAATATATAAGTAATACATTAAGAAAATCATCTTAGACTTAACATGTTGCATACTTATTAATTATATTGAACTAATGTAATTATTTTATAATTTATACTATCTATTCCACCGATTACTACAATTTGATTGTAATATATATCTCCTTTACGTTTCAGTACAAACAACGTCCACCCACCATACTGTTGGACTGCTCGAAATTGCAGCTAGGTCGCGGACGCATAGATGATACAGTCTCTTCGTTTCGACGTCGTCTGGAGATATTCCGTGAGCAGACGCTGCCTATGCTGAAGACCATGGACAGCAGCAATCGGCTGCAGATAGTGAGTAGACTCTCTTGGGCTTATAAATAGTTGGCCTAAACATTTACATATTTACAGGTCGATGGCGACACGGACAGTCCGTCGGTGCAGCGGGAATTCGAGCGGCTCATACGCAATCACATACAGCAGTTGACCAACAAGCTGGAGGGCGCAGATGCCAGCGAATCGTTGGGCAATCATGTGATGCGAAACGAGCAAACGGATGCCATACTGCACGACCTGGAGACGAATGTGCCCGGCGCTGTGCCCACGATCAGCCATCATGTGAGCATGATGAATGGCCATATCAAGAGTCGCGGCAGCGCCCAGCTGAATGCTAAACGGCCCAATCAAATGATGAACGGCCATGTGGCCGGACGACCTGGCACTGGACCTGTCGCTCCGCTCGCCCAGCCCGTCGATTTTCGGCATATGCTCGAGGAGGCCGAACGCTATCCGGTCGACTCGTACATGTAGAGACTATAACATAAACACATATCGATCGATGACAAAGTTTTCTAGTTTTTATAAACGAAATTCTCGTATAGCCTCTAAGCGTCTAAATAGTTGTTAAAGTTGTTTTGTTGGTAATTTGATTATAAATTTTATAGCATTGCGTCACTTAGCTGACCATTTTTTGATAAACTACATAGATAATGGCTATAAAGCAAAAACATAAAAAAAAAGGAAACGGCAAAAGCAAAATACAATTGTGGGCCAATTGATTTTAATTGAATTCAAATTTAGACATTAAGTTTAGTAGATAAGCACAGTGATGTCACACGAAAATAGCTTTTTAAAAAATTGCCTTCATTGAAGGCTTCAATACAATTGAAGGTAGCCTTACATACATAGATATATAGCAAAACTAAGCATAAAGTGAATGTAAAAACAAAAACGAAATCTAATTTAGTAAATCAGTTTAAAAGAACACGAATAAAATGCAGAAAAACCTATGTAGTCCTGGATTTTGGAACCATATTTTAACTATAGCTGGGCTTGGCGTTAACTGTGGAGTCGATGGATCCATGAGAGAAGCAGAACAATATTGTATATATTATGTGGACCCAAAGATTTATTTTATATATTTCTTTATGATCTTAGGTACACATTTTATATAATATATAGCGGGATGCTACGCATTTGGTCGCCTTTTATTCCAATTTCATACTTTTACATCGAATTTCCGATGCTTTTCTAGAATACCAACATCTAATTGTCACCTGTGCACTTCACGGTCTCAGCCACTCGCATAATAGAGGAGAATTGATTACATTACATTACATTATATTATAAATTTCCTAGTTCGAGATTGTCTCCAACTTTTACCGTAAATAAAAAAATATTTATGAATCTATTATCTATATATGTGTATAGTTTTGATAATAATTTAATTAATATTTTTAAAATTATTATTTTTATTATTTGATTATTTTTATCACAAATATATTTGATATTTGCAAAAAAAAAAAAAAAAAAAAAAAAAAAAAAAAAATAATTATTTTATGCATATATAGACCTTTGACAACAGTTTTCGTATTTTATTAATATATAACAATACACATATTAAAAACATACGAAAACGTTTTGGACCTTTCTAAAATGAAGATAAAATGATTCTTTCAGACATAAAATTCTGATAATTTTATTTATTAATAAAAAAAAAATATTATTTTACTTTTTTTTATTATTATTATTTATTTTTATTTAAATTTTACAGGATCGAACAGCGCCTTTTCGTTTCCCCAGATTTAAATTGCGGATTTTCGTCTGGGGTGCTTGGCCTTGCTTCGGCTTCATTTGGCATGCTCACAGTCTCGTGCTTTTCCTCGTATTTATATATGAGGCGATGCGAAAGAGACGCCTTGGGGACATTTCCTTTATTGCAGCCTATTGCTTCATCCATTGTAGGTTTCCATGTCGGCTCATCTGCTGAATCTTCATTGATGTTGCTTTCAGAGGTAAATATAAATGTTGAGCGTTGTGCAGTGTAGACGTTATGCGAGTCCCTTTTGCCTTGTCCATCAGTTTGTATTTCTCCTGATTTATAATTCAAATTGCTAATTTTTCCGAATTTTTTTTGCCATTCTAGAACATCAGATATTCCAATTGGTTTTGTTGTCTTATCATCCTCAATCTCAAGCTTTATCTTCTTGGGCTCAATCGTTGTATCCTGAGTTTGAGTTGAACTAGTACGTTTCAGCTCGATCGGCTTGTCATCTTTATTTTCCACATTGATAGTCACATCAATAATGACCTTTTCCTCTTGTTGACTGTTTTCGTCGGCGTTAATTGGTGCGACTTCGGAATGACTTCTAGATAGCGATCGTCTACGTCTTAAGCGCTTTTTTTTTTTCTCATCACACTTCTTGTTTTTATGATTCTGAGTGACATTTTCTTCGTTTTTTCCCATTTTAGAAATTGTTGGCAAATTATTAGAGAAAATTAAATGTTTGCTCACGGTGACAAGCGCAAATTTAATGAAAACAATTTTAGTTTCACTGAAGTAGTTTGGCATGTCGCAGAAAAGTGTTGTACAACGTCGATAACAATTAACAAATTATCGATTAAAAGTGTGCTAAAACTTAAATTAGAGATAGAGATTTCAAATTTAATTACATACAAACATAACTTAATACAGAATACGTTTCGTTTCTGAATTACATTGTTTTTAATTTCAAAAAAGAAATTTCACACTAAATTTGACGATATTGATCACTATAATTACTTCTTCTTCACTTTTCTTGGCGCTGACTTAAAATGCCGGAACAGTCGTTATCTTTTGCGCTTGCCACTCTTTCATGGCGCCACTTAATTTTGACTTGGGATAGCAAAAACAAAACTTTTTAGCCACCTCATCCTTAATACACTCTGAACTGTTTTTGTAGCTATTCAAGCGACTAATATCTGGCACATGCAAGTCCTCAATAGATTCTAGTTCACGATTATAGCGAACGGTTGCCTGGAATTTTCCCACATAGGGATAGGTGCGGAAACGCAAGCGATAAACTACAATTGAGCCATACATTCCCACTCTGCCATTCTCCTCATAGGACATCTTTTGCTCCGCCATATCCATATCCTGCAGACCGAGACGCTGACAGAACTCATTGTAGCGTTGCATCAGCATCCAACGATTAATATGATACACAACACGCTTGCCAAGCAAATACATTTCACCATCCAGACTCTGTTTGTCAAACTCGTTGCAAGTACACCAATGCTCCTTGACGCAAGCGTCCTGACAGCTGCGCTCTGTGGGCAGCAGGTGCAACAGCGATTGACTACTCGGGCAACTGGCCAGGGCAGGCAGCATCGCTGGCGTCGTGGCATTCAGCTGGATCAGGTGTCTCAGCGTATTATACAGATCAAAGTTCGAGCACAAGCGATTGTGATTCATAGCCAAGGCCTGAGCGTACTGCGGATAGGCTTTGCGGAACCAGGGCGGCAGGTAGATATGCAACAAAGGTAAACGTTCCTCGAGGAAACTATCGGACTGGTCCATGAGCACGCCGTCGCGTGCACCATGATCGCTCACTAGGACAACGATCGAATTATCAAAGAGCTTCGCCTGCTCAAGCCTATTCAGATAATTTGCAAATATACCATCCAAACCGGAGGCAGCAAAGTTCGAGCTCTGAGTGATTGTGTTGCTCCAAAAAAAGCCAAACACTGGCCGATCCCCTTTCCGGGCAAAGCTCGCTGCGAACTGTGCACAAAACTCGTAAACATACGAGATGCCCAGTCGCCTGCCGACGCAGTAATTATATCCAGACTTTTCGTACAAGCTCAATGCACTACCAATGCCCACCAGAAGCGGACGAAGATCATAGTCGACGGCCACATCCTCAAAACCAGGCATATTTTGTAGGAAGGCCGCCTCACCGACATTGTCTTCAGCAAGAGCTGTAACATAGCCAGCACGTTTGTAGTCGTTCCATATCCACGAACAGCCATCAGACTCGGGTGCGCAACGATCTTCCAGTTGACCCATTGTATGACCCGACAGCATGGCCAACAAATTTGGTATAGTAGTATCGGCCATCTTGTTGTACCCCTCCAGCTCGAACCAGCCTATTCGATTGACAAATCTAGCCGTCTTTGGCATTGTGCGCTGAAAGTTCATACGTGACATGCTGCCTAAACCGAGGACTATTACGCTGGGCTGACGTTCCACCGCTCGATTCTCAGTACTTTTACTTGTATCGTTCACTTGAACCACGATAATCGCGTCCCGCTGCAAAGTTCTCGACCTGTTGAATGCATCATGGCACTCGACCATAATACTCTCCACATCTTGCGGCAAAGCGCATTGACCTCTAAAGTAAACTGGCGCATTTATGCTACGGGAGGTGAACGGGGTTTTAGGCTAGGGGATAAAAGGGTTCGATAATGGGTTCGACCTACTTGCTGTTATGCTCGGGCCTCTCCTTAGTGTCTAGAGTGATTTTACGATAGCTGCAATCGACACTGGACACGAGTGGATTCAATTTCAACAAGATATCTCGATCAACAATTAAATTGTAGTGTTTCGCCTGATCATCGTATTGCACGCGAAATGCATCGGTCGCATTGGAGCAGGATTTCAGCTTGGAGGGTTTAAGGACCTCCATTACCGCACGCGAAAAGGGATCGGCAAACGGCATCTTACATTTCATACTATTTACCAGATAACGCGTTGGCTTTGCAACCATCTCGAGCGAATCATCGTCGTCATCGAAACTGATGCCAAGTTCATCGGCAAATCTAATTTTTGATACCTTCGGCTCGTCCGTCTGTTGGACTTTACGCATTCTATTAGCACGTATCATTTCACGTATTTGCTGTTCTCTTGCAATTAAGTTCGGCGGCGACGTGTCTGGTAATATATCCTTGGTAACGGCTGGGAACTGCTCGAGCACAATATTCTGTTCATTGCTCTTGTTTCTATGATTTAGCCAGATGAATACCAATAATACTCCAAAGAAAATGAAAACATATTTGCGTAACATTAGCATCCTTTTAAGTCTTGGCATTCCCTCAGAACGAATTTTTAAAAGAGTTGTTTACCTCAAGTATTTACAGAAATGTTTAAACTAAAGCTGAATCAAGCCAAATACTAAGCATTGTTTACCTAGAGTTCTTTGATAATATTTCAAATATAATTCTGAGTATATTTATAGACAGTCCTCAGCTCCTGGGGCCATTTGATGGATATTAAGCTTATATGAATAGGATGCTTTCCAATAGAATATTTTTATTGAAAGCTCTAACGCTAATAACTCCGATTCCCGATTTGCCACGCCCTCAATCGGTACACATATGTATATAGTTTTTAGCAGTTTAATAGAGGAGGTAATTTAGTCGTAAAGTTTTTAGTTTGACTATTAAAGATATAATATACACGTTTTCCTATAAACCTCTATAGAGGTATATAATATATAAAAATGCAGATATATTTTATATATACATATATATAATATAAATTATTATATAGTCAATTTCCCTAGAGGAGTTCTTTTTCAGGATATTAATAGTAGTGTTAGCTTTAAATTTGTAGGAGATGCCGTTTTCTCCCATTTGCCACGCCCACAATAAGCGTTAATAAATTAGATATGTTTATTGGATTTTTTGTTTTCAATACACAAAAACTACACTAAAAATTCCAACTCTCGCAACTCATATAATAGGGTTACCGGAAAAAGCACTTTCCGAACGGACAGACGGATGAATAACCAATATATTAATTTCCCATTGCTAATGTGTATGTATAATGATTGTTTTTATAAAAGATTCAATGTTAATATTTTATTTTAACATGGAGTTCCTGGGTCGTTCACATTAATGGTATCAATCGAAAATGTTCGATTAGCCTCGAAACAAGCGCAAAACTTCTGGGCAACGTGTTCGGAGACACAGAACGACTCATTGCGATACGAATTCAATCGTGTTATGAACTCCTCCTGTACCAAAACATGGTTCTGCGAGTCGGTCTGAAATGTGGCACGAAACAAACCTCCATTTGGTCGAGTGACGAACTTGATACGAAAAGTTTGAATTCTCTGGGACGACATCGCAGGGTTGCCGTCATCATCGAAGATCTGTTTGCGTTCGGCCCTCAGCAATTTGGCCAGCTTTAAGCGAACACATTTCGCTGCATAATTGTGGCTAGCCAGATATTCGTTGATGCGATAGACAATTGTTTTGGCCCAATAGATCAAAACATTGCTGATGCGCACCTGCACATACGAGTCACAGGTGCACCAGTGCTCCGGTATGGCAGCATCCTCGCAGCTGCGATTGACTGGCAATGGTTCGAATAACGATTGGCATTTCGCGCAGGATGAATTGAATTTGAGACCCGATTGCCCCTGGAGTACGAGCAGGTGCTTCAAAGTCAAATGCAAATCGAATGTCGAGCTCAAGCGACGACGATTCCAGTCGAGCGCTTGCACAAACTCTGGATGCTGCTCTCGATACCAGGGTGGCAAATAAATGTGCAGCATGGGCAATCGCTCCTCCAGAAAGCTGGAGGCTAGGCTCATCAAGGCGCCTTGCCGCTGGCCATGATCACTGAACAATACTACAACTGCCTTATCAAACAGGCCGTGCTCCTTGTACTGCTCTAAGTAGCTCACAAAATCCCTATCTACACTGGTTGGCCCACGGAAGTCGTTGTGACTGAAGCTATTCGACCAAAAGATTCCGAAGATCGGTTTCGGGGAATCGTGAACAAAACGCTGCACCAGCTGCAGGCAATAGTTGAAGACGTAGCGAAAACTTTGCCTCCGACCAAGACAATATTCATAGCCAAAGTGCTTTACCGTATTCAAAGTGTTTTGGATCATAAATATAAAAGGGCGTAGGTAGAAATCAACCGGCTTGCGAATGAAGCCAAATGTGAAATAGTGAAATGTATCTATGGAAGGCGTGTCCTCGGCATAGGCCGTCAGATAGCCAGCGTCTTGAAAGTGGTTCCAGAGATACGTGAATTGATCGAAGCAACCCGGCTCATGAATGTTGCACTGAGCTCGCCACTGACTCGATCTAAGACCCGTCAATAAAGACATTACATTGGGCAAGGTATTGTCCCCGATCTTGTTATAGCCCAGCATCTCATACCAACCCAGCTGACTCACAAACTGGGCTGTCCGTGGCATCGTTCTCTGAAAGTTCATCTGCGACATGGAGTCAATGCCCAACATTATCACACTGGGCAAGACGCGACTGCGTTCCACATCCTGATGCTCATTCCGTCCGTCAGGATACTGGATAAAAGAGAATGCATCGCGTTGCAGGATTCGCGATCGGTTGCTTAGCTCGTAGCACTCCACGACAATTCCTTCAATGTGACGAGGGACGATCCAGTTCTGGGCAAACGGGAGGGGTCCAACTCTCCTGGAAATAAAATATTTTTGGTCACATTTTTTGCTTAATATTATAATAGCCCTTGTCTGCTCATTTGCCATTCAGATCGCTCAAACACACCAGGTTAGGGAATCATTTGCTCCGCGTAATACCTCATAGTAGACGCACGAAAATTTCAAAATGTCTGGAAATAAATCTGCAAACACCGATTCGTTCACATGCAAAATATATTGCCTCTGCATCCCATCATAAAGAACGGAAACTAGATCGGACTCATCTGTGCACTCCTTAAATTTTTCTGTTTTGAAAATGCTCATGACATCGGAGGAAAACGGTTTAATCCGCGGTATTTTGCATCTGTGATCAAATACATTGAAATCCTTGTCAGTACTCAAAGGCTTAAAATTTGTTTGCTGTGTGCTCGATTTGCCATGGAATATAGTTGATAGTTTCGGTATTGTTGAACTTGTTTGTTCCTCAACAACTGAATTTCCATCACGATTCACAAGTATGAAGACACAGAAGACTAGAACAATGGCAAGTGTTTGCTTTCTGTATTTCACAATAAGGTGACGAGTCATTTCTATTTATTTTTTATTTCTTTACAATTTCGAATTTGTCTAGCTGGTGACTGTAAACTGAATGTTTGTTTATAATGAATAAATAACAAAAAATAGTACTCGCAGAACTTGCAGATTAGTGTGTCTAAGGATAGTGCGAAATTTCCTGTTTCGCTTGTGTGTCCCTAACGGATTCATGAATATGAATAAAAAATTAAGCCTTTGGTTTGCAAAGGCAGATCTCTTTTGCGTTGGGCTCATCCACACAATTGGTCTTGTTCGGAATGACATCCAAACGTCGTATCCAATCCCCAGGAACTCGTATAATACTCGGCCCCTTGCTGCAATGAACTGTCGCATAGAATATCGCTTTCGGTTTAGTAATGAACTTCAAATGGAACGAAAAAATTCGATTCGGTGGCTCCACCTCATTTCCATCAATATCGAAAAATTGTTTCCGCTCGGCTCTTAGCAATCTATCGAATTTTAATCGATAACACTTACTTTCAAAGTCCGGTCTATTCAGATATTGTGTGATGCGATATACAACTGTCTTAGCTAAGTCAATCATGTGCTGATTGTTCGCCACGGTCGTATGCAAATCACAGCTGCAATAGTAAAGGGAAATGCCAGCATCCTCGCAAGTGCGATTGACGGCTAGATTGACAAATAGCGATTGGGCTTTTATTTGCTCTTTCTGGAACACAATGCCGGGATGCACCTGCACGAGCAGATTCTTAAGCGTCAAATGCAAATCATATGGGGAGCACAGCCGACGACGATTCACCTCAAGCGCGTTTCTGACGTCTGGATACTGTTTCCGATACCAAGGCGGTAAATAGATGTGCAACATGGGCAAACGCTCTTCCAGAAAGCCCGAGGCCAACCGCATCAAAGGTCCCCTGCGCTGTCCATGGAGGCTGAACAAGATGACAACTGCCTTATCGAATAAGCCGTGCTCCCTGTACAGCTCAAGATACCTCACGAAATCCCTATCCACTCGTGCCGCTGCGCTAAAGTCCTCATGGCTGAAGGTCTTTGTCCAGTAGAGTCCGAAGAGCGGCTTGTGCGTCTCATTCATAAATCGCTGTACCAACTGCAGGCAAGACTCGAAAACATAGTGGAAACTTTCTCTCCGACCCAGGCAGTAGTCAGAGTCCCCCTGACCACGCCCTTCTTCTTCCATAATTTCCTTAAACACTTTCAGAATGGGATAGAGATAGTAATCCACGGGCTTGCGCGTAAAGGGTAAGGAAGGAGAGTCTTCCGCATAGGCAGTCACATATCCCGAGTTGTGAAAATGATTCCACAGGTAATTTAAAGCGTCCAAGCAACTTGGTTTTGCCATATCGCAAAAGTGCTGCAATTGTGCCAGTGCTCGACCGGTGAGAAAAATAATTTGATTGTAGAGCATATTATCTCCAGCGCTAGTATAGCCAAGCATCTCAGTCCACCCTGGCTGCCTCACAAACTTTGCAGTCAGTGGCATCGTTCTCTGAAAGTTCATCTGAGACATGGAGTCAATGCCCAACATTATGACACTAGGATAGGCCCGACTGCGCTTCTCATCGTTCGTTTCGTTCCTTCCGACTAGATGCTGGACAAAAGAGAATGCATCGCGCTGCAGGACTCGAGACCTGTTGCCTAACTGAAAGCACTCCACGACAATTCCTTGAATGGAACGGGGCACGATCCGGTCACTACAAGTAAATGGTGATCCCTTGTTCCTGAATGCGAAATTATGGTTGAATGGAGGTCAGCATAAGATAACTAAATACATACCAGATGGGCTTATCACTTGTTCCACTAATGATCTCGTAAAAGACGCACGCATAGTGGATCACACTTGGAAATAGTTCCACGAATAGAGATTTATTAAAGCGCAATAGATATAGTTTTTGGTGTTTATTATATCGAACAGTGAATAGACCGGGCTGATCCGTACAGGTCTTGGGCTTGGGAGGCTCAAAAATGGCCATGACATCAGGGGAGAATGGATCGATTCTTGGTATTTTGCACACATGATCAAAAACGTTAAAGACGCTATACGAGGCAGTCGTTTGAGTGGGCGGGGCAGCAGTCGCTTTGGCGGATGCATTAATGTGGAGATTTTTATGGTTCTTTCGACCTTTCTGAATTACATCAACAGTAGCTTCTCGTCCAATATATATATACATAGTTATAAGCAAAATTAAGGCAAACAGAAGTTTTCTATTGCCAATAATCAAAAAATTAAACATTTTCGTAATTAATGTTTGTTACGTTCTAACTTTACGACATTTGCTTAACAGACTTTTCTTGAACTGTTTTGCTTTGTATATATTTATTAGTGTTTTGGTTTATTACTAATAAACAGCATATTATGTTGAAAATAATTTCCATTAACACGAAATAATCGAGCGTAAGGAGATCTACAGATAAGACATCAAATTATTGGAAACAAATTAATTTATTTATTAAGTTTTAGGGCTCAGTGAATTAAGTTGATTTTTTTTTAACGTTTTCTAAAATGATCCAACGCAAACATTTTATTTTATTTTTCGGCGGATTTTGTGCATTGATGTGGATGTATTACGAAATTGAGTACTCTCTGGAGAATGTAGATTTAATAAAAACACGATATACGGAATCCCTCAAGGAACCGATCCAAATTAAGATAAATGTAAACAATTCAATAGGAATGGAACCTAATCATACCAGGCGTTACTTTGTAAATAGTGCAAAGTGCAAGATGCCCTATGCGGATCCCTTCTCGCCCGAGTCAATGCAGATCTATAAGCCGGCTAAGCTAAAGGTCTGCACAAAACAATCGGATCTATTTCACTTAAGCTTTGACCGCAACACAAATCGCTATTCTCTGCACGTTAATGAGACGATTTTGCTGCCTTTCGGGAATGGGATTGAGTGCAATTATAGAGGGATAAGCCAACGAAAGTATGCAAATAATAGTCCATGGAATTCTGTTGTTTAATTTCTCAATTCTAACATTTCCTCAAGGATACATGCGACTGTTTACTTTGAGAAGCAACATGAATTGCCCCAAAATATCAACGGAGTCATTGCGCAATGTCATATTAAGCTGAACTCTTCACTCATCCAAATCATACAACAAGATGCATTTCCCCTGCATCAAGTAACTAATGAAAGGAGGCAAACGCCTAGCAAACAACCGACACGACAGCCCAGTGTCATAATACTTGGTCTGGACAGCATGTCGCGCATGAATTTCGAACGGACAATGCCCTTGACGGCAAAGTTTGTCCGTCAAGAGGGCTGGTACCCTCTGTCCGGCTACAACAAGATGGCGGACAATACTTTCCCGAATGTCTACACGGTGCTGTCCGGTGTGGCGATGTTGGACGAGCACGCATTTCGTTGGCAAAAGTATCGAGATACTAGAATGATCTGGAGAGATTACATTCGCGCTGGCTATGCGACAGCCGTAACCGAGGATGTTATAAGCATTCCATTATTTCGCCAAATATATAAAACGACGCCGATGCCTTACAATCTACGCTCATTGCTGCTAAGCATCGCTGAGACACTGAAAACCTACGTGAGTTTTGGCTATGATTACTGCATCGGACGTCGGCTGGCCTTCTCGTATGTCTACGACTTCTGTGCCCAGTTCATCACACGCCATATGCTCGAGCTGGATCAGCCCATGTTCGGTTTCTTCTGGAGCTGCACATTCACCCATGACTCGTACAATGTGGCCACCAGTCTGGATCGTATATTCGTGGACTACTTGTATTTATTTGAGCAGCTGAAGCTGTTCGACAACTCGATTGTCATTCTATTGAGCGATCACGGTGCACGTTTCGGCAAACCCATGGATCTGTCCGATAGTTTCCTCGAGGAACGTTTACCTTTGCTGCATATCTACCTGCCGCCCTGGTTCCGCAAAGCCTATCCACAGTACGCTCATGCCTTGGCTATGAATTACAATCGCTTGTGCTCAAACTATGATTTGCATAATACACTGCGACACCTGCTCCAGCTGAATGCCACGACGCCAGCGATGCTGCCCGCTGTGGCCAGTTGCCCGAGTAGTCAATCGCTGCTGCACCCGTTGCCCGTGGAGCGCAGCTGTGAAGATGCTTGCATCGTCGAGCATTGGTGCACTTGCAACGAGTTTGTGAATGTAACCATAGAAAATAACATGAGGCACTTGGCTGAGATGATTGTCACAAAAATCAATATATGGATGCTGAAGAATGGGTTCAGCAAGAAATGCCAGCGTCTTCTCCTTACGGATGTTGACAAGGTCGAAGTCAAGAAGTCCGAGATGATGCAGAATATTGTTACACTGCGAATTCTCTTTTGCACCTATCCCAACGTTGGCAAATTCCGAACGACACTGAAATATAATGTCCAATTGAAGAGAATTGTGTATTTGGATGTGCCGGAAATAAGTCGCATTAATTCGTATAGAACTGATGCGCCTTGTGAGTGGAATACAATAGCAAGAAAGTTTTGCTTTTGTTATAAAAAAAAAACACGGAAGAACACTCTAGTTGGGGATCACCGACTGCGGAATGCTTATTCACAGTCAAGACGCGGCCAGATCCGCCATTTCTAATTTATTTTAGGCTACTGTCTAACCCCAGCATACAATCCAAATTTAAAATCTCTTGCAGGACAGACGGACGGACATTGCAACAAAACTAACATAATTAATTGATTTAATGAAAGTATGGATGAAAGCAGACCTCAGTAGTTTCTTAATCTAAACTCATAAACAATTCTGAGAATCAACAATGTCTTGGCTGCTCAGCAATAATGGCCTGCTCCTATTTGCCAGTTTCTTTGTCTGTGTCTACATATATTTCTATTCCTTCGTTAGATTCGAATTAGCAAAAACCGAGCCCACCATAAACCCTGAACAGTCCATATCACACGAAGATACTTCCCAAATTCCAAGTCAAAACAAATTTAACGTTTTTGATCATGTGTGCAAAATACCAAGAGTCGATCCATTCTCCCCTGATGTCATGGCCCTTTTTAAACCTCCCAAGCCCAAGACCTGTACGGATCAGCCCGGTCTATTCACTGTTCGATATAATAAACAGCAAAAACTATATCTATTGCGCTTTAATAAATCTCTATTTGTGGACCTATTTCCAAGTGTGATCCACTATGCGTGCGTCTTTTACGAGATCATTAGTGGAACAAGTGATAAGCCCATCTGGTATGTATTTAGTTATCTTATGCTGACCTCCATTCAACCATAATTTCGCATTCAGGAACAAGGGATCACCATTTACTTGTAGTGACCGGATCGTGCCCCGTTCCATTCAAGGAATTGTCGTGGAGTGCTTTGAGTTAGGCAACAGGTCTCGAGTCCTGCAGCGCGATGCATTCTCTTTTGTCCAGCATCTAGTCGGACGGAACGAAACGAACGATGAGAAGCGCAGTCGGGCCTATCCCAGTGTCATAATGTTGGGCATTGACTCCATGTCGCAGATGAACTTTCAGAGAACGATGCCACTGACTGCAAAGTTTCTGAGGCAGCCAGGGTGGACTGAGATGCTTGGCTATAATGGACTATTCAACAATGGCTTTCAAAATATGTTTTCCCTATTATCTGGCGGTTCTCCGCAACTGTGGAAGCAGTATTGTGATGTGAAGAGACCGGGTTGTTTAGATACTATTACCTTCCTGTGGAATCATTTTCACAACTCGGGATATTTGACTGCCTATGCGGAAGACTCTCCCTCCTTACCCTTTACGCGCAAGCCCGTGGATTACTATCTCTATCCCATTCTGAAAGTGTTTAAGGAAATTATGGAAGGAGAAGGGCGTCAGGGGGACTCTGACTACTGCCTGGGTCGGAGAGAAAGTTTCCACTATGTTTTCGAGTCTTGCCTGCAGTTGGTACAGCGATTCATGAATGAGACGCACAAGCCGCTCTTCGGACTCTACTGGACAAAGACCTTCAGCCATGAGGACTTTAGCGCAGCAGCACGTGTGGATAGGGATTTCGTGAGGTATCTTGAGCTGTACAGGGAGCTCGGCTTATTCGATAAGGCAGTTGTCATCTTGTTCAGCCTCCATGGACAGCGCCAGGGACCTTTGATGCGGTTAGCCTCGGGCTTTCTGGAAGAGCGATTGCCCATGTTGCACATCTATTTACCGCCTTGGTACCGGAGACAGTATCCAGACGTCAAACAAGCGCTTGAGGTGAATCGTCGTCGGCTGTGCTCCCCATATGATTTGCATTTGACGCTTAAGAATCTGCTCGTGCAGGTGCATCCAAATTTGGAGTTTGAAATCGTGTGCAACAGCTGCATGTCGCTGCTTTACATTGTTCCAGAGAATCGCAGTTGTGCAGGGGCAAAAATTCCGGAGTGGATTTGCTCGTGTGAGCCGTGTAGACGAGTGCCAAATACTGAATTGATGCGGACATGGGCAAAACTAATAGTCTTTCTCATTAATCAATACTTGGCTAGAAATAAATTGATAAGGTATTGCTCTCACTTGAAATTCGAACACTTGATAACCGTAGATCATCAAGAACTCTATAATTCGGAGGGACAAATTGTGAAACCGGCCGATGGCATTCAAAGGTATCGCATTAAATTCATTACGCAGCCCAATGGCGTTTTCCTTGGTAACATTTTCATCAACAGTCAAAATAATATTGCAGACGTGCCGTACCATCGAATAACACGTTTCAACACTCATAGTAAGTGTGTGGATGGGAGCATTAACGATATTTTATGTGTCTGTCGATAGGCGCATGAGTATATTAGATTCAAATGATATTTTATTAAATACAAGAATTGGTTTAATTAATTAATAATTAAAAAAGGGGTTTTAAAATGTCGAACAAAACTTTTGCTTTTATTACATTTCAAGTTCAGTTAGGAGTCCCAGCTCTGAGTCAATTTATTCTTATCGCATTCTTGCACATGCAAAATTTTTTAGAAATCGGATCTGATACACATTCCGAGTCCGGGGCATAAATAGATAAGCGACTTATTTCGTTGATGTCCATATTCAAGGTAGCTGTGCGATTAATCCAGGAGAATGTTACTTCAAATATCCCAATATTTGGTGCCGTTGAAAATTCAATTACGTAATATTGTTCGCTATCATCGGCAGTAGCATTTCGGTTCAATTCAATAATATGATCTAAATATATGATATTAGTTAACGTAAAGTTGGCACAAAGATCCGATAGGTTTTTCTTGACCAAATCATCGTTCATTTGCCGAATTATCGCCAAGGCCATTGACCTCGCATAGGGTTCCATGGTAACAGTCACTCTGGGATGGCACGTGCACCATTTCTCTGTGATGCCCGCCTGTTCGCAGGTCCTGTTCACAGGCAGCCTATAGAACAACGATTGGCAGGTGGGACATGTCGCTGACATCGGCTGAATGTCCGCATTCTTGGTGCTATTGAGTTGCAGCAAATGCTGCAGCGTCATGTAGATATCGAAGGTCGAGCTCAAGCGATTACGATTCTTTACCAAATTGCCAACATGATGCGGATATTTGCGCCGAAACCAAGGCGGCAAATAAATGTAAAACATGGGCATACGCTCCTCCAAATACCCAGTTGTAATCTGTCTCAAATAGCCGTAACGCATGCCATGATCGCTTGTCAGTATGACAATCGAACGATTGAATAGGCCATCTCCTTCGAACTGCTTGAAATACTCAACGAATAGGTCGTCTAGGGCGAAGGTCATGTCAAAATAGTCGTGCGAGAAGCTATTTGTCCAAAATAAGCCAAACATCGGTTTCGCCGTACGTATAAAGCGTTGAATGAATTGCTTGGCAAAGTCCCACAGATAGGCAAAGGTCAGATGACGTCCCAGACACAGATTTTTATCGAAGAATTTGCTCTCATTGAACGTTTTCTCCATGGCCAGAAGTAGAGGTCGCAAATAGTAGTCGACGGGCTGTTCTATAAATCCCGGCATCAAATAGTTAAACGTACTTATACTCATCTTATCCTCGGCCATGGCTGTTGTATAATTCTGATCCTTGAAGCGTTTCCAAATGAACGGTAGTTTATCGAAGCATCCAAGCTTGCGAACATCGCATATTTTGTCCGTATCCTCGGCGGAGTAACCCGTTAGCATGGCCAACAGATTGGGCAGAGTGTTATCGCCGACCTTATTGAGACCTTGGAGCGTATACCAGCCAGGTTGCTGCAAATATTTGAATGTTTTGTGCATGGTGCGACGCAGATTGATTCGAGACATGGCATCGATTCCAAATATGAGCACACTTGGCTTTGGGTGCTCCTCTATCTTTTCCGGCAGCTCCTCACTGCTCCTGCCGTCATAGTCCTGCACGAAGGCAATGCCATCCGATTGTATGACTCGCTTCTCCTTTCCATTGACCACGGCACAATGGACTAGCGCATAGTGAAGGTCCGGTGGTACAAGGAAATCCTGCGTCAGCGTGCGTCTATATAGTACACTATAAGACCATAAAGTTTAATCGCCGATAATCGGATATCTGCCATCATCAACAGATTGTCACACTGCACAACTCACCGAAAACTATTGTCTACCTGCTTGTTTTTCAAATCTCTCACAATTTTTTCGTATTTACATTCCAGCGTCGTATTTCGCTTATACCATGACACGGCCTGTTCCTCTCTGATGTGCAAGCGGTACACTTTCAGATCGAAATCGTATTCGGCTATAATTATGTCGCTGTCAGAACGACATTTCTCTAATTTCTTGGGCGTCATGATTTTCAGCACATCTTCCGTAAAGGGCTCCACATAAGGCATTTTACACACAGCACTATTCACAAAATAGGTCTTATTGGACAGCTCACCGGTAGCCCCACAATCTAAAGTCATCAGGCAGCATAGCAATAGCAGCAGCAACACCATTGCCATTATACGGAATACAAGGTACTAAGTATTATTTGGGAGATGTTCAAATTATAAACTATAATCATATTTGATATGCCCAGCTGTGACGAATCTAATTAACCTTTCCCGTTATATGTGTGAAAACAAGGTTTAATCTAATGGAGAAATATGAATTCCCTTTGAAATATGTGTTTACATATTCTTTGTATATATATCCTCAAACGTATACAACTAGAAATATTTTATATAGGGCAACAATATACATGGCAAAAGAAATTAATTTAAAATGAAATATTCTTAATGAAAAATTTATACAAGAATTCTTAACTAGAAATCAATATGAACAAGTAAGAAAGCTCTAGTCGAGAGGCTCGACTACGAGCTCCCCTGAACCCTTCGAGCAACTGATATTTTCAATAATTTTTTGCTTGGGCTTTCTGCATAAAACATTCAGATAAAAAAAAAAAACATGAAAATACAAAAAATTTAATAAATAAAGTCTTTAGCTATTATATCTTCTGAGAGCGCCGCATTCAAGCATACGGACAGTCAACTCTACGGACAAAAGGGCCGGGTTAAGGCAGCTCAGCTCATCGCCCTGATCAAGATATATACTTCATTAGCTCACAAAAGCATCATACCTTGACCTCTCATTTTCCATGGGCTCGGGATATACAAATTATCTATATATTATAAATCAGTATGAGTAACAATTTAGTATAGTTAAAGAAATATATTTCCAAGAAAACTTTGGACTAGTATCATTGTACTCTTATCTAATTTACCAGCTATTCTCATATCGTAATTTCTTATCATTTATAACGGCTGCCACTGACAGCAGAATACTTATTCA